>NW_022436946.1:15932295-16368930 GCF_009761245.1 Sapajus apella | reverse complement strand
GTATGGTAGATATGTATGTATATATATGTATGTATGGTAGATAATCCCAAATAGTTTTTAAGTGGTTGTACCCATTCACACACTGGTCAGCAGCATATGAGAGTACCAGCTACTCTGCATCTTGACCCATCACAATCTTGTGCATCTTTTACGTTAGCCATTCTGGTGAATAAACGTGGTGTTTATTGTGGTATTAATTTGCAATGCTTTGATGATTCATGAAACTGAGCACCTTCTGATGGATTTATTGGAATTTTTGATATCCTTTCTTGTAAAGTACCTATTAAAGTCTCTTGCCTATTTTTGTATTGTGTTGTTTGTCTTTTTCTATTTGATATATAGTGTACTCTGGACATGAGTCTTTTTATACTTACATGTGTTGCAATTATTTTCTCTCATACTGTGGCATATCTTTTCACTATGCATTTTCAATTTCTTATGTAAAGATAATTTTTAACCTCATAGAATAATTGCAAAAAAATAGTATAGAGAAATCATATGCAGCTTCTCCTTATGTTAACAATTTACATAATTGTAGTACAATTAGCAATGCCAGGAATTATCATTGGTACAGTACTATTAACCAAACCATACATGTTATTCTAATTTCATCAGTTTTTCTTCTAATGCCATTTTTGTTTGTTTATTTCAAGACGTAATCTCAGATGCCATGTTGTATTTTGTAGTTATGTCTCCTGAGTCTCCTCCAAACTATGTCAATTCCTCATTCTTTCCTTGACCTTGACAGTTTTTGTGAGTAGTGATTACTTTTTGTAGAATAGCTGTTAATTTTGTTTGTTTGATATTTTCTGATAGTTAGATTGAGATTCTGCATTTTCTGGCAACAATACCATAAAAGTTATGTTAAGTTCTTAATGTAACATACAAGAAGCGAGAACATGAGGTCAATATGTCATTTCTGGTGATGTTAACCTTGAACACTTGATAAAGGTGTTGTCTACCAGGATTCTCCACTGTAGTTGTTATTTCTCCCTTTGTAATTGATAAATATCTTTGGAAAGATACTTTGACACTATTTAAATATCCTTTTTCTCCTCAAACATTTCCCCACTAATTCGTCAGTTCATCTTACCTGCAGCAATTATTATTGTGATATTTACCTAATTTGGTGTTTACATTTCCCTCTTCCATTGACATTTATTAATTAAATTTACACTGAAAGGTGGAGCTGTTGCTTCTCCTCCATTTATTTATTTGTTCAATTATTCATATATATAAGCATGGACTCATGAATTCATTATTTTATTCTGTAGGCTATAAGACAATACAATCATTACTTATTTTGATGCTCAAATTGTTCCATTGAGTGCTTCTTCCTGTGGCCTTTGGCATGCCCCATCTTTTGTGAGTTCCTCATTATTTCCTGGCACCAAGTTTATCTTGTATTTTTCTTGCTCACTCCTGGAGTTAACTACTTTTCCAAGAAATTCGTTTATTTTATTGGAGAATGGTATTTAGAAATCAGGAACTTGGTGCAACATGTGCTCATTGCTACTGGGATGTCATTGCTCCTAGGTTCTCTCAGCAGACAGAGCTATGAAATACATGTATGTGCACCAATACGTTCGTGCCACATCTATATTAATTTGTGTGTTTAACTCTCTGTATGAAACCCTGAATCCATATGGATAGCTCTGATTCCAACTCAGCACCAGGACATTCATTCTAGATTTCCTCTTTTTCCTTATTTTTATATTATTTCTCCAATAGTGAGAATCTGGCTCTCATTATCTATTTATAATATATTCACTTATTTATTCAATCATAGTATACGCATAAAAGAGCTATAAAATTGCTAATCCAAACTCCTATGAGAAACAGATTTACTAAGTAGAGTACGTTTTTTTGTTTTGTTGTTTTTTGTATAGTTATATTTGTCTTTAGCTTTACAGTAGCAGGTAAAAATACTGTTTTGTCAAAGTTACTTAGGTGAATTCTTTTGCATCCCCTTTGGTGTGATTATTTTCTTAATTTTTAAGATGGCTAGTTTCATTTGTTAGTGTTCATATTCCATTTTGGATCTCCCTACATCTCAGTTGATTCAAATTATTTATTTACTTGGGTGAGGGAAGATATGTAAAAACTGTCACTATGTTCCTAAGAGGCAAAGATACACAAAAAGACATACTTGGAGAAGTGTTTCTCCCTTCTCATCCATGGTAATACATCTTCTTTCCTCCTTTCTTTCCACCGTTTTCTTATCCACCACCTGTAGGTAACCCATATCTTTAGCTTCTGGTTTACTATTTTTAATTTCTTTTCTACAAATGAATAGATACCTGTGTATTTTCTTAAATCCTTTTATTTCTTAACAAAAAGGTGGCATAATATAGATGCTCTTCTGTACTTTGTTTTTGCCACTTATCAGTATAACCTGGAAATCACTCCAATTGGTTCATAGAGAGCTCGTCCTAATTCTTTTTTTTTCTTTTTTATAGCTGCATTGTACTTCACTATGTGGGTATATTAGGTTTATTCATCCACTTTCTTATGTCTGGGTATTTTATTTATTTCCAGTATTTTGCAACTATTGTTATATTTTCTGCATTTCTCACCAACAATGTATGAGAGTGCCTGCTTTTCCATAGCCTAACCAAAAAAAGTGTTATTATGTTTTAAATTTTTGCCAATATGATAGATGAGAAATAGAAGCTCAATGTTCCATTTCTCTTGGATTAGGCTGACCATTTTTTACATGTTTGAGGGCCATTCTCGTGGGGTTTCTTTGTGAATCATCTGTGGTACAGTATGTAACATTTGTACGTTAGTCTTCCACCATCATTCCTGCCATTAAATCTTCAATGTACATTATTATGTTTTAAAATGCTCTCCCTCAAACCTTTTGCTGAAAATTTCCCAGTCATTGCAATGGTAGATTCCTCAAAAAGGGCTAATTAGTCCAGAATTTCCTAGATTCTTGTAAATTAAAATTGTTTTTCTACAGCCTTGATATTTGAAGTACAGCTTAAGGACTAGGATGCTTGGTATGGAAGAAAGAAGACATGGGTATATTATTAATTGACTAAATAAAATCTTTATAATACTAAATTTTAATTTGAAATATTATTATAAATTTATAAGGTATCATATTTATGTGTGTCCATGTACATATGTGTGTGTCTACATATATTTCTCTGTACATTGACAGTCTTAGAATCAATGATGAATGCAGTTAGGAAAGAGGCTCTGTAGTGCCCATATGGATTATGTCCTTAAAATACTTAAATTAGTTCAGGAAATGTTCAAGATGAGACTGAACCATCTTTTCATGTTTGATTGATAGCTAGATAGCTAGGAAGCTATCAAAGCACCAAGTTCATGTCCAAAAGACTGAGGAGCAAACTTGAAGAGAATCTTGTTGGTCAAAGATGGAATAGCTTAAGCTTAAAGATAATAATTACAGCGGATTGAAATCTATTATACTATTTAAATCCATGAATTGATAATGATATCCATGAGCTAATTGGTCACTTTTAAGGGAAATAGGAAACCAATTAGTTAGCCAGAATAAAGATAAAGACAGGGAAAGATTCAGGAATTTATATTTCCTTTTCAGAACTTTACTCCATGGTGATCTAATAGGTGGTTAAAAAAGAAAAAAAAGTCCTCTCCTTAAAAAGCAAAACTAATAAGTAGGAATTGGCTGAGACTTCTGATTTCAACCTGGGCATATAAGAAGCTTGGAAATCATCGCTCTTGTATTTACAACAAGAAAAACCTGAACAAACTGAAAATCATTGGCTTTCCTTCAATCACTCAGAGGACTGAAGCTGCATGGCAATTTGACACTCTGAAATCTGGAGAGACAAATGTATACAGAGAGTCACAGCCAAGATCTTCTCACTGGAAGCAGATGCCTCTGGAGCCACAAACTGGTAAAAATACTTATATGGTAATTTTGACAGGCTGCAGGAGGCTGAATATGGACTCGCATGAGAGTTAGAAAGTTCTAAGGACCACAGACTTATGTCCAGTAATCGCACCATGTTCTGTCAGTGAAGACGTGACAAGGATTCCCCAGAGGTTCTGGCAGGGGGAAGGGAAAAGTGATCTCCTCCCCAAAACTCATAACCCCAGTCTAATCATGAGAAAAATATTCGACTAACCCCAATGCAGGAACATTCTACAAAATACCTGACCAGTACTACTAAAAACTCTCAAGGTTATCAAAAACAAAGAAAGTCTCAGAAACTGTCACAGCCAAGAGGAGCCTAAACAGAGATGACGACTAAATATATTATGGTTATTATGGATTGCATATGTGTGTTCTTCCTAAATTCATACATGTTGAAGCCTTAACTCTCAATGTGATAGTATTTGGATATGGGGCCTTAGAATGATAATAAGGGTTAGATAAGATCATGCAGGTGGAGCCCCCATGATGGGATTAATTCCCTTAAAAGAGACACCAGAGAGCTTGCCCTTTCTCTTTGCCATGTGAGGACATGGGGAAAAGGCAGCTGCATGCAATCCAGAAAGAGGGTCCTCAGTAAGAATTGAATCAGCTAACACTTTGCACTTGAACTTCCCAGCTTCCAGAACTGGAAGAAACCAACCCACTAGTCCTATAGACTGATCCTTTGATAAACATAGATATTGACCCTTCTGGTCTTAAAGCTTAAAATTTATATGTGTTCTCTCTGAGTTCCTTCCTTAGGACAGGACCTTCATGCCTCTAATTAAAGTATCAAAGAACCGAAACTCACCAGATCACTGCACCAGATGTGGGACCCCTCTTTCACCATGATTGCTTCCTAGCTCCTCCCTAGTTCTTGTTTTCTTACATGTTGTTACAGTTCTCCCCTGCTATATAAATCCCAAGTTTAAGTCAGTCAGGGAGATGAATTTAAGACTGAACTCCCGTCTCCTATCTCCTCAGCTGCAGCATCCAATCAAAGCCTTCTTCCTTGGCAATACTTATGATTGGCTTTCTGTATAGCAAGCAACAGGACCTAGACCAAACCCCTGATATTTTGGTAACAGTATTATGGTGGCTCAAGCAGACTAAGATGGGATCCTGCAACATAAAAAGGGCATTAGGTATAGTTAATAATCTTCTATCAATATTGGTTCATTAATTATAACAACCACACTATACTATCGTAAGATAGTAACAGGGAAACTGGTTACATGGAGAGAAGGGAATATAGGCACACTGTACGATCATCTCAGTTTTTCTGTAAATCTAAAGCTGCCCTAAAAAATAAAGTTTATTTAAAGTTAAAATATAATAAATTAAAACTAATATGTGGAATTTTTAAAACTATCCTTTTGTAACCCAAAATTAATTGATCTAGGCATATGGCATCAATAGTAGCTAAAAATACCCCCCCAAAAAAAGATAACCAGACATTTTTTGCTTCTTAATGAAATAGCACTTTCTATATCTTACAAAAAAAAAAAAATAAGATTTCATTTAAGTCAGATCAAAACTTTGAATTCAAGCCAGGCACAGTGGCTCACAGCTGTAATCCCAGCACTTTGGAAGGCTGAGGTGGAAGGATATTACTTGAACCCAAGAGTTCAGACCAGCTTTGGCAACATGATGAGACCCTGTCTCTACAAAAAATTTAAAAATGAGCCAGAAATGGTAGTATGTGCATGTAGTCCCAACTACTCAGGAGGCTGAGCTAGAAGGATCCCTTGAGGCCAGGAGTTTCAGAGTTTGAAGCTGCTATAAACCCTGATCACATCACTGGACTGCAGCATGGGTGACAAAGCAAGACTCTCTCTCTTTCAAAACAAAAAAAAAAAGACTGAATTCATCTGCCAATTTGCAGAAAATACAGAGGACAGAGAAACAGGTTGAACAGCACCATGAGCATGTAGTCAGCAAGTTCAGATGGTAGGAACTACAGGGCACATGGCCCAGATTCTCAACAAATAAACTGTAAAGAAAATGATAGAAGAAGAATTTGTATTATAAAGGATCTCAAAATTCATTATATTTTTAAAAGGTTAGACTAAAAAATATATTAAATATCTTCCCTCTTTTTCAATGGTTCAGCATCTGAATCCCCATGTAGCGTTTGAGGACTTTGCATCATGAGTCAGATACTCTGTTTACCTCATTCCTTTGGGAATAGGGATGGGAACACGACCTAGATGCAGCTGATCAGTTGACTCCGCCAAAATCACCCAGACTTTCTATCCTGTCATCAAGTGTCAAGAGAGGCCCACATGTGGGGAATAACCACCAGCTTCTCCAAAAATCTCAACTCTGTTAACATATTAAGACAGACCCTAAAAGCCCAACAGAAGCAGACATCTCTTCCAATAAGTGCACTGAGTCCGAGGCTACTCTCTCCCTGGACCTTTGCCACCATTTTCAAGGGGCAAAAAGAATCTGCAAATTAAGCCTAAGACACAGTTACCTCAAATTTCTTTACCTCTAGTTCACATTCTCTGCCTCATCCAGGAATGCTCTCATTTAGCCCTTTTTCTCCATTTATATCAATTAGTACAAAAAGCCCCATGCTCCCAGTTAACCCCTTATCTCTTCATTCCCCATAAGGCTTAGCACATCCCTCATTTGTTCCTCTCTCCCACTCTCCCCAATTCCAGAAATCATTTCATTGTGCCTTCTGAAATGGTCCACATGCCATATTGTATGTTTCACAATGGCCACAACAATATCTCTCATTCCAATGCTTCTGAAAATCTCTGCTTGAATGTCAGCCTTTTCATCATACCTTCCCAACAACACCATTTAAAAATTGCACGTGTAAGCCTCCCCTACCCTCACCCTTCTTATCTCCTGTAATGATTAATTTTATGTGTCAACCTGTTTTTCTGAAGAACTCTAACACATTCCCCTTACTCTGCTCTCCTTTCTTCCTAAAACATTTATCACTTAACAATCATCTTACCTAATTTACTTCATTATGGTATCCATTGGTACCCAATACCTCACTCTCCCCCACCCACCCTAGAGTATAAGTTTCAAGAGGGTGGAGGCATTTGTTTATTTCCTTTTAGGATATTTCTCGAGTACTGTACCTAGAATGGGGTCAGGAACAGCCAGTTTCCTGGGACTGATTCTGCAGCCATCTCAATGATGACGTGTGACAAAATCCTTTTGAATAATTATTTTTCTGTTGAAGTCAGACAGTGGGGAGTTCTGTTTCTTTGCTAACAACTGAGAACACCCAAGTATTGGTCTTTTGAAAATGGATGAGGAAATTTCTGAAATATTCATAGGTTCAGAAAAATATCACTAAAATTCAAAGAGAAAATATTACAAGAGGAGGTGGTCCATCTAATTAACAATCAATATATGATGCTGATGAGACAACTGATCAAGAAAACTCAGAGTGGAGAAAGTCACAAAACGTGGAGATTTAAATATCCTTTACATTTCATCCAACATCATCTAGGCAGCCATCACTTTGCTTCCCTTTCTGTGACTGGCCAGGAAGACACAGCAGAGAAAAGACATCTCTTAAAAAGCCATCCCTGGGACTAGTGTAATATAAGGCCACGCCTGGGAAAGCCCCAGCGTGGATCCATATGGTTTGTGAGTCTTTTTCTCTGTGACATTTTTATGAAGGTTATGTATATGTCCTGTTCATCTTCATTCTCCCGGTGCTAATTGCTGTCTATTGGACCCTGCTACTGTGTACAGAGACCACATGCTTCCCCCCAACACTGCCCCGGCTGTGGTGTGCCACATGGCCCTGCTGTCCTCAGATAAGAACCTGCTGCTGTCTGACCACAACAGCTGGAAATGTTCTGCCTTAAAGAGCTTATCGTGTGGAGACTCAAGTTGAGCTATGACAGTCGACAAGCATACAAAATAAGTGGATTCTCTGGGGGCAGCGTATGGCAGCTGAAAGCTTCCCATGTCCTGTTGGACATGAGCTTCATGTTTGTAGTTGATAATGAGGTTTTGCTTGGACACTTCCTATGAAGAAAGCATTGTGTTGAAGGCAGCAAAAAGTTCAAGAGAGACATGACCGCAATTTCTCTAACAATTGGATTTTCTCTGAGCCTCTCAGTTATTTATTTCTCCTTGATGAGGAGTAGAAAGAATTGAAAGAAGATAATCCTTAACTTCTTCCTTTCTCCTTTATGTCCTTAATGAGATATTTGATATATACGAAAGAATATGTGTGGCCTCTTTATGAGTCATAAAGCGTCCACAATTCAAGAATTATAGCATCACCAAAAATTAGCCTGCAATGAGTTCTCTTTCCCAGTCCTCCCTCTCTGCCTCCCCAACGCAGGTTGACCAGGATCCAAAGTTTTATATTTCAAATTTCCTTGCTTTTTAAAAATGATTCTATCACATATGTCTATATCCTAACAACACAATGTTTAGTTTCTGAGTGTTCTAAAAGTGGTATCATACTATCTATAGTATGCAGGACTTGCCTTTTTATCTCTTAACATTTTGTTCTAAGGTTTACGCATGCTGTTCTGTGGTCATTCACTTTCACTGTTGTATACTAGGCTTTTGTATGACTAGACCAGAGTTTATTTATTTGTAACCCTGTTGACATTTGGGTACATTCTCACTTTTTGGAAGTCTGAACAGAGTTGCTGTATTATTCTGTTTTCACACTGCTACAAAGATATACCCAAGAGGGTAATTTATAAAGAAAAGAGGTCAAATTGACTCACTGTTCTACATGGCTGGGGAGGACCCAGGAAATTTACAATCATGGCAGAGGGGAAGATGTACCTCTTACATGGCAGCAGATGAGAGAGAGAAGAGCATGAAGGAGGAAGGGCCCACACTTATCAAACAACCAGATCTCATGAGAACCCACTCACTATCATGAGAACAGCATGGGGGAAACTGCTCCCAAAATCCAATCACCTCCCACCAGGTTTTGCCCTCAGCACATGGGGACTGTGGGGATTACAATTCAAGATGAGATTTGGGTGGGGACACAGAGCCTAACCACATTAGTTGCTCTAACCATTCTTGTCCATGGCTCCTGGTGCACTTGCACTATTCTCTGTCCAGTGTGAACACCTAAGAATGAACTTACTGGTTATTTGCATGTTTTGCTTTACAAGATAGCACCAAATTGTCTTTCCAAAGCAATTGTTCTACTTTACCAGCAATGTATGAGGCCCCATTAATCCACGTTCTCTCAATATTTGGTATATTTGATGACTCAGAAGATTTGTGAGTTTAGTAAGAGAGAAGAAATGTTTTCTAATGCAAGAGAATGAACTAGCTAATACTATTCAGATTGAGAACGCTGATACCAGCTACCAGGCTTGCACTTTGGGATGCATGACTCCTTTTGGTTTTAATATACATTTTTAAAAAATTACTTATTTTAGAGACAGGTTCTCACTCTGTTGTTCACGCTGGAGTGGAGTGGGGCAATCATGGCTCACTTGTAGCCTCAGCCTCCCAGGCTCAAGAGATCCTCCTACCTCAGTCTGTCAAGTAGCGGACACTATAGGCATGTGCCATCACACCCAGCTAATTTTTTACTTTTTGTGGAGATGGGGTCCCCTGTGTTGCTCAGGCTGGTCTCAAATTCCTGACCTCAAGCGATCTTCTCACCTCGGCCTCCCAAAGTGCTGGGATTATAGGCATAAGCCACCATGCCTGGCCTTAAGATCCTTTATTCACACTTGTCAATAAAGCTGTTGCTTAGGTGTGGGACATTCCGGAGAGGAATATATGTATGACTCAGCTAGAGAGAAAACAGATATACTTCTTTCATGGACCCTCCCAGAACTCCCCATCTTGGAAGAAAGATAATTTTAGGGCTTGCTGACCCTTGCACTGATGATAGAAAAAACATAAAGCAGGTGATGTTTTTCTAGGTGGCTCCACTGCTTTGGCGCTGATGATAGCTCTGTGCTAGATGTCCCTAAGATTGTTCTGTCACTCGAAACACTCAGATTTGCTTTTTTCAGGAAGGAATTTGTATGTGTGTGTGTGTGCACTTGTGTGTGTGTGTGTTTGTGTGTGTGTGTGTTTTTGTGTGTATGTGTGTAGATTTGAGAATATAGGCTTCAACTTCCACCTTTTACTGGCATTAGTCTACGTGTGTTATCTTCAGAAGCAAGGCACCAGCTCAGTAATGCCCTGGTCTGCTCTGTACTAATATGAGATGCTAACATCTTAGTCTAGGTTACATGTAGGAATTCTGCATAGTGAAAATTTCAAGGTAGGCAGGAAAGAAGACAAGGCAGAAAGACAATTTGAAAGGTCATAACACCAGTTAGTAAATAGCCAGTTAAGTGACTCATACTTGAGGCTAAACCAAATGTCATTTTGAGAAAATTTAGGCAGACTCAGATTTGCTGATTCACTTACATGCATTTAATTTAAAGCCTGAACTTTTTCTTTCCAATATCAAACATTTCTATATTTGGAAAATCCACATTTAGAGCTGCAATTTCTAGCAACCAACTGGCTGCTTCATATTACACAAACACAAATTTTCATGTTTATTGAGTTATCTGCCTATAAAGTTTTTCAAAAGTCCTGGAAAATACATGATATATTCAAGGTCACAATTTGCTCTTGGGAGCTCTGAAAATATCTTTGTATGCTGATTTACAGCACAGTAGCCCTTCTGAAGCAGAAAAGCTCTTGCTCATTGGATACACACTTGGATAAAGATGTCCTTTTGTAAAAATAGAAATATTTTTCTGTTGAAAAAGTGGTGTAGAAAAGAAGGAAACAATAGAATTGACAAGCTAAAAAAGATTGTAAATTGTGAAAATTAAATACTATGGTCAAAAGATACTTCCTCTCTTGTTCCTTGTCATGAGAAGTATGCACTTGTATAATAAATAGGCTACTTGCCACTCTTTTTTATTCCCTGACTTCTAAATTCACTAAATGTTTTCCAAATTAAGCAAAGGAAATTGGAAGATAAGTTTATGATTACAGTTTCTGGGGAATAAACTTGAGGCCAATTGGACATGACTTGAGTGAAGTAAAGCTGGTGAAATAGAGCAGTGAAATCAGAACAGTCTAACTACCCAGTAAGGATGAATCATAATGCAATATAATCTTAGGTTTGGAGGGATTTTAAAGGTCATCTAGCCCAGCAGCATGATTTATACCATAGAATATTTTAGCGCAGCAATATAAAACCAAAGTTGTGAAGTTTTTTCTTTAGAACCAATCCAAATTGTTCTGGCAAAATCAGATTTGTATTCTAACCTCAAATTCCAACATATTAGCTTTTTGACCTATAATCTGTGGATGTGCCATAAAGGGAATCAGGGGGTCTTTTGAAGTGGAACGTAAAATTTTGTGGGATTGTGTGCATTTGCACTTTAATCTGATACAGTAAACATTGATCAATATAACACAAACAAACAAAAGCTCTTTGGGATCCTCAGTATTATAAACATTTTTAAAGGAGTCCTGTAATCGAAGAGTTTGAGAACTATTGTTTTATACATTGCTATTATTTTTCATTTCCTCCACAAAATAAGTGCCTGCTGCAGTCATACACCAAGTAACATCTCAGTCAATGGCAGACCGTATATATGACAGTGGTCGCATAAGGTTATTATACTATGGTTTAACTGTGCGGAGTTTAGCTGCACCTATTGGAATTTTCTCAGAATAATATGAAGATTGTTGACACAACTTGGCCAGAGAATTGGAATGAAATGAACATCCGGAAGGCCTTAGTGACAGTGGTAGAAGTAGCTGTTACACAGACAACTTGCTAGATTACTCTAGCTGACTCTAAACGAACATGCTTTGGGAACGGAGAGAAATGGAAAAGCAGAAGGCAGGAGAAATAATATAAAAGACAGGAGACACCAATTTCACAAGGCAAAGGTGTTCCAGATGTTTCTCATTGCCACTGCTTTTCAAAACAAAGCACTAAAGGAAGATTGCTACGGCTCGAATGTTTGCCCCCTTCTAAACTCATAATGAAATTTAATTCTCTCTGTAGTAATATTAGGGAGGGCCTTTATGAGATAATTAGGTCATGAGAGCCCTGCCCTCCTGAGTGGATTAAAACTGTAATTGTGAGAGTGGGCTCCTGATAAAAGGAAAAGCTCAGCTATCATTTTCTATATGTGTTCTCATTTTCCCTTCTGCCATGATACGGAAAGAAGACCCTCACTAGATGCAAATTCTTGATCTTGGACTTCCCAGCCTGTAGAACCTAAAACCAAATGAATCTCTTTCCTTTTTAAATTACCCAATTTGTGGTATTCTGTTGCAGCAGCAGAAAACAGACAAAGAAGATCCTTTATGAATTTTTTTGTTTTGCTGGAAAACAACATTTTAGGAGATACCTGTTTTGCAATTGACCTGATGAGCCTTCTTAAAGTTTGAGAACCATATTTATATTAAATGCAATTTCACATTCTGTCACAGTTTCTGTTACTGCTTGCACAAAGAGTTAACTTAAAATATTAAAAAGAAGAGAAAATTAATTTCTCTTCTGATTTTCTGCTGTAACAACAGATTAAAAATTGAATGATGTATTTACAGTAATGCATGTATATGCTGTATTTACTTGTGTTCACATAATCTAAATTCACATATGTAATAGGAAAAACATGTTTGAAGTCAGGCAGACTTATGTTTGAATAAGTATGATCTTGAGAAAGTACTTAATATTTCTTCTTATTTGCTTCTTCATCTATAAAGTGGAGTGTGAAATAGCTCCCTAGCAGAATTGTGGTAAGATTTGGAGTAAGAGATGTAAAGGACCCTAAGTACCACACTGGAAATATGCTACAAACTCAGTAAGCGTTTCCTTGTTACTTTTTTTTTTTTTTTTTTTTTTTTGAGACGGAGTTTCGCTCTTGCTACCCAGGCTGGAGTGCAATGGCGCGATCTCAGCTCACCGCAACCTCCGCCTCCTGGGTTCAGGCAATTCTCCTGCCTCAGCCTCCTGAGTAGCTGGGATTACAGGCACGCACCACCATGCCCAGCTAATTTTTTGTAGTTTTAGTAGAGACGGGGTTTCACCATGTTGACCAGGATGGTCTCGATCTCTTGACCTCATGATCCACCCACCTCGGCCTCCCAAAGTGATGGGATTACAGACGTGAGCCACCGGCTTGTTACTTTTATTGCCACTATTACTACTTTGTTATTATTGCTGATGATCTAATCAAAGACTCATTTTGAAGTATGGATACAGTAGATTAGACAAGTTTTCTAGGAGTGTGTTCAAAAACAATATGACACTAAAGCAAGTTCCAAAAAACCACCATAATGCTCTTAGCAGCAGCAGCAATAAATATATGTTTAGTACATAGTATCTTTAGAAAACATCTAGATCTCAAATATACAGTAATTTAGAAACAAATAGCTTGTCCTTAAGAAATTTTACAAGCTATATATTGAAGGACAATGTGTTAGTTGGGGAAAGTCAGAGGCATAATTTTTGTAAGACTCCACAATTTAAGGCATAATTTTTGTTAAGACTCCACAATTTAAAATTATCAACAGAAATTCTGATCCTGGGAAAAATTGGACCTACTGAGCTGTGTGTTGTGAAATATAATATTCAATTCTTGAGGTAACATTTCTTCAGAATCTCATGTATGTAACTTACACATATAAGAATACTTAATATTGATTAGGACTCATATATTAAGGCATAGTCTGTCTTAAAATTAATTTTAGCAATGGGTATAATTTGAAATTTTATTTTTTATTTCTTATAACAAATTACTAAAACGTGTCATTCTCTCTTTTACATATAATTTTATGTGATATTTTTAACATTATGATAATATTATTTAAATTCTTTTTTATGAGCATATGGACAGGAAGTACAGTAAATGTTTGCATAAAATGCAGTTGAAATGTCCCTAGTATTGACTGTAATTCTTGGCATATAGTATATGTTAAGAAAGTGTTTGTTGAATCAATTATCTGTTTTCATATTGAAGCAAAACACAAAACATAATATTGACCAATATTAACAATTTGTTAGGACCTATCAAACTGCAAATACTCAGTTGTATAAATAATATAATTTAACAATATGATTCTTTTGTGCTTTTCTCTAGTGATGGGTAGATGAGAAAATCACAGTGTCCTATGAAAATTGTGGAAAGTTAGTAAAGATACTTTTAATTTGATTTATTATTCTAATAATAGAATAATTATGTTAAAATAAGGGAGTTATGAATATTTTTTAAACAGGTTTCTGCAGGATGAAAAAGTAGACATGTTTATAAACACCATCTTGTGATGTTGTCAAAAGAGAATTTTGGGAACTGTAGTTGTTCTACCAAACCTAAATTAGCTTCAAGTCACATATAAATTCAGTAATAATGTTTGAAGGTTAAAGTGAGTTACGGTTTTTATTTTTTGATCTAACCTAATTTTCATTTAGTTATGCTAATGGCTGATATAGGTAATGAAATGATATGACCATGTTTAGAAATATTCATAATGTTTATGCTAACATTTAAGACAGTTTCCGAAGACTGTTAATGCAATAACTGAACAAGAAAATCTAGTCAGAGTGAAATTAGAAAGAGATTAATATACTCTAGTCACTTTTATTTTGAAAAGACCTGTGTTTTAGAATGAGCCTTCTCAGGAGGAGATGATGGTGCATAGTATTTATTAGTGATGTGACTGTTAAAGAGCATAAGCATACCTTACCATCATGGCATTTACCAGCTGATCCTTGCCTTTTGTGTCACCTAGAGTATATGGACCTGAGGGCTCTGGGCATGGAGACTGAATTAGTCGTCCTTGAATCCTCCTCAGACTATGACAGTGACAAATAGGCATAAAAAGAACAATTAGCATACTTCCTAACTGGGCTGGATGTATTTTTATGAGGGGCAACAAGCATGCTTTGCCCATTCCCTGTATCCCACGTTGGAGCTGGAACCAAGGAGTACTTCTTCCAGAATCCCTTGCCAGCAGAATTCTGGTTCAGATCCTGACAAGAGGCATTTGCATGGAGCGTGAAATGCTGAGGGAAGGCAGACTCATTACTGCCCCTCTAGCAAGTGGCTTTGACAGATGGCAAATGTGCCATTCGGCTGTGGTGTGAGCAATTTCCTTCAAATCACTCGCTGACGGTGTGGGCAGCTGAAATCTTGACTGTGGTTTCCTGTGATTTCTGAAAGCTACTGTGGCTTTCCTCAGCAGCTAATTCTGTATATTCTGTTTATTGCTGCTGGTAATATTTAAAATTGTTTCCATATTGCTGAGCCATCTATGACTTAAAATGCTTAATAAAGTATCTGAATGACGTTTATCTGAATATTACTTCAAGATGATTCATTAATTAGGGATGAACCAAGAAAATTAACAATGAATTCAAAATAAGGCAACCTGGTTTTGTATCCAAATCTGCAACCATATAAGCACAAGTCAAAAACGTCATTCTACACCTGTTTTCCTATTTGTCAAATGCAGATACTTAGAAAATTCTCTTAACTCATTGAGTTTACATGAAGATTAAAATCATGAAATTGAGGAAAATGTTGTGAAGACCAGAAATTCAAGGTGTTATCATATTGACCTACTACATTTGTAAGTTTAGAATGTCTCTCTTGTTTTTCTTCATGTTAAATATTATAGTAATAGCCTAGACTAATTCAATCAATCCCATGATAAAATTAATGTGTATTTTTAATATCACTTGAATTAATAAAACTCAATTACATGTAGCATATAGTAATCAAAAGTCTGTAGACAAGTATATGACATATTTGTTTATAACAAAAATGTATCGTATTCTCAAGCTTCTACTTTAAATCTTACAATGTAAATATAAAATTCAGAAAGCCTATTCTCAAATGCTTCCCTCTTCTCTGTTAGTCTATATTTATTGGAGGCATATAGTTCATTCATTAACCATTTATTTAGTAATGATATTCTCAAATATCTGTACTAGTTTTTTTCTTCTTTTCTATAAGGTTCATAGTAATTGCTTTCACTGGTGATATTTTATACATAAGTCAGACTGGTTCATTATCTTCAACATCATCCTACTTTCCCTAATTCACCACCACTGTACCTGTTCACTATATTCATTTCTAATTAATTATGTGAATTGTATATATTTTAACATGCTATAGTTATTAACATAATATTTCTGATACAACACACTGGTTTTGTTTTATCCTTGAAAGTTTCTGTGAAAATCATCTTCCTAGAAGTAGAAGAGGATGACGACAACAACCCCTAAACCTAAGTTAAGCAACCTGAATCCTATTTCTGCCTGTGTCATTAACTGTGGACCTTGGGTAAGTTGCTTAACTGCTTTGTTATCTATAGAAGTAAGTCGTTAGACTATCTTCTTTCTTTCTTTTTTCTTTTTTTTAAAAAAACTTTTATTTTAGGTTCAGGGGTACAGGTACCAGTTGGTTATATAGGTAAACTCTTGTCACAAGGGTTTGTTATACAAATTATTTTGGCACCCATGTACCAAGCTTAGTACTCAATAGTTGTTTTTTCTAATGCTTTCCCTGCTCCCACCCACCATCCTGAAGTAGACCCCAATGTCTCTTGTTCCCCTCTTTGTGTTCATGAGTTATCATTTAGCTCCCACTTACATGTGAGAATATGTATTTGCTTTTCTGTTCCTCTGTTAGTTTATTAATGATAATGGCCTCCAGTTCCATCCATGTTTCTGAAAAAGACATTATCTTGTTCTTTATTATGACTGCATAGTATTCTGTGGTGTATATGTACTACATTTTCTTTATCTAGTCTATCACTGATGGGCATTAGGTAGACATCCTGTCTTTGCTATTGTGAATAGTGCTTCAGTGAACATTCACATGCATGTGTCTTTAAGGTAGAGTGATTTATATTTCTATGGGTATATACCGAGTAATGGGATTGCTAGGTCATATGGTAGTTCTGCTTTTAGCTCTTTGAGGATTGGCATATTGCTTTCCACAGTGGTTGAACTAATTTACACTCCCACCAACACTGTAAACCATTCCCTTTTCTTTGTTACCTCACCAGAATCTGTTATTTTTTGACTTTTTTGTAACAGCCATTCTGAATGGTGTGAGATGGTCTCTCATTATGGTTTTCATTTGCATTTCTCTAATGATCAGTGATATTGAGCTTTTTTTCACATGCTTGGTGGTCACAATACGTTTTCTTTTGAAAAATGTCTATTCATATCCTTTGCCTACTTATTAATGGGATTGTTTGTTTTTTGCTTGTAAATTTGTTTAACTTCCTTATAGATACTGGGTGATAGACCTTTGTTAAATACAATTTGCAAATATTTTTTTCCGTTTTGGAGGTTGTCTGTTTATTCTATTGACAGTTTCTTTTGCTGTGCAGAAGCTTTTTAGTTTAATTAAAACCCACTTGTCAATCCTTGCTTTTGTTGCAATTGCTTTTGACATATTTGTCATAAATCTTTGCCCATTCCTATGTCCTGAAAGGCATTGCCTGTGTTATCTTCCAGGGTTTTTATAACTGGGGGTTTTACATTTAGGTGTTTAATTCATCTTGAGTTGATTTTTGTGTATGGTGTAGGAAAGGGGTCCAGTTTCAATCTTCTGCATATTAAGCAATATTATGTCTAAGTTACTTCCAGTTGTAAATTTTCTTTACATATTTATTGAACATCTACTATTGCAAAAATTTTTTGCAAAATGTTTGTACTAGGTACTATGATAAAAGTTGTTTTAAAGGTTCATAGAGGCTGTTTAAAGAGTCTGTACTTTGTGAGGGGAGTAAGATAATTCAAAATAGATGAATGGAGGAAGAGAGAAGGGACCTCTTCATTCTTGTTTCTTATTGTATCTGCAATGAATTACACAAAGTCCGATACATGATAATAATAAATAAATATTTAATAAATGAATATGGAGAAGGCATAAATGTGCACTAAGTTGCACTTACATAAACTGAGTCTTATTTGATTATTTAAAATACAATCCAAATTCTGGGTACCATTTGGCCACTAATTTCAATCCGATCATTTTATATTATGATTCCAAATTAATTATGTTTTCTCCATTAGAGATAGTCGATATGTCCAAGGAATGAAAAAAAAAATCTGAGAAAGAAATATATTCAAACGAACTACAAACTGCTAAGTTCAGATACCAGTTCAGCTGGATAAATGATGAGATATAAATTTTTCAGATATTAATTGTATTAGTTCGTTCTCATGCTGCTAATAAAGACATACCTGAGACTGGGTAATTTACAAAGAAAAGACGTTTAATTGACTCACAGTTCAGCATAGCTGGGGGTCCTCAAAAAACTTACAATCATGGTGAAAGGGGAAGTAAGCACATCCTACTTCATATGGCAGTAGGGAGAAAAAGAATGAGAGCCAAGCAAAGGGGGAAGCCCTGTATAAAACCAAATCTTGTGAGACTTTACTATAACAAGAATAGCATGTGGGAAACTGTCCCCATGATTCAATTACCTCCCACCGGGCCCCACCCTTGACACATGGGGATTATTACAATTCAAAGTGAAATTTGGGTGGAGACACAGAGCCAAACCATATCATTGGTCATCATAATAACTCTGAAATTTAACCTACATGGATTATTTAAATCACTACTCACAAAAAAGGTCTTACTTAATGCTGGTGTAATATGAATTATTATTCAGTAAAGTATATTGTTATTAATAATGATAAATAATTTTAAAATATAATTGCAAGGATCTTTTTTGTGTATGTGGAGTGGGGTACTCTAGGAGCACTGCAGTTGGGTTTTCCCTCATTTCATCTATACCCATTTGGCCTTACCTTAAAGGCAGCATTAAATATGCTACCTCAGATAATACAAAAGATTTTTCTTTTCTTTTTTCTTACTTTATTTTGTTTTTGTTTTATGTAGTTAAAGAGTGCAACATGATGTTTTGATATACACACCCATTGTGAAGTGATTACTACAGCCAAGCAAATTAACATAATCACCATCTCATATAGTTACCTTTATTCTTTTTGTGGTAAAGTACGTAAAATCTATTCTCTTGGTCAATTTCCACCATACAATGCATTAACTATAGTCTTCATGTTATAGATTGAATCTCTAGACTTCTCCATCTTATATAACTACAAGTTAGTACCCTTCAACCTACATCTCCCCATTTCCCTCCTTAGCCCCCATCCCTAGTAACCACTGTTCTACTCTCTGTTTCTATTTATTTGACTTTTTTATTTTAGATTTCACACATAAGCAAGAACATACAGTATCTTTCTTTCTGTGCCTGGTTAACATCACTTAGAATAATGCCCTCCAGGTCCATCCATGTTGTGGCAAATGGTAGCATCTCTAATCCTGCCATTATATTCCTGCCCATAATATTCTACTATATCGTGGACTATTCTTCAGTCTTAAAACATAGTATATGTATGCCATAATAATTGTGTTTGTATATATAGATCACATATATACGCATGTATAATGTGTATATATATAACGTTGTCTTTTTCATTGATTCATTGACGGCCATTGAGATTGTTTCCATATCTTGGCTATTGTGAATAATGCTGCAATGAACATGGGAGTGCAGAGGTCTTCACAAGGTGGTGATTTCATCCCCTAGAAGAGGGAGTGTAGATCATATGGTAGCTCTATTTTTAGGTACCTCCACACCATTTTCCACGATGGCCACACCAATCTGCATTCCTGTTAACAGTGTTCTAGATTTCCCTTTTCTCCTTATCCTTGCCAACACTTATCTCTTGTCTTTTTGATAAAAGACATTCAAACAGGTGTGAGGTGATGCCTCATTTTGGTTTTGATTGGTACTTCCCTGATAAGTAGTGATGTTGAACACCTTTTCATGTACCTGTTGGCTAGCTCCATATCTTCTTTGGAAAAATGTCTTTTCAGGTCCTTTCCACATCTTTTAATTGGCTGGTAGTTTTTGTTGTTGCTATTGAATGTATGAGTTTCTTATATATTTTGGATATTAACCTCTTATCATATATATAGTTCGTATATATTTACTACCAATTGATAGGCTGCCTTTTCTTTTTTTTTAGACGTCTTAAAATCTTTTAGACGGAGTTTCGCTCTTGTTACCCAGGCTGCAGTGCATTGGCGCGATCTCGGCTCACCGCAACCTCCGTCTCCTGGGTTCAGGCAATTCTCCTGCCTCAGCCTCCCGAGTAGCTGGGATTACAGGCATGCACCACCATGCCCAGCTAATTTTTTGTATTTTTAGTAGAGACGGGGTTTCACCATGTTGACCAGGATGGTCTCGATCTCTTGACCTCGTGATCCACCCGCCTGGGCCTCCCAAAGTGCTGGGATTACAGACTTGAGCCACCGCGCCCAGCCTAGGCTGCCTTTTCAAGTTTTTTGCCACAGGAATCTCAGAGGGAACAGCCCAATGCATTAACTTTAATCTAGTTTCCACATTGATTCACCTCCTCCAAATTTCTTTATATTGAACACTAAATTGAATTCATTAAGCTTTTCTGCTTCCAAGGTATATGTTACATTTTTAAGTGATTCTTGCTGTCCTGAAGCAGCAACATGAAATTCTTTTTCTCCCCCAAATTATAGTTTTAGATGACCATTTATCAGGTATATATTAGAATTAGTGCAATTTTTAGAAATTCCATTTGTTATATGCTGTTTGTGATCTTTGCACAGAACTTTCATTTGTCACAGGATTTAACTCTCAGCAGTGTTTAGTTTTTAGGTCTTCAGAACAAGTTAATCCATATTCAGACACCTAATGACATAATTTATGCAGTGCGAAAGACTTGACTGCCCTCTATCAACCTCTCTTTAGACAATTCCTTTGAATGTAGTAGTGGGTAACATATAAAAAATGTACCTCTTGGCAAACCTCAAAGTTTCATTAAAAACATGACTCTATAACTTAGACTTAAACACATTTGGCGCAGTGTCAGAAACTTCTAGAATATTCACTTATCCAACACTTGCCCAAAATAACCAATGTCCCAATGTGTCTGTGGATTTGTTTTGAAATCTGTTCAAAACTAAAATGTTAAAGACTGGTAACACTAAATTACATGAAATGAAAAAAAAAAATTCTACAACATATATGACCAAGAATCACAGCAATGTCTTTCATATTAAATGAAAAAAAAAAATTCCTGCAACATGTATGACCATAATTACAGCAATGTCTTCCATAGTGAGTGTCTTTCTAGGTATAAGGAAAACATAATTTATGAAGTAACAAATTATCTCCTGCATCCTTTTTAAAAATATAATTTTAAAACAAATAGCTGATCAGGGGATCACCTAGCATTGTTTTAGTGTCTAATTCATTGGAATAAGTGCTGACTAATATTAAAATTGAGACCTTAATTTATCTCATTAAGATTTATCTTGTACTTTAAAAACTGAATTTGACACTTCATCAATCATTTTGCTTGTGAAAGTCTCCAAAGTGTTCCAATTTTTATCAAATAGAATTTATCATGTATTCCTTTCCATTTCAATATTTTTATATTACTTTGCCTCTATAAAAGAAATCTTTATGCTATATTAATTTATTCTTAATTAATTGCAATTAATATACTGGGTTGTTGATTTCAAATAACTTTCCACCTTTCCATAAAGCAAAGATTTATGAAAAGATATTAGACACTCTGAAGTCCAGGATATTTTACAAATATTTTATATTTCTAAGTGCCTATTTGGAGGATTCACTTCTAATGACCTAAAGAAATTTTTTTAGCCTTTAGATGAATTACCAAAATTTATGTGATTTTGGCTACGGATCTTTGGGATTTTTACCCATAGTTCATTATAAATGAAGTCTAGCTATGCATTATAAACCCATGTCTGCAGTGTGAATGCTAATATAATTAGCTAATTTAGGAATTATATTAATTTTTTTTTTTAGGATTTTCTTCTTTCTTGAGGCAGAATAGTGTGTGTGTGTGTGTGTGTGTGTGTGTGCATACACGTGCATGCATACTACTTTTTTTGGGGATCTGTGATACCTTTTTTTTTTGTATTTTTTATTGCATTTTAGGTTTTGGGGTACATGTGAAGGACAATGCAAGATTGTTGCGTAGGTACACACATGGAGATAGCATAGGGAGAAATGCCAGATATAGGAATTATATTAATTTTAAAGTGTACGTGAAAAGCCTTGGAATACCACAAAACATTAACTAACCAAATTATTCATGAAAATACGCATCTCTCAAATGGATATTAAATGAATGGTTATTAAGTATGAAGTGAATGCTAGGTTATCAAAAGGCATACCTCATAAATGTGTAGGCTTAAGAGATTTGCCTTATAAATGCCAATTAATAGAGAATTAAGATTGTTATTACTCTTCTGCTAGCCTGAGATTAATCTCTTGACAGTGGAAAATGAAGGTAACTTGTGATTTCTGCATTGCCCTGGATGCTGACCTCATCTTCTACCCCTCATTCCCCCATGACATAAAAAGGACATGCATAGGCTGATGCTTTTTACATCAGGATTTTCAAACATTTTTAACAGTGATCTACAAGAAATATGTTTTGCATTGCAATTCAATGTGGTCACGTGCATACAAACACACACACAAGAAAAATAATTTCTACTATTACTACAATTGACATATACATATTTTCTCTATTATTTTATCATATTATTTTACATTTTTTTAAATGCTGTTTTCATACCACCAATTTCATGACACTTAATTGGTCATGGACTAGAGTTTGAAAAACACTGTCCTAGACCATATCTGATACGGTTGCTGTCAAGAATTTATCATAAAAGACAAGCAACTTGGAGGATGATGGTCTGAAGCACTAACAATAGAGGCTTCTCACATTAGCTCATGGTCAGAGAGAACAACAGCCTTAACTGGTTTTCAGGTAAGTCCTAGGTTTTAAAGGTTTAGATGGTGCTTTTCAACTTAACCCTGGCAGAAATATATTTGCCAAAAGTCATCTTTGGCATTTTTCTCCTTTTTGTTCCTTATATTCAGTATTTCACTAACTCTTCTGAAATATCACTTGGACTTTTCCTTTCCTGTCTATGACCTTTGTCTTCATTACAGGCCAGTGCCTTATCAACCAATACCTAGATCATTGCAGCAGCCCCTCACTGCTCACCCATCTGCAACTGCTGCAAGATAGATCTTTGTAAAGCATTGTTTCAATTATTTCATTCACTCTGTTTAGAACTCCATAATAATGTTGTACTTCCTAACATGTGAGGAGAGGAAAGGGGATCAACATTTGCAGAACATTTACGTTATAGAAGGAATTGAATTATGTTCTTTTTTATTCAATATTTTCTATACTTTGGAAAACTATCCTACAAGATACATAATAATTAGCTTCTCTGTAATAATTCAAAAAGAAACAGAATTATGGCTTTCTAAAAAAACCACATGGAGCATTTGTATTAATTTCCTATTGCTGTTGTAACAAAGCACAACAAATCTAGAGAACAAATATCACAAACCACAAATACAAATATAAATTTTCTACCTTATAGGACAGGAAGTCAGAATTCTCACTAAGCTAAAATTATGGTGCTGGCAGGCTTGCATTGCTTCTGGAGGCTCTAGGGAAGAATCTTTGCTTTTCTAGCTTCTAGAGGCTGTCCACATTCTTGGGCTTTATGTCCCTCTACCATCCTTAAAGCCAGCAATCGTATTTTTCTAATCTCTATTACCATGGACATGTGACTTTCCTGCCTCCCTTTCATAGCCCTTATAAAGGAGTAGAAGAACGACTGTAATAACATTAGGCCTACTCAGACAACCTAGGATAATCTCTCCATCTCAGGATTCTTAACTAAGCACATTTGCAAAGACCCTTCTTCCAAATAAAGTAACATTTACAGGTCTCAGAGATTAGGACCTGATGTCTTTGTGGCCATCATTCAGCCTCCTGCAAGCAGAATAAATGTTCTTTTTAAGTGTAAATGGAACATTTATTTAGATAGACCACATTATTGCCCATAAACCTAATCTCAATGCTTTTTTTAAAATTTGAAATATACAAAGTATCTTTTCTGACAACAGGGAAATTAAGCCAGAAATCAATAAGTAAAACATATCTGAAAAAGAAAATCCTCCAGAAGTTGTTATATAATGCTAAATCATTCTAAGATCGAAAAATAAGTCACAAGGAACATTGAAAAATATTTTAACTAAAGAAAATGAAAATACAACATCCAAAAAATTGTGGGAACTACTGAAGTATTGCTTTAAATGTTTATATTACATTAAAAGTGTCAAAGTCAAATAAAAATACAGACACAAATTTCTAGGCAAAACATTTTATCTGGGAATGCACATATATAAAAACAGAATTGCAATTCAGGTCGTACACACAAATCAGGGCAGTCTTTGATATACTCAAAGAAGAAAAGGTTGAGAGTTTTAGTAGAAAGATAAATGTTACATACTGTTTTGAAAGAAAGCCAGTGACAAGAAAGTTTGGCACTAGCAAAGTTTTGGGGAGCTGGCAAGATCTGATTGGTGAATGATGGCAGTAGGTAAAACCAGTCTTGGAGGCACAGCAGGTTGTTTGGCAGCTAGTAGGTAAACTGATACTATGGTTATAGCAGACTGTTTCAGCGACTAGGCTTGCAGATGATTTTTTGAACTGGTACTACGTGCCCTGAGTGATTTTTCCTCCTGCCCCTTAACTCTGATTTAGTTGGGTACGACAAGAATAACACAAGGTATATATTCAATTTTCACAAAAGAAAGATCTAAAAATCAATAATCTGCATTCACCTGAAGAACAATAAAAAGGGGGGGGGAATTAAACTCAAAGTAAGTAGGAGGAAGGAAAACTAAATATAAAATCAGAAATCAAATAGTTTATATCTCTAAATACCTATTTGGGGTGTTCATTCTTAATGACCTAAAGAAATTGTTTACTCTTTGACTGAATTAAAAACCTTACTAAATTCAACAACCCCCCATGACACACGTTTGCCTTACCAAAGTCATGTGGTTTTTGGCTATTGGAGACTACCAAAGTTTATTATGGATGAAGTCTAAACACCCACCATAAAAGCATGTAAATTACCTAGAATAGCCAAAGGTATTTTTAAAAAGAAAAATAGTCAGAGGGCTTAAATGATCAAATTCTAAGACATGTTACAAATAGTCATGTTAATATTAGATTTAATATTAGTATAAAGCTCTAATAACCAATAAAGTCTGGTAGTGGTGTAATGGTATATACAAAGAACAGACATACAAATTGGAAAAGAATAGTTCAGAATAGAATATACACATATAGTTGAAAATTCTTTATGCCATGGAATACTATGCAGCCATAAAAAAGAACAAGATCATCTCCTTTGCAGAGGGATGGATAGAGCTTGAGGCCATTATCCTCAGAAAACTAACACAGGAACAGAAAACCAAATACTGCTTGTTCTCACTTATAAGTGGGAGCTAAAAGAAAACACATGGAAACAGAGGGGAACAAAACACACTGGGGGCTTTTGGAAGGTGGAGGGTGGGGGGAGGGAGAGAATCAGAAAAAAAAACTAGTAAGCATTAGGCTTAATATCTGGGTGATGAAATAATCTGTACAACAAACCCCCATGACACAAGTTTGCCTATGTAACAAACCTGCACTTGTACATCTGAACTTAAAAGTTAAAAAAAAAAATAAGTATTTACTAGTTATTAATTATCAATTTTCAACTCTATATATTCTACTTTGCACTTTCTTCCATTAACCTCTGCATATTATGTGTGCGTATGTGTGTGCATACACATATATACAGTGTATATATGTGTACATATGTACTTAATTTTCAACAAAGGATCCAGGACATGCGAATGTGAAAAGGAATGTCTTTTCAATAAATGGTGCTGGAACCACTGGCTATACATAAGGAAATAAATGAACCTAGACCCTTACTTGACACTATACACAAAAATTAACTCAAAATGAATCAGACCTATATGCAAAAGTCAAAATGTAAGACTTCTAAATGAAAACAAATAGAAAATCTTTGTGATCTTGAAGTAGCCAAAGTTTTCTGAGACAGGCTACAAAAAGCATGAATCCTTTCAAAATGTTGACAAATTGGATTTATATAAAAATTTAAAATATCTGCTCTTTGGAAAACACAAGAAAATAAAATGCAAGACATGGAATGGGGAAAAACATTTTCAATAAGTGTATCATACAGACAAGACATCAGGTTTAACAAATAAAAACAAAGAACATATACACATCCAGGGGTAGAAGTGCGAGTTTGTTATATTTTCATTTTGGATAAACAACAAATGATTTTTTTGAGATGTCTGCCCCATGTAATATTTTGACCATGTATTAACTGGCACATTATTCGTTGTTTATCTGAAAGTCAAATGGAACTGGTTGTCCTGTATTTTATCTGGTGATCCTCCTTACAAACAATGTGTATTCAGAATATATAAAGAACTATTAATAACAGAAATTGGGCAGAGGATATGAAGCCAATAATATGCTTAAATGTTGTTAGCGGTGGGGATGAAAAGTTCTAAAACCACTTTAGGAAATAGTTTGCCAGTTTCTTATAAAGTTAAACTTATATTAGTCATATGACTTCATAATTTCACTTCTAAGAATTTACCCAAAAGAGGTGAAAATTTATTTCATTTTTTTAATTGTACTTTAGGTTCTGGGGTACATGTGCATATCATATGCAGGATTGTTGCATAGGTACACACATGACAATGTGGTTTGCTGCTTCCATTCCCCCATAACCTACATCTGGCATTTCTCCCCATGTTCTCCCCCTCCAACCTCCCCACCCCCCTGCTGTCCCTCCCTTGGCCCCCTACAACAGACCCCAGTGTGTGATGCTCCCCTCCCTGTGTCTATGTGTTCTCATTGTTCAATACCTGCCTATGAGTGAGAACATGCAGTGTTTGATTTTCTGTTCTTGTGTCAGTTTGCTGAGAATGATGATTTCCAGATTCATCCATGTCCCTATAAAGGACACAAAAAATATATGTATTCACAAAGACTGGTAGACAAATGTTTACAGAAACTTTATTCATTAATGTCAAAAACTAGAAACAACCTAAATGTCCATCAAGAGGTAAGTTGATAAACAAATTGTGGTATACTGACACAATTGAATACCACAAAAGGAAACTACTGCTCATGTACACAACAATGTGAATAAATCTCAAAAATATGCTGTGCCAAAAAAGCCAAACACAAAAGAGTGCATATTATATTAATTATATTGACCCCTCTTTTTCTCCCGAGAAAAACAATCTAACATAAGGTGAGGCAGTGCAGAGCCATGGTTATCTGGGTTGGAGTAGTGAGGGTGGGAGTGAGAGGCAGAGGTGAGATCAAGGCAGAAAGAGCACAGGGGAAGTTTTGGGAGTGATGGAATGGCTTCATATTTTAATTGTAATAGTCACACAATTGTTCAAAGCAGTCACAACTCATCAAAATGTACAATAAAATATGTGTGTCTTTTCCTATGTAAATTATATCTTAATAAAGATAATCAAGAAATAAAGATATATGTCATAAGTCATTGTAATAACCAGGAAAATAAATGAATATCTTTAAAATCAGTAGAAGAAAATTTGATTTAGCCTAAGAAATGGAGAAAGGTGAAAATACAGAAAAAAATTGAGCACAGTGGTGAACGCTTATAATCTCAGCTTCTTTGGAGGCTGAGGTGGGAGGATTGCTTGCATCCAGGAGTTCAAGACCAGTCTCAGCAGTACAGTGATACCTCATCTCTAAAGAAAAGTGTTTTTTTAATTAGCCAGGTATGGTGGTGCAGGCTATTTCCAGCTGCTGGACTGGGGTGGGAGGATGGCTTAAGCCCAGGAATTCAAGGTTACAGTGAGCTGTGATCACGCCACTGTACTCCAGCCTGGGTAACAGAACAAAACTCTGTTTCTGAAAGAAAAAGAAAAGAAAGTATGGTGAATAAAAACTGTGAAATGAAATTACAGAAATATATTTCCACAGTGCAATAAGTGAGTCTATCAAAACTCTCTTGACTTATCAAGAACATTTGATACAGTTAAACCAGTTCCTTCTAGGACACTGCAATCTTCCAATTTTCCTTCTGCTTCATTAACCTGTCCTTAATCACTCATACCAATTCCATCTAATCTCCATGGTTTCTGAATATTCTAGTACTTCAGATCTCAAACCTTGAACTTTTCCTCTTGAGTGCATTCATTTACTTTGTGATATCATTCTACCTCAAGTCTTTAAACACCATCTGCAAGCTAACAGCTCTTAAATGTACATCTGCAGCAATTTTCCACTGAGCCCTCAACTTGTGTGTCTAAACTGCCTGCACATTAGTTTCTTCTAAATGTCTAATTAGAATCTCAAACCTAGCACATACTGAGCAAAACCAAAACCTGACCTCTATCCTCCTCTCAGACCAGCTCTTGTTGCTGTCTGTTGCTGATATTGGAAACTCTCTCCTGTTGCTTAGGAAAGCTGAAATCCTTGAAGTCATTTTTGTCTCTGCTTCCTCTCACAACACATCCAATAAATCATCCAATCCAAGCTTGCCAGCTCTGCCTTCCAAATATATGCAGAATTTCATCACCTCTCATTACCTTCATGTGAGCACTCTAGTCCAAGCCATCACCTTTCCTCGCTTGTATTGTTCTTTTATCAATCTTCCCTACTTTTACCCCATAGAATTCATTCCCAACAAAAGAATTAGAATCTGTTAAAATGTAAGTGGAATCACATTAATTCTCTGCTCTAAATCCTGCACTGGCTTCTAATTACAGTAAAGTCCTTACTTGGGCGTACAAGACCATAAGCATTCTGGCCTCTCCTGCCTTTTCTGCATTCATCTCTTACCACTCATCATTCAGTTACTCAATTCCAGGCACACTGGCCACTTCTATTTTCCTCTAGTTCACATCTGGGTTTGGCAATAGTTTTTTCTTCTCCCTAATATTCTTTTTCCTCAACTGGACCCTGACACACTTTATTACCTCTTTCAGGTCTTTTCTCAAATGCCACTTATCAAAGAGGTCTTCTCTGATCCATGTCTTCCTCTCACTAGTTTCACTTTCCTGATTTATTTTTCTCTATAACATTTATCTTATGTACTATATATTTTACTTATACATTTTGGTGGGCCTGTGTGCCCCACCTAGCACAACACATTCCACAGAGCAAGGATTCTTATCTGTGATCAATGTCGGACACAAAATAAGCATTCAGTATTTACTGAATATATGAATGACTTTTCCTAAAAGCAGAGACATTCAAAATTGGAATTTAAAATATTCAAAGATATTTTCTACAAAACACACACTAAAAACTAAAGGACAAGGTGGAGCACAGTGGCTCACGCCTGTAATCCCAACACTTTGGGAGGCTGAGACAGGCAGACCATGAGGTCAGGAGATCGAGCCTATCCTGGCTAACATGGTAAAACCCTGTCTCTACTAAAAAAAAAAAAAACAAAAAATTAGCCGGGTGTGGTGGCACACACCTGTAGTCCCAGCTACTCAGGAGGATGAGGCAGGAGAATCTCTTGAACCTGGGAGGCAGAGGTTGCAGTGAGCCAGGATCACTCCACTGCACACCAGACTGGGCAACAGAGTGAGCCTTCATCTCAAACAAACAAACAAACAAACAACAACAACAAAAAAACTAAAGGACATACAATACTTAAAAGAATAAAAAAGAAATACCATGAAAAAATATGCACCAAAAGAAAACTTGGGTTCAACTCAAGATGGAAAACATTATAAAGCACTGAGATAAATATTCTTACAAGTAAAATAAGTAGCTGATCTAAAAGCTTTAATTATCCTGAATAAATATGGATGTAACAATATAACCTCAAAATATAAAAAGGAAGAACTGAAATAACTCTTGAGCGATATAGGCAGAACTATAGAGTTACAAATATTAACGCATATTTATCTTGATTATTAAGCAAACAAAAATGTAAACATGAGTACCATGATTTTTAAGCTTATAATAATAAAAAGATTTCCTGAAATATTTATAAAAATTTGATTCTTGGCTGAGTGTGGTGGCTTACGCCTGTAATCCCAGCACTTTGGGAGGTCGAGGTGGGTGGATCATGAAGTCAAGAGATGGAGACCATCCTGGCCAACATGGTGAAACTCCCTCTCTACTAAAAATACAAAATTAGCTGGGCATGGTGGTGTGCGCTTGTAGTCCAAGCTACTCAGGAGGCTGAGGTGGAAGAATAATCACTTGAACAGGGAGACGGAGGTTGCAGTGAGCCAAGATTGCACCACTGCTCTCCAGCCTGGTGACAGAGTGAGACTCCATCTCAAAAAAAAAAAAAAGAAAATTCCCTGGGCCACAAATAATCTCAGGAATTCGAACTCAAAGAAGCTAAATTCTCTAATTATAATAGAATAGAAATAAATTTTTTAAAAAAGTAAAAAATAAAGCAGAAAAAATACATAAGAAAACAACGGATTTTGTGAGTAAGGAATCAATATAGGACGCAGGAACAAACTGAGTTACAGAATGACAATTTATTATAGAAATTAAACCTCCTTGTGGGAGGAAGTGGGGAAGCAAATGTCCAAGAAGAAAGTTTGGAGACCAGAGGAGCCCCAAGTCAATCAATCTAAGAAGGCTAGCATATTTTGCCATCTCAATCAGACTGGAAAGGGAAGACTCCTGAAAAGGTCTATGAGAAGCTGTCCTTTTTCTTGCTACCACCTCTGTGATTTTGCTCCCAAGAATCTGGTGATGGATCTGGGATTTCTATTAGTCAACAGGGTCAGCAGGTGGGAAGAACTGGACATGAAGCAGACAAGACTGAAGATAAACTGGAACCCATTGCCACCTCTGTGTCTGTCACTGCAACCAATCACAATAACTGTCAGCTCATAATAGGTACTCCTCACTTCAACCTTCCAAATCTCACACAAATTCCTCTTTTGATCAACTCTAGACAATATGGAAATGTACAACAAAGAAATTCTGACATAGTTCAAGTTTGACCAAGATGACACAGTGCAAAGTACTACAGACACCATTTATTATAATAACAAAAATAAAGAAACAAAACGAATTTAGGAATGAATCTAACAAGAATGACAAGGACTTCATAAATAATTGTTAAAGTTTAATTTTAGAACATAAAAGAAAATCTCAATAAAGAAAAGATACTATGTTCATGGATGGAGTTACTTAATAAACATAATGATCTTGCTCCAAATTTATCTACAAATTCTTTACATTCCTGTATTAGTCCATTCTCACATTGCTATAAATAACTATCTGAGACTGGGTTATTTTAGAAGAAAACGAGGTTTAATTGACTAACAGTTCCTCAGGCTATACAGGCAGCATGACTGGGAGGCCTCAGGAAACATACAGTCATGGCAGAAAGGCAAAGGAATGCAAGCATGTCTTCACATGTCAGAGAGGGAGGAAGGGAGCAAAGGGGAAAGTGCTACACACTTTTAAACAACCAAATCTCATGAGAACTCACTCACTATCATGAGAACAGCAAGGGTGAAATGTGCCCCAATGATCCAATTACTTCCCATCAGGTGTGTCCTCCAACACTAAAGATCATAATTCAACATGAGATTCGGGTGGGGACACAGAACCAAACCATATCAACTCTCAATCAAAATTCAAAATGAATATTTTGAGGACCCTGACATTTGTATACCAATAACTATGTAAATATTCAAAAAAGAGCTGAGCAATTTTGATAAGGAAGAACAAATAGGAGGACTCCAGCCTTGCCTATGAAATGTTAAAATGCACTACAAAGCCATAATAATAAAAACAGTTTAATATCGGTAGAGAAATTGACAGATCAGTGAAACAAAACAGAATGCTTGCCAACAGGCCCATGTATTTATGAAGATGTTCTACTACATGCTAAATATTATACTCCAAATAATTGAGAAAAATTGATTGTATAGTTGAGGGGGTAGGAAAATTGGGCTTATTTTTTGGAAAAAAGTTGGAATTCAATCTTTAAACATGTCAAATATGAATTTGAGATAAATTAATTAAATGTGAAAGGCAAATCTGTAAAGTTTAAAAAGAAGAATAATGCCTTTTTAACTTTTATAGGTGGAAAACTTATGATGCTAAAATAATGAACTCTAACTTGAAAAAAAGTTTCTTTGTGTTTGGATTCCTGAGATTATTTGTGGCCCAGAGAATAAAATTTTTATAAATATTTCAGGAAATCTTTTTATTACTATGAGCTTAGTAATCATGGTACTCATGTTCACATTTTTGTTTATTTTCGTTTGCTTTAATAATCAAGATAAATATGCATTAATATTTGTAACTAAACAAAACATGCTACATAAAAGGTTAATATGTGAATGACAAATTAGTAGAATATATTTGCAAATATCTAAAACTGACAAAGGATTAGTATCCAGAATATACATAAATAAAAAAACTCATGCAAATGAAAAAATAAAAAGCAAGAAATGAAAAAGAAAGCAAATAAATTATATAAATTGGCAATAAAGACATTCAATACTTAGAGATATTAGCTTCACTAAACATCAAAAAAAAATAAAATAATGAGATACCACTTTATGTCAAGAGATTGTAAGATTTAGGAAGGTAGAAACAGAAATTGCATGCACTGTAGGTGGAAGCCTACCTACAGGGCAATTTCTGTTCATCTGATGAACCAGGATTCCCACTCTGGGGTATACACCTGAAAGAATTGATCAAGGATATTCATTATGGCACTATTTGGGAGTATTTTAAGTGTTCATGCCAGGAAATGTGGAAAGAAATTTGGTAGATGTATACCTTGTAATGTTATGTACCAATTAGAAATAACACCAATACATGCATACATAACATATGAATAGTTCTTAAAAAGCATTGTGTTTACTATTTTGAAAAACAAGAATAAGGAAGTTTGGGTTTTATTGCTTCTGTTTTTGAGGGAGTCTCACTCTGTCACCCAGGCTGGAGTGCAGTGGTGTGATCTCAGTTCACTGCAACCTCTGCATCCCAGGTTTAAGCAACTCTGTTGCCTCAGCCCCCAAGTAGCTGGGATTACAGGCTTGCACCACCAGGCCCAGCTAATTTTTGTATTTTTAGTGGACATAGAGGTTTTACTATGTTGGCCAGGCTGGTCTCGAACTCCTGACCTCAGATGACCCACCCACCTTGGCCTCCCACAGTGCTGGAATTACAGGCATGAGTCACCATGCCAGGCCCAAGAATAAGCAAGTTCTATAGCACAATGCTACTGTAAATATAAAACACATATATACCAAAGCAATATATATTTTATGAGAATACACAAATCTAAAATGTATGCATCTATCATAACAGCATATTGTACCCCATAAATATGTACAATTATTATTTGTTGATTAAAAATTAAATTATTAAAAATGTACAGATATATCCAAAGATATAGATAATGCACAACATGTTAGTCTAAGGAAATATAAAATAAAACAACACAGAAACCCCTGTGGACTGAGGATAATAGTGTGCCATGAACTGAGAAAGATGGTTAAGGCAATTATGTACTCTCTGAGAACTGAAAGAAATAAATTAATGAAGTGTTCCCAATGAGTAAAGTTTTTTTGCAGTTCTCCAAGGGTACAAAGATGAATGGATGAAGGTGGCTCTGTTAAGTTAGAGTACATTTAAGAAAATGAGCCATCTCCCTCATGGTAAAGGAATTCAAGGAATGTGTGAATTATTTCCTTCTTTTTAAGAATACACAGTTATTTGGGGCTGAGATATATTAGGGAACTTTAATAAGACCCATGTATTCACACCAAATGTACGACAAACAATAAAGATACAGAATAGGCCGGGTGCAGTGGCTCAAGCCTTTAATCCCAGCACTTTGGGAGGCCGAGGCGGGTGGATCATGAGGTCAAGAGATCGAAACCATCCTGGTCAACATGGTGAAACCCCATCTCTACTAAAAATACAAAACATTAGCTGGGCGTGGTGGCGCGTGCCTGTAATCCCAGCTACTGAGGAGGTTGAGGCAGGAGAATTGCCTGAACCCAGGAGGCAGAGGTTGCGGTGAGCCAAGATCGCGCCATTGCACTCCAGCCTGGGTAACAAGAGTGAAACTCCGTCTCAAAAAAAAAAAAAAAATACAGAATAAAGATGCACAATCCATATTCGTGGTAGTGTAGGTGATCACTTGCTTGCCCTGAGAACCCAGCAACTTGCTAAGGAGTTAGCTATGTATCAAAGACTACTTGAGAGCTACCCCAGGCTTCCCTTTTCAGTATAATTAAACAACCACTTACATAAATTCATATGTGAACAATTTATCTAAACACATATGCTTTTGTAAAGTGGAAATAAACAGATATTCATTTGTGAGTGCAATTAGACATTTTTTATATGTGTTACAGGTTAACTCTGAGTGAGGTTTGGTACAAAAATTTTTCAATATTTGATGAGGAAAGACTGAGAAGAAACTAGGCTCAAATTCAAGTAAACTAATCTTGACTGAATGTTGATAACAAGTATAGTGCTATTCAAGCCCAAATAAGCATAACTTTAGGGAATATATTATTGTGAAGCCATTATGTGACTATTCCGTCAGGTTCATAGGGCCATGCATGTTTCAAGAGTTAGAGTTGAACTTCCCTTCAAGGTGAAGAAAATTCTCATTGACATCATCTTAGGAATAGGTCAATATAGGAGCATATAATCTTTGCCTAAGACATACACAAAAATGGAAAGACCTCATATAATAAAGGATTGGATGAATTTATACTGTTAAAATGGCCTTACTACCCAAAGCAATCTACAGATTTAATGTAATCCCTATCAAAATACTGATGTCATTCTTCACAGGAAAAAGAAAATCTTAAAAATCTATATGGAACCACAAAAAACCCTAAATAGCTAAAGCAATTTTGAGCAAAAAGAGCAAAGCTAGCATCATCACACTACCTAACTTCAAAATATACTACAAAACAATAGTAAACAAAACAGCATGGGGTTAGATAAAAACAGACACATAGACCAATGGATCAGAATAGAGAACTCAAATAAATTCATGTATTTATAGCCAACTGATTTTTGACAACGGCACCAATAACATACCATGGGAGAAAGGATCACCTCTTTAATAAATTGTGCTGAGAAAACTGAATATTCACATACAGATGAATGAAAATGGACCCCTATCTCTCACCATAAACAAAAATCAACTCAAAATGGATTAATGATTTACAGTGTAAGATCTGAAACTACAGAACTATTAGAAGAAAACATAAGAAAAATACTTTGGCAGTCATTGGACTCAGTGTTCTGCTATACATAATATGTTATTTTTCCCTATTTCGGTTTTTTTCTACTTTTATGTAGTTTTGTGCAGTGTATGACGTGCCGAAGGATGATTTGCTTTTTATTCTGTGTGCATTCTGCTGAACTTCTTAAATGTGTAAATTTCTGACATTTTTCAGTTAATATATATTTTTGCCCTCATTCTTTCTCTCTATATTCTTCTGTGACTCCAATTACACATATGCTAGACCTTCAACATTGTTGCACAGGTTCCTGAGAAACCAGTCAGTCAGTGCTTTTCTCTCCATTCTTCACATTTGGATAATTGTTATTGATCTATCTTAAAATATACTGGATCTTTCCTCTATCATTTTGAATCTGTTGTTAAACTCAATTAGTGATTTTTTTTCCTTCAGTTATTGTATCTTTAGCTCTACAGTTTCCATGTGGTTTGTTAATAGTCTAATTATCCACTGAAAATTCTTGTGAACATACTTTTGTTTATGTCCTTGAGCAAAGTTATTATTGCTAGTTTAATATCCTTGTCACAGGGTGATGTTAGTAAGACGACAGACAAGGAAGCTTGAGTTCCCCACAGAGACACTGACATAACTATAACAATATATGCACAAGAATACCTTTATGAGAACTCTAGGAACCAGTTGAGAAGCTATAATACTCAAGCCAACATCAAATCAAGAAGTGAAAGGGGTAGGAAAATTGATTGCATTTTATGTACTCACATTTGACCCTCCTCTACCCAGCATAGAGGTGCAACTGGAAGAAATCTTTCGTACTAGGACTCCTCCCTAAGGACAGAAAAAAAAAAACAAAACAAAACTGTGATACAGTGTTCTTGCTTGTCTGGGAGCTGCAAAGGGACTTCCTGACTTGAAGTGTTGATGGGACTGGCAACATAGTTTGGAAGCAAGTGAAAACAGAGGTGAGTGCTGCAGCATGTTACACCTACAGTTTTGGAGGCCTATGCCAGGGAGCAAGAGATTACACTTCTGAGAAGAAGCTGGGGCAAGCTGTTTAGGGAATTTAAGACAGCTAAAAGCACATGCACAGCCCAGAGAAGACACATCTCTGGAAAATGTTTCAGAGGTCCTAGAACTTCTAGCAGGGCTGAGAGCTGAAGGTTTTCCCCTGCATAAAGTCAGCTCATAATGATAGGGAAGATGATTGTTTTTTTCAAATGCCCCAATTTCAACAAATGATCACAAACAGACAAAGAAACAGGTAAAGATAGCCCAAAGGAACAAAGTAAAACTCAAAAACATACTCTAAAGAAATACAGATTTATAGTTGGCTGACAAATAATTAAAAATAACTATTTTAAAATCCTTGTCACCAAATTTCAAAACATGGCTGAACTAAACCTCAGGGTTTATCTCCATTGATTGTCTTTTCTCTTGGGAATGGGTCACATTTTTCTGATTCCTTGTATGGTGAGTAATTTTGGATTTTATCCTGGGCATAGATAATGTTATGTTGTAAAGATTCAAGGTTATGTCAAAAATCCTCAAAAGAGGATTTTATGTCAAAATCCTCAAAAGAGGATTTTTTGTTTGTTGTGTAACAGGTAATTAACTTGGTTGAGTCCAAACCACAAATGACAGCTCAAACCTTATTTCATCTTTAGTTGAGCATCTTTGAGTCTGTCTCAAACATACACGGTCCAGGAGTCAGTCAGAGATTTGGGAAGAATTTATACACAGAACTAGGTGTACTCTCTGGCTCTCTTCTTTCCAGGATTTTCTTCTCATGCTTTTATTTTCCAACACCTGTGGTTGCCCTAGACTTTGGCTTCTGGTTCTTAAATTCAGAAATACTTTGGGTTTTCCACAGAAGTTTTAGCCACCCAGTACGGCACTATCTTTGGTCTGCCCTCAAGCTAAAAGACACATAAAATGGATAGCTCACCCACGCAGCACCCTTCTTCCCAGTGCTGACTCCCTTCTAGCATCTGTCTGCTTTTGTTCACTCATCAGTGCCTTCAGGTTGTTGTTACTGATGTTGTTAAATATGTACTTCTTTAAGAGTTTATGGTTATTGTCTGTGAAAAGACATGGTCCAATAAGGAGCTTACTCAAGCATACTAGAAGTGGAAATCTGAGATGATGTGCTATAGAGTATTAAAGAGAAGCACCATATTCCCTGCCACTTGAGGCTTCGGTTTTGGTGTCAGTATCGACCACCAAAATATACAGGACAGTTTCGTATAGTAAAGAAGAAATTTTCCAGGGGCTGATGGCATAACAGATGACAAGGAGGATGGGCTTGAAGGATCTATTCATGAGAAAAACTTGAAGAGTCTAGTCCTAAGAATTTGGGAGGCAGTGTCCCAATAAATTCCTAATATCAAGTAGAGAACACCTTAACGAGGACCCACTTCTGACAAGAGGCCCAGATGGAACTTACTCAATTTTAGTTTAGGGCTTACAAGCAAAGGAAAGGAATTGTATCCCTATAGATGAGCTGAACTATTTTATTCATAAAACAGGAAATATTGAAGTAATTTCTAGTTAAATTACATGAGAATATGATTAAAAAGGAAAAAAGCTAATGCCCATGTGGAGGACCGCAAACTTAAATAAATATGCAATATGCAGTATTGCTCTTTCCAACACAGCTATAAAGCTTTGAAACATTAAAGACCTTTAACAATTAACATTTACCTGGCCTATAAACTAGATTTGACATCCCTTTATTCCTGTTGGAAAGGTTTTATTATTAAAATATTAGAAGTTATATTACTATTAAACCCATAGTCTCCAAATATTTACATGTTCAATTAAGGAGGCTGATTTTGATGTGCCAGAACTAATTAAACATATAAAGATATCATAAAAAGTCTACTTATATTACGTGTGAGGAAGTAAATGCCACTTTCAGATGTACAGATGTGGCATTCCTTGTCATCATGACCTCGTAAAAATGTAAAAGTATAAAATGTATAATCTTATAGACATGTTTAGTATAAAGTATAAACATTGAGGCAGAGCGGTTCTAGTATAAAGACCGTGGCTAAGTTTTCCTTGAACTTACTACCTTAGAAATCTAAACACAGGTCGAGGACCCTCAGACAAGCCAAGGCAGCTTATTATTACATAGCAGCACAAAGAAGTAATAGTGCAAGGAGCTAAAAGCTCTAAAACCTTACAAATCTGGGGAAAAGTAAAATATCTCAGCGTTGCGGCTTAGCAGTCAAATGGTAATTTTGAATTATAAAATTATGATTATTTAGTAATATGTATAATCTGCCACTTTTATAAAAATGCATTGAAAAGAAGGAAGGCAAGTGAAATTGTTTCAGAAATAATGGTGCATTGAAAAGCGAAGGCAAGTCAAATTATTCTGGAAATAACGTATGAGAAGTGGGAATCCCTGCACCATTTTATTTGCTTTAACGAATAAAAGTAAAGAAAGAATAAATATAATTGGAAGCAAAAACATGTTAGAGCTGTAGAAAAAGAGATGGAACTTGTGTCAAAGAGGCTTAGGTACTCCATCATTATTTGAAAGTACTAAGAGATCTTAGAGATAGAAGAAAGATATTAGCAAGGGGATATAAGAAAGAATTGTGTAAGAAAACATGTGTGCTTGACAGCCAGCGCCTTTTTAGACTGAACATTTTCTTTAACCTTCCTAGAATGCATTGCAATTTATTGATTGAGTGAATAAATTTATATTGAGCACGTCCTTTATGATATGTTAGAGAACAATAGTCCACAAAAGGGCTCTGCCTTCTAGAAGTTTAGATTTCTGTAGTAGATACAGGCAAGCAAAAGCAAAATTTCAATACCATATGATGGGCAGGTAGAGGTGAACTGCCTTGCTTTATGGAAACTCATAGGGAGAACATTTAAACTGAGAAGGGTAGAAAAGGAACAGTTCACCAAAATAGTGCTTAACAGAACATGTTTTAGAAACACAGGGAAGAATGCAGAAGAACTGGAGCCTGCATAGTTGACATGAGGCTTACAGGGCAAGAGCTGAGGCTGGAGAGAGTGCAAGGCTCAGTCAGTGAAGGGTCTCATAAACTATGATGCAGAGCCTGGTCTTTACCTTGAGAACAGAGGGGAGCAGAGGAAGCATGATCAGATTTGCATGGCAGGAAGATCACAGGTGGAGAATAGATAAGGGAGTGAGGCAAGGCTTGAGCCACGGTGCTCAGAGAGCTCTTGCAATAAGCCATGGAGAGAGGCTGGTGGATTTATCAAGGGTAAGAGCAGTGAGGATGCAGGGAAGTGGAAAGATTTGAGAGAAGCCAAGCTCATAGGACCACCAGAATCTGGTGATTAATCAAATGTTGGGAGTTTGGAAGAGGGACGTGTGAACATAACTGCCGAAAATGCTGTTTTGGGTCATAAGATGAGCAATGCATCAGCTATTGAGTAAGGTAACAAAAACAAAAAGAGGGTCAGGTTTAGAACAGAGGACTAGAAATAATGAGATCATTTTTAGGCATACTCACTTGAGGCTTCTGTGGGACATGCAAGTGAAGATTGTGAAGACAGGATATAGAATGGTGGGTAAAATAGAGAGAGAGAGAGAGATTGAGAGAGAGAAAGAGAAAGAGAAAGAGAGAGAGAGAAGAAGCTATGGGATCAGAGGAGATCTACCAGGGAAAATATATGGCATGAGAAAGAAAACAGCTAATAACAGATACTGCTATGAAACTACATTTCAGAGATGGGAAGAAATTACATTTCAGAGATGGGAAGAGGGCAATGATCTGGCAAGACTGAAAAGAAACATCTAGAGAGAAAGAAAACCAGGAAAGTGTGGTATCATGGGAGCCAAGGAGAGTCTTGTGGGAACTTGGATGTGTTCAAAAACACTGAGAGAGGACAAATAAAATGGGAGACTATAAAGTATCCATTAAATTTAGTGACATTTACACAAATAATAACTTCCCTGTGTTACAGACCAGTGGATTCCTCCTTTATAGAGAGGAAGTAAACTGTTTTTAATGACTCGCTGTGACCTGCCAGCTGTCTGGAATTGTTCAGTCTGCTCAGAAGCTCCAGCTCTCAGTGTGCTTGCCTCTCAGACACATTAACAAACACTAGCACGTGTATGCACCTTCTTAGCAGCTGACATTTGCCGCAATCCCACCTATGGCTACAAATAGGCAAATAAAGAAATTCCTCCTTTGTCAACTGTTTTCTCTTCTTCTTTTCCTCTTCTTCTGATTCTCTGCTTTTCAAGAGGATTCAGTATTAAGGAGTCTTAGATGTACAGGTTTGGAAAAACAAAGTCTTATAATCAGAATAATTCATCAGCATCACAAAAAAAAGACCAATGTTTGGACACTGCTCCCCCATTTTCTACTGCAACCCATCTTTTGTACTATTCTAAAAGCATATGCTGTAGGCCTTGCTTTTATATTGCAGGAATTACCTCCCTAAGCTTTGCTAAAATGAAAAAGACTTAACCATAGTTAACAGCTCATCAATGAAAGAGATATCAGGAGGAGATCAATCCTTACCTCCTTATACACACGCATACACACACACACACACACACACACACACACACACACACAGAATCTTCTTACATCCCGTTTTCCTACTACCTAATGCCTCCTCTTTGGTAAATATTCTCTCTTACATAAGTGACTCTTTACTTGCTTGTTTCCCACTCTGCATTTAAGCTTCCTCAAAATAGGAACTGTCTCTTGTACTTGGCTCCTGCCAACACCTAACATCATGCCTTGGACATAGGGAATACTTCACATATCATTGTCAAATTTAAATTTATTAAAATGAATTGATTGAAAAGCTTATCAGTGTTCTTTTGGTTCTCAGTTCTTTACAAAGATTGGACAGCATTATAATTTTTTTCAATTTCTGAAATAAATTATCTCCATCAGAGGCCTTCTGTGAGGATTTAACTTATTTTGTGGCTTAAACTATTACATTATATTTATTTTGCTAATTGACTCTTAGTGAAGTGACATACAATAAGACACTTTAAATATAAAGCAAATGTTTCGAAAGTACAGTAGTGCACTCTTAGAACACTAGTGTCAGGAAACTCATTGAGCTTTGGCAGCATTTTCTTTCATGTAAATTATATCTTTCTAAAGTTCATTTTTAAAATTACTTTTGAATATACCAATAAGTAATAATAAGACTGAATCGGCAGTCAAAAACCTTCCAACTAAAAATCAAAACAAAACAAAAAACCCAAGACCAGATGACTTCACTGGAGAATTCTATCAAATATTTAAAGAATTAACACCAACCTTCCAAAAAATTGAAGAGAGGGAACACGTCCAAATTTATTCCATGAGGCCAGAATTACCCTAATACATAAGCCAGATGAGAAAAGAAAACTACAAGCCAATAACCCTGTAGATGCAAAAATCCTCAACAAAATATTAGAATTCAACAGCATATTAAAAGCATTATACCACATACCATGTTATACCACAAACAAGTGGGATTTATCCCTGAGATGCAAGGATGGCTTAATATACAAAAATCAATCAATGTAATGTACCACATTAACAAAATGAAGGACAAAAACTAAATGATCATCTCATTTGATGCTGAAAAATATGTTATAGGATTTAACACTTTTTCCTTATAAAAGCACTGAACAACTAGTAATAGAAGGAAACTACCTCAACATAATAAAGGCTATATATGAAGAGTCCACAGCTATCAGACTCAATGGTTAAAGACCGAGAGCATTTCCTTTTTATAATTAATGGCAAGACAAAGATGCCCATTCTCACCACTTTTATTCAATATAGTATTGTAAGTCCTAGCCAGAGCAATTAGGCAATAAAAATATTTAAAATAAATAAGTAAAATTATCTGTTTGCAAAATATGTGATCCTATATGTAGAAAACCCTGAAGATTCCATACACAGAAACCTGTTAGAACCAATAAGTAAATTCAACAAAATCGCAAGATACAAAATCAATATGCAAAAAAATACACTTGTTTCTATACACTAAAAATGAACAACTTGAAAAGGAAATTAACAAAATAAATCCATTTACAATAGCATCAAAAAGAACAAAATACTTGGGAATAAACTTAAGAAAGTGACAAACTTGTTCACTGAAAACTACACAAGAAATAAAAATGCAAATAAGTAAAAGGACGTTCCATGTTTATGAATTGAAAGACTTAATATTGTTAAGATATCAATACTACCCAAAGCAATTTAGAGATTCAACGCAATTCCTATCAAAATCCCAATGGTACTTTTTGCAAAACTAGAAAAACACATTCTAAAATTTATATGGAATCTCAAAAGACCTCAAATAGTCAAAACAATTTTGAAAAAGAACAAAATTAGAGGACTTATACTTCCCAATTTCAAAACATATTACAGAGCTACAGGAATCAAAACAATGTGGTACTGGCATAAAGGCAGAATAGACCAATAGAATAGAGAGCCCAGAAATAAACCTTAGCATATATAGCCAAATGATCTTCAGCAAAGATGCTAAGACACAAAATGGGGAAAGGACAGTTTCAACAAACAGCTTTTGGAAAACTAAATATCCACATGCAGAGAAATAAAGTTGGACCTACCCTTACACCTTATGCAAAAGTTAATTCAAATGAATTAAAGACATAAATGTAAGACCTAATATTATAAAATTCCTAGAAGAAAATATAGGGGGAAAGCTTCACAATATTATATTCAGCAATGATTTATTGGCTATAACATAACACCAAAAGCATAGGCAACAGAGCAAACACTGGTAAATGAGACTACAACAAACAAAAAAATTTGCGTATCAATGAACATAGTCAACAAAGTATAAGGTAACATACAAAATGGGAGAAAATACTTGCAAATCATGTATCTGATAAGGGGTTGATATCCAGAAGATATAAAGAACTCCTACAGCTCAGCAATAAAAAAATAAATAACCCATTTAAAAAATGGACAAAGGCAGCACTAAAAACAAATGAGCTATCAAGCCATGAAAATACATGGAGGAAATTTAAATGAATATTAACAGGCAAAAGAAGCCAGTCTAACAAAACCTTCCATTTCTGGAAAAATCAAAACTTTGGAGACAGTAAAAATGATCAGTGGTTGCCAAGCACTGAGGAAAGGAAAGAATAAGTGAGCAGAACACAGGCAATGTTTAGGGTAGTGATAGTATAGATGTGGATCACTTTTATTATAAATTTGTCTAAACCCATAGAACATACAACACCAACACTAAAACTTAATGTAAACTATGGACTCTGGATGATAATGATGTGTCAATGCAAGTTCATCAATTGTAACAAATGTACTGCTCCAGTAGGAGAGGTTGATAATGGGGAAGCCTATAGTTGTATGGCATCAGGGAGTATGTGGACATCTCTGTACCTTCTTTTCAATTTTGTTGTAAATCAAAAATTGCTCTAAAAATAATCTTTTCTTTAATAGGCAAAGGATTTGAATAGGCATTTCTCCAAAGATAATATACAAATGGATCAACAAGTATGTGAAAAGGATTCCCCACATCAATCACTAGAAAAATGCAAGTCAAAAACATAATAGACATCCAGCCGTGTCTATTATTGAAAAGAACGTAACATAACAAAAGTTATTGGCAACAAAATGTGTTGGTGAAGGAGAAATTGGAACTCTTTCCGCACTGCTGGTGGGATTGTAAAATGGTGTCACTGCTATGAAAAACAGTATGGTGATTCCTGCAAAAAATTAAAAATAGAACTACCATATGATCAAGCAATCACAATTCTGGTTACACATCAAAAAGAATTGAGTGCAATTTTGGAGCTCCAAAGAAATACACATTAAACACGAAATAACAGTGTAGGAAAAAATACTATTGACTCCTTTGTGTACCTGTCTATTGTGGTTGTAGAAAATATAGCCTAATAGTTTAATGAATGTAGTCTAATAGAATTAGCAAGATCAGCGTTTGAATGGAACTCTGCCACTTACTAGCTAAGTGGACTTGGGTTACGTTAGTTAAAGTCTACTGATTTTTTTATTTCTCAACTGTAAAATGTGTCAATAGTACCTATGCTACAGGTCTGTTAAGAGAACTAAATAAAATAATATATGTGGCAGTTCCTGACTGCTCACTGCACAGTGAATGCTGTTTTCCTTAGTATTTTGACCCCATCCTTTTTTTCTTAAGTTATATTTTATTGAAAATTAGTGTTACTTTAAAATTTTTCATGTTTACTTAAATACTTTAGAAGAGATTTTGATATTTTAAGAAATTTTATGATGAATTATTTTACGAGTAAATTCCTTTATAAAGCAAATGTTCACATCTTATTTTTATATTTCGAAGTTTTGCTTAAATTGAGGTATACTTGTATTAAGTGCTTTTAGGTAGTGCTGTTTCTTCACTTCTTAATTCAAATAAGTTTTTTCAGTCTCTGCAAGTGAGTAATAAAATGAATAATAAACTCTTTATGTCTATAATTTTTTCTCTTTTGCTAATTATCAATTAACTTTTGTCAGTCCATATTAATTTTTGTTAGTTACATGGGCCTCAGACGCTATGAAATAAAACTGAACATCTTTCCATCTTTCCAGATCGTTAATTCATAGAATCTTTGAATTATTTTCATTATATGGGGATTGTTTTCTTTATATAGATAATTTAACTATGATTTTTTCCCTCTTACATCTTTTTTGTTTGCTACTATTTTACTTCTGTCAAATAATCAGAAAAATTAACCTTATCATGTTTACCTAATAGACTCTCTTAGGTATCCATAAAGTCTGGTAACTAACCATGTTAGTATGAATGGTACTTAATTAGTAACTCCATGAATAATCTAAATGTATATTAATGCTTATTAGCCAAGATTTTAAAAAATATTTTTGATTATTTTCTTAAATTCTGTCAACTGCAATAAGAATATAATTTCTTTCTGGTTAATAAATAGTACATATCTGATTTGCCAATTTTTATATTTCTAATTTTTTGAATCCTCATTTTCAAACAAGCCAGATAAAATGAACAAGTACATCAGTATTTTTCATTTTACATAATGTCTTCAGCTCTTTGTCAATTCCTGCTTCTCAGCTGCCTGAATTATTTTTCACCCACTTGAAAAGTGATTATAATTTTTTAAATATGCCACAAATGTCCTAATTTGATCGAACCAAGATTTTTAGTGGACAGACTTTCTTTGTCCTCCTCATTTACCACCTCACTTCCTCTGTTCAAATCCTTTTTTATTGTCTTTCACAGTCTTAGAATGAGAATGCAACTTGCATCTGGCTGTCCTTACCTTTCTTTGTACTGTATCTCTACTCAGCCCCCCACCTTTTTCTCCTTTTCCAGGCCACTTTCTTTTAATTCTGTTCTTTATTAAGACACTAGATAATTATTAATGTTTGCGTTCTTCCTTTCCAAGGGAATTGATATTCTTATGCTTTACTGTAATTAACCTAAAATATTCCAGGTCTTTCTGATTTTATAACCACGTGCTTCTGTCCAAATGTCCTTGAGAAGTTAAACTCTGCTTCATCCACATAAAACACTACGGCAAGTATGTCTACCTTGAATCAAAATGGCTTCACATGAAGATTGAGAATTATTCAATTTTTACTAAGTGAAATAAGCCAGACACAGAAAGACAAATATAGACTGCATAATTTCACTTACATATGAAATCTAAAAAACTCATCATAGAAGCAGACAGTAAAATGGTGGCCACCAAGGGCTGTGGGAGAGATGGGAAATTGAGAGATGTTGGCCGAAGAGTACAAAGTTTAGGTAGGTAGGATGACTAAGTTCTAAATATCAATTTATTTATAATTAACAAATAATATAATTATTATTATCATGACTATAGTTAATAATAACATGTACTTGAGAACTGCTAAGAGCGTAGATTTTACATGTTCTCACCACACCAATAAAAGGTAAGTCCATGAGGTGATGGATATGTTAATTAGCTTGATTTAATAATTTAACAATGTTATATACATCAAAACATCATGTGTATGTATAAATATATACAACTTTTACCTGCCAATTTTAAAAATTTGAATAATTATTCTATTTTAAGGATACCTTTCATCATAAAAATAACTAATTTATTTAGGTGACTATTTTTAAGGGCAAAATATTTTCCCCTTGTAAAAACATTGTGCTTAAAATGAAGTTTTATCCCAAATATGTTTATGTTTCACACCTAATCTGGCTTTGTCTCATGTTTTACATGAGAATGCAGTTTCCATGAGAAGAAAGTTCTATTCCCAGCACCTTTGGAAGACACTTGGCTTATAATAGCATCAGTAAATATTTACTGAATGAATAAAAAGAACATGAAAACTAAAATGCATGGCTCTAAATTGATTTCTAAAATGAAGCACAATTTGTATTTTGACTAACGCTCTGAATTTGTTGTTATTTAAGTCTGATTCAAAGCTCTTTCTACTGCTGAGGCAGGATAGCACAGCAGTTAAAAATGTATGCCCTGGAGCCAGAATATCTGGGTTTAAAATCTAGCTCCCCAGCTTTCTAGCTGTGTGATCTCAAAGCAATCATGCAACCTCTCTGTGCCTGAATTCCCCACTCTGTAGAATAGACATAATTGTCACACTTACCTCATAGGTTAGTTGCAGGATTAGATGGGTTGATAGATGTAAAAGTGCTTGAAACAGCTCCTGGCTCTAAATGAGAGGTACATAAATTACTGATTGTAGTTACTATTATTATTGAAAGTTGGTCGCTAAATTTAATGCCTCTTAACCTGCCCTACCTGAGAAGTTGACGTTGGTAGTATACAGTGAATGAGGAACACATGACCAGCACTGCACGTTGAACACTTGCCTTGCTGTAGGAAACCAGCCGAGAAGGGATTTCTCATTTCTATGCCTAATAAAGTGATATCTTAATGTATACTTAAACAAAAGTCACTTTTATTAGACTATTTTGTTTAATTTGTCTGAATAAGAGTGTTATAATTTAATAAGCAGGCATTAAAATGTTTAGATCTTAGGTATTGCATATTATGAAATATCCAAATAATAAGTAAGAGAAGTAGGGAGAAGGCAAAGAAATAAGAGCAGTATCCCTGATGCTTTCCCACTAACATTTGCAGGAGTTTTTCGCTCTCCTTCGTAAATCTAATTAACTTATATACTTGCTCTGTAAATGAAGCAAAATATTTTCGTCTTTTCTAAAGAACTTAAGTTCCTGTGAAGATGTCATTTAAAAATCAGTTTAGGGTGTCTGTCAAGGTTTTAAGGATTTCAAAATAACCTTTTTAAAAGATAAGATGTTTTGTGCTTTTGGTTTGTGGCTCTCCCAGCTGTCTCATGGGAAGGCCATTTTCCAGATTATTCCTGAAATCTTTCTGGACTGATGCTTTTTGAAGCAGGTGAGGATATGTGAGCATGAGCAGGTGAGAGGGTGGGTGGGTAGCACTGACTCCATGTCTGCTACATTAGTCTGTTCTCACACTGCTATAAAGATACTACCTGAGACTGGGTAATTTGTAAAGGAAAGAAATTGAAGTGACTCAGTTCTACATGACTGGGGAGGCCTCAAGAAACTTACAATCATGGCAGAAGCAAAGGGGAAGCAAGGTACCTCTTACATTAGGGCAGAAGAGAGCACACAGGGAAAATTGCCACTTTTACACCATTAGATCTGGTGAAAACTCCCTCGCTATCAGAACAGCATGAAGGGAAAATCCAGTCATCTCTTACCAGGTCCCTTTCTCAACAAGTGGAGATTGCAGTTCGAGGTAAGATTTGGGTGTGGACACACAGCCAAAGCATACTGTCTACCAACGACACGCGGTGCATTTTCTGTGAGATATAACCCCATGCCCAGCTCAATCCAGAGGAGCAGAGCCTAATCAACAATGCCAACTACAATGAAAACAGCCATAATGAACTGACTGCCAGGTACACCAAAAGTCAAAACTCAACATGAATTTTGTGCTATGATCATGAAGGAAAATGCCTTCCCTTCAGCTGCTTCTGCACACAAGGCAGGCTCCACATATAGGCAGCAATCCACGCTGTCCAATTTAGTGGTCCCAAGAAAGCCCCTGTCCGTAACGTGCTTCACCCTGAACTCTCCCCGATGTCTGAGGCATTAACATTTGCCAGCCACCCATTCCTCTGGATTAGCATCACTGTCTTTGTCACTTTTTCCATTCCTTTCCTTTATCATAAAAAGTTAAGGGTTTCTATAAAACAGAGGACCTGGAGGTAAGAAGAACACAGGTGAAGAAACGTAAGTCAGAACTGGGTGTTGGTTGGAAGAACTAAACTCTATGCCATATAAATATTTGTACTGATTCTTGCCACCAAACTCTTGAGCAGCTACAAATAAATCTGTGCCCAGTTCACAATGATACTCAAGAGTCGGATGCAGCTCTTGCTGCACAATTTATGCCAAATAATTTTCTCGCATAATTCTCCAATCTATTTTTCAAATTATTTTAAATAAACTCTACTGTTTTTTTTAAATTAATGAATACAGGCAAAATATGTAAAGGAATTTAATTACCCAGCAAAAGTCTTTTCTAACACACTGCTTATTGAATCATTTGGACCAGAAAATGCAAAGAAATCACATCCTGCTCATTCCCAGGTCCTCTGGGGCTAAGAGAGGCTGAAGGTGACACTGTGACCTGACAGGAGTCAATGACTTTGGGTGTAAAAAAATGTGCTTCAGTGAAAATTTTCCATCCTTTTTATGAAAAAGACCTAGGCTGGTGAGCTTTGGCTTTGGATATAGAGGTTGTCTGACTGACAGTCATTTTTGGAGAACTGAATGAAAACCACATCCCAGCTGTGATAGTGGCAGGAAAAAGTTCTCTTCCCAAGAGAGTTCACTGTTTGTCCATTAGGAGGCTTCAGCCTCAAATCCCACAGTGGAAAAACCTAAACAAGGATTATACAATAGCTAGGCGCCTCCCCCTGCAGCAACTCCTAATGTGGGCAGAGACAGCCTAATTACCACCCAAGCTGTTCCTATGCTGACTACAAGGTGACATGGAAAGAGCAAAGGGAAGGGGAGGAAGAGACATGTAATACGATCTATTATTTTGCAATTAACTGGAGGCTCACTCCTGTCCACTGTCAACATCTGCACATACGCACACACACACACACACACACACACACACACACACACACAGCCCAATCTCCAGAAACTCTAAGTCAGTTACTCCCCTGCTTCTCATCCTCAGGGGGGCTAGGTCATCTTCTTCTTCTCCTGCATCAAAAACGGGTTTCAAGACCCCATGGACCAGGGGACCAAGTTCATTGTGCCTAATACAATGTAAACTCCATGTAAATAGTTCTTATGATCTTAATTATCTAATTATATAATACTTTAATTTATTAATCATTTACAAATTCTGATATTTTCTGAGTGCTAACTGATATTCAGGAGTGGAGATGAATCCCCCCAAATAATTACTGTATCTCCATAGTAATAATTATTTGATAAAATGAAAAACACCATTATCAATGATGCTTTACATTTAACTTCTAGAAATAATTCCAGAAAAACATTTTTTGTTATTTCTTTAGATCATCCTCCATACTCCTGACGTAATGTTTCTTCTTCCCACGTTCTCCAAGTTTAGCTGACTCATCTTGTGTGTCATTATCTCTAGTGTTTGATGCTTGGTCAGTGAATATAAAACTTTAGTTAAATCTTATGTAACAAACAAGGATAATTATTTGAATTAATCTCTTCTAAATTAAAAGTATATTTTCCAACTAGAATTTGCCATTTAATCAAACCATACAAGCACCGAATAATGAAAGCATTCAGGTCTGTGGATTAGTCTAAAGGTGGTCACGTCTACTGGTAAGTCATTGCTCATACTGCCAACATATAGACTCTGATTTCATTTCTTTTGAATTTAACTATTTGAAAATTTTGTATTATAAGCCATGAGTCACAAATGCAAAAAGCCAGAAAGCCCTATTCACCCTATTATGATGACTAGGGTCTTTAACGTGTAAGAAAGAATTGACTTTAGATCTCCTTGTCCAGATGTAGAACTAATCATCAAAATTCCTACCAAAATGACTTACAACTGTAAAAAACACACGCACATACACATTTTAGATGTGTAAATCTATAAAGCTGTTAGAGAGAGGGAGTTATGAAAATTATATGCAATTACCTTGTAATTGGAGTTATGAATCAATTTTCCAGTGTTCCATCTTTTGCTTTCTTACTGCCTTCCAGCGTTTGAGTTTGATGTTTCTCATTTACAAAAAATGGGATATATTTCATTTAGCAAAAAAAAAAAGAAAGTTGGATTTAACTCTATAATTTGTAAATATTTATGCATATTTCCAAAGAATCCATGAGCTTAACTAAATTTTCCCTGATTACTTATAGGTCTAATACATCATGTTAGATCTCACATGTTGCACTTTGACAATAAAACGTTCAGATGAGAAGGCGATAACCAAAACAACCTGACAACCAATCAGTGAACACTCAGAAAAAGTAAAACCCAAAGGTAGAGATTATCTATAAAATGGGTGTAGATTTAATTCGAAGGCTGTTTTCTACTTAAAATTTTAAAAGCTGTGTTCAAGGATAAAATTGTTGTTAAGATTTTGCAGAGAGTTAATAAAACAGCCTAAAAAATGACCAACTGGTGTCAGTGACCCTACCCCATTTCTCTTCCACCTTCACTCACATGGCAAGTGGAACATGAACACTTTGTTCTGCATTGTGTTCAAAGATGACACTACTGACAGTGATTGCTCCACTCTCTGTGTGTTACTGAGAAGCCCAATATGGTACCAGGAGTCCTTCCTGTAGTTTGCACATATGAAGCGTGTTGGGGGATTTGTGACTGCAGCTGCTTTTAACAGAGGCTGTCATTGTTTATATCTCTGCCTCCAAAATACAAAATGGTCCGTTGCTAGGAATGAAGCATTCATTTCCTGACTGCTGCAAGCCAGACGGGTGTCTCTGTTGTTCTTTCCCAGATGTTCCCCAGCATGGCCATGTTGCTTGAAGCTGTGCTTTGCCTCTGTCTGAGATGGGTAAGATAAATTAACTTCAATTATCAGTACCCCTCTTGTTGAAGATTGTAGGAACTGCAGGGGTTTAAGAGTAAAAATTGAGAACTAATCCTAAGTACCTACTATGCATTGTATAGTGATGATTTGTGGAAAGCAGAACACAATGAAAGATGAGGTCTAGTTTCTGCCATCGAGGTGTTTATAAGGTAGACACCCTCCCCAAATAGTGAAGGTCAATAAGTGACACGGCAAGCTGCTTGTCAAGTGGAAGTTACCTAGAGCAATGGTCTCCTACATTTTTGGCACCAGGGACTGGTTTCATGGAAGAAAATTTTCCCATAGACTGAGGAGGGAGATGATTTTAGGATGATTCAAGTGCATTACATTTATTAGGCACTTTATTTTTATTACTATTACATTGTAATATATAATTAAATAATTATACAATTGACCATAACAGAATCAGTGGGAGCCATGAGCTTGTTTCCCTGTGAGTAGGGGGCCCCATTTGGAAATGGTGGGAGACAGTGACAGATCATCAGGCATTAGATTCTCATAAGAAGCATGCAACCTAGATCCTTGGCATGTGCAGTTCACAGTAGAGTTTGTGCTCCTATGGGAATCTAATGCTGCCACTGACCTGACAGGAGGTGGAGCTCAGGCAGTAATGCCAGTGATAAGGAGTGGTTGTAAATTCAGATGAAGCTTCTAGGGCTTACTTGCTGCTCGCTTTCTGCTGTGCCCCCTGGTTCCTAACAGGCCATGGATGGCCCCAGGATTGGGGACTCCTGCCCCAGAGCGAGAGATCATTTCAGTTTTGAGTGTAAAGAAATCCTTCATGGAAGAGAGTAACTTTGAAAAAAGATTATCAAAGTGGATCCTTTCCGCATAAAAACTGAAAAACACATACCAAGTAGTAGCAAATTGACATGTTTGGCGGATGGCAAGTATGCAGGTTTGGCCTTAAAGAAAGACTGCAGGATATAAGAAAACAAAGTGGATGAAGCTTGGATAGAAGGGCTTAAGCCATTACAGAGATTTTACAAAGGCTTTAAAACTAATTAAAGGGCCAGTAAATCCATGTACCTAATCCTGATTCTGGCTACTGTGTTCAATATCAACAACTGTGATATTGAACAAAGGATTTAACCTCACCAGGACTCAAATCTGTAGATTAAGAAGGCAAGGATAGAAAAGCAGTTCTAGACATCTGAGTACAGAAATGTTTGGAAAATTATAAAGGGGCAACTATGGCTCCTACAAAAATTTGAGACAGAAGAGTGATGCTGGCATCTAACGGACCTGGCCAGGGATGACTGATGTCCTGTTATGTACAGAACAGTCCCAGCCTGAAAATGTACACACAGCTTTCACATGTTCTGTGGTGCAAGGGAAAAACCTATCTATTATTATCGGAGCCTAGAAGCCAATTCTGTTTTGCATTAAAACATAAAGTATTTAATCATATGTTAATATAAAACTTTTCCTAGAAATGTAAAGCTTCTTCTTGTATTTGAGTTGCTAATGAAATATTCCCATATTTCTGCATTTTATATTATCACATTCATGGTGAATCTAAGTATTTGTCAGAATATAATTATTTAGACCATATTCCGAAATGCCAATGTAGAAGAAGATATTTACAGCATGAATTTGAATAGTGTCTTAATTTTAATACAAACTTATGCACTGTAAGTAAGTGCAAGCCTCAGACTACTTCATAGTATCTTCTAGTGTAGTTCCACCTAAGTTGTCACATTTTGAAAAGCATGTTGCTGGTCTAGAACCAGAATACTGTTTGACCCAGCAATCCCATCATTGGGTATATACCCAAAGGATTATAAATCATTCTACTATAAAGACACATGCACATGTATGTTTGTTGCAGCACTATTTATAATAGCGAAGACTTTGAACCAACCCAAATGCCCATCAATGATAGACTGAATAAAGAAAATGTGGCACATATACACCATGGAATACTATGCAGCTATAAAAAAGAATGAGATCATATCCCTTGCAGGGATATGGATGAATCTGGAAACCATTTTTCTCATCAGACTAACACAGGAACAGAAAACCAAACACAGCATATTCTCACTGATCAGTGGGAGTTGAACAATGAGAACACATGGACACAGGGAGGGAAACATCACACTGAGGACTGTCAGGAGGTGGGCGGAAAGGGGAGCGAGAGCATTAGGACAAATACCTAATGCACATGGGGCTTAAAACCTAGATGATGGGTTGATAGGTACAGCAAACCACCATGGTGCACATATACCTATGTAACAAGCCTGCACATTTTGCACATGTATCCCAGAATTTAAAGTAAAATTTTAAAAAAAGAAAAGCATGTTGCTTTATTTTAAATTATTTTCTTCTTCTTATGGTAGGAAATTTATTAAAGTTTTTTAAATGATGCATGTACATGGAAAAACTATATGAGTTTTATTTTAGATTTTAAAGAGGGCAGTACAAAATATATGTCATTAAAAGAAGCACGATGTTTGCTGGGATTGAGAATTAATGGGTGAGTGATCTCTGTGGTCCTTCTAGATCCTATCCTGCTGATGTGAGAGTCCAGTGTGCTCTCAGATCCTTTGTGTACTACATTTTAAAACAAATACAGCCATAGATTAGTAAATGATTCCTTGATGGACTGAAAGAGCAATGCCAAAAAGAATCTTTCACTAACAGAATTATATTTATCCTTAGGATATTTACCATTGGGATAAATGTAAACATGAAATCCTTGAGGATTTTTTTTTAGTAAATTCCTCACCCAAAATAAAAGGCTGCTCCCTTTACTTTTCTGAAGCATGCCTCTGGTACCCTGTGCCTCTGACACCGTCACTTACTCCTCTGATCATTTTTAAATGATAGTTGAAATGTCACAATGCATAATTTCTTCCCTTCCCATTCTCACTCTGCCTCTTGCAGGAAAGCAGTCATGGCAATGACATTTTCACCATGTCTTCAGTTCAGCAAACATTGATTTAAGGCTTTACACTTTCAGTGTGTCCTGGACTCTCCCAACATCTGTAGGTTATACCCTGCCCCGCATTAGACTTCTGCTTTTTTTTTTTTTTTTTTTTGCTGGTGGCTGTAGGATGTTTGCAGGGGCCTCCTGGAGATGTTCTGCTAATAATGAGTTACAGGCTGCCTCAGCTATCCAGTGCTTTGACTATCTGCCCAATCTTTGTAAGTTTCTAACCTCATGCTTCCTTCTTCCTCCTACTAGATGTCCTTCTGGGAGACATTGGCTATAAGGATGAAACATTTTAATCCTAGGGCCTGCAGTCTTGTCAACGTGTACAACTCACGGGTCTGTTGCTTTGTTTATCTTTCCTACTTGTCTAGTGGGAGGTTTGACAAAATGGGGAGTCTCAAGATTGTGAGTCTTGGAAAAATATCTGAGTGGTCTTGTTGTTTTTAAAATTCTAGTCATTCATAGTAGATGGCTAAAACCCTTTTACTTGAAAATGAAATTGCATGCTTTGAATAAAGCAATCTTTTCACTCTGAAAGGTCTTTCACATTCTATTATTTTAAAATTGATATTGTGCATCAATTGCGAGTTCCTGCAGTTTGAGGATAGTAGCCAAAAGTGTAAGATATCCTTATGTTAAAGACGCAAAAATGTTATTTCCAAAGTAGGATGCTGTTGACCCTAGGTTAAGCCATGCTTTCTTTTTGACAGACTGAACAAATTGAAAGAAGAATTTGGGGATAGAGATTTTAGAAATGCTTTCTATTGTCTAATAATTAAAATTTCATTTCACCTGAGAACTTATGATTTAGAAAAAAAAAAAAAACCCTAACCAAGTCAGATGGTGTTTTAATGTGGATGCAATATGAAGAAAACTGAAACAAAGATGATCCTCAATTAAGTATGGGTGTTGTGAAACCTGATCACTTGCCCTGTCTGGGTTAGAGAGGCTTGCAGATCCGGTTCCCAGGCAATAATAATGTGGATAATTAGAGTTAGATTGACTCCTGATCCTTGATGCGGCCCCATCTCTCTCCTAAGCACAGAGGCCTTCAAAGGGGCCTGTTCATGGAGGAGGTTTTTGGTGAGGAAGGGGATGGGACATCAGTTGAATAATTTCCGTCTCAGTGGAGTTGTTCATCACAGCTAAGCTTTGTGAGTGTTGGAATGCTGTGTGTGTTATATGCAGGGAGGATCTGAGCTTCAAAGGCTGTAAAACACAGTATGTGTTATCTTACATCACTTCTCAAATCTGTGCAAATTCAGATTTCTCTCTGACAAGCCCTTCCCATTAGAATGGGAAGTTCAAAAGTCCAATGCAGTTTGGATTGACTATTCAATAATAAACATCCCTCATGAATGAAAAAGTCAAAAGCAATTGATAAATATCCTTGTCTTAAGAACTAAATACAAACCTCTGTAATTTACAAGATATCATTTATCCATCAACTATAATGTACCTTCTTCCTGCTACTTATTTCTTCTTATTCTGTTTGATAGATGATTATCATTACATCTCTGTTAGCCTGAACCCTAGAATCTGCAAAAAAAGTCTTATGAACTGAAACAGCAACACAATTTGTTATGCCCTAGAATTTTCCTCATTCACTGAGACTTTGAATTACACGCCTAACTGAGGTGCTCCTTTGTCTAAACTTTATCCATGGGCATAAAATAGGAAATGGAGGAAGGGCGAGAACCATGTTTCAGATGAAACCAAAGAAATGAAAAGTATTCTATAGTTCAAAAGACTTCTTGAGTAGATAACCTATCACAGCTATGCTGGGCTGCAGCTATGGTTAAATAACTAGTTCTCACTGCTAATCTGCAGGGTTGCTTATTAATCTCAGAAAGTGTAATCAGTTAACCTAACCAGGAAGTTGATGTTGGGTATAATTCTTCTGCTGTACTGTAATCATTCAGTATTTTCAACAGCTCTACACACACTCAGTTCATGATAGGACCCTTTCTCATAAGATAAGCATTCTTGAAAGAGTAGCTTGGGAGAAAATAAAAAGCATTTGGAAAAACATATCCACTGACATAACTTCCTATAATGTTAAAAAGTTCTTTATTAGGCTGGGCACAGTGGCTCATGTCTTTTTTCCTAGCACTTTGGGAGGCCAAGACAGACAGATCACGAGGTCAGGAGTTTGAGACCAGCCTGGCCAACACAGTGAAACTCCATCTCTGCTAAAAATACAAAAATTACCTGGGTGTGGTGGTGTCCATCTATAATCCCAGCTACTCAGGAGGCTGAGGCAGGAAAATCACTTGAACCTGGGAGGCGGAGGTTGCGGTGAGCTGAGATCATACCATTGCACTCCAGCCTGGGCAACAAGAGCAAAACTCCAACTCAAAAAACAAAAACAAAAACATTATTTATTTTAAAAATTAAACATAAAGAAAAAGAAAGAATAGCAATGACAAAAGCCTGTCATGGTCATGTGTTTCTAGCAAAAGAAAACAAGTAAGCCATTGATTTGGAGACCTGTTGGAAGACTAGGCAGGACATTGAACTGTTCTTTGGTGGAATGGGAGGAATAGGGGAGGGTCTAGGTTGTTAAGGTCATCTAAAACTAGAAAATTCTATGACTAAAACTTTTTACATTGACTTGAGTCCCTTCATCTTGAGCCAAGTTACTGACGGTGCTTGCGGCTGAGCCTTGTTGAAGAAGGGCCATGTTTTCTTGAGAGCAGTTGTCTAGTGAACAGAACCAGGGCCAGGCATTGGATAGTCAAAACAGCTGGACTTGAGCCTCATCTTTAGAAATAACAAATACCATAAATTCTGGTGCTTTCCATGTGTCCAATACCAAACCTTGATTGTGAGTTCTTTATTTTGTTGGTTTAACACCAAGTCTTACATTTTAATGTAGAAGCAGTAAAAAGGACAGTAATATTGAGAAAACTTGAAGGTTTAAAATATGGCTTTAGTGGCGAGTTTGGTGATTTCATTATTATTTTTGATATGCTACCACTCTGATCACTCTTACCTTTAAATAAGTTACTTTTCACGCACTTCAGAATTACCAACCAGAAAACAAAGCTTCTTTAAATGTATGTGTATTTATTGACTCTTTAAGGGAAGAGTAGTGATTACTGCCATGTCTCCTATTCTTAGTTCTTTCTGATGTGCTTACACTACAGATTTTGCCTAAGGCTTGAAAAATCAAGCACTTTCATAATTAGTCCTATTGTTAAACTAACCTTATAAAAATAAGATTTTACCCCAAATTGATGGTAAAATGGCTAGAATTGAGTGAAATAGTATACATTATGGCTTTCTTAATTGTACTAAGGAATATAACATTCTGTGCAGTTAAATACTTTGAAACCAGAATGCAATGAGAAAGAAAAGAGGCAGAAATCGTTTCATTTCCCCCACATTGTCGATGACCAAATGAGGGAAAGGAAAAACAGTAGTAATAAACAAGTATCTTCCTGGCTGTGAGAAATTATTCTCTTGCTTGAAATAGTATGGAAGCCATAAAAGACCAAAAACTCAAATCTTGCAAAACTTTTGCCTAGTAAGCAACTTAGGGTCAGGAAATTTTCTTTGACTTTGAGCTACATGAAAAGGGTTGGTTTTCAAGTTATTGGGATGAAATCTGAAGGAGCGTGACAGTTCTTTATGGCTTAGGAACACAAGCCTTCTCTCCCTTTGTTGTTTCTTTCTCTTTTTTTGCATTCTGTCGGCATTACCTGAGCTTCTTTTCTCTCCAAAAATGCAGTAAAGACAGGGGAAATGATAAAAACCAAATTGAACAACTGCGTATTTTTTGATGTTCAGAGGCTCTGAAACTACATTTTCTTCCCCCCAGAAATGTTTTCAAGGTCGGGGGCCAAAGGACCCTGAGTGAACTCAAAGATTTAGAGCATCCAACAAATTAAACTCCTTCCTTTGGCATGTATGTTAGAGTTTTTGAGTCCTTAATATAATTTAAAGCAATTGTCCCTGTAGGGAGGTCTAGAATTTTGCACAGTTACATTGCAATAGTTGACCTGCCTGAGGAAACTAGAAGAATTTCAAGGGTACATTTCAAGACTCTGTTTCTGTTGATAATTGTGTTCCAGAGTTTATATTTATTAATATTGCTTTATTTTGGGCAGACTCCCACAGGAAATCCTGAGGAGTGTACGTTTCTGGCATATTTTATCTTACATAGTTCCATCCCTTTGGTCTTGCACCCTGACTGCTAGGCTGAAGTGTACCTTTGAAAGCCTCTGCTCTTTAATAGAGCTGAGGATGACAACAAGCAGGAACTTCAACACTCTAGGAAGACAATCTATCTACTTTCTCCAGTTATCATTAAAATGTCTTTTAGACATAGGTCATAACTGGAAACCTATAAATGATGTCTGTGTAGTAAGCACTTCCCACAGAGCTGGAGTCCCAAGTGATTAAAATTTATCACATTGTTCTTATGGTTACAAATACTGCTGATATGTGTCATTACTTAGACAGTACTATTCATAACATTTTGATTTCAGTCCAAATAGCTTTTTTTCTGAATTTCCCATAAAATGCTCTTGATCTTCTTCTTAAAAGGTCTAATCCGCTTCTCCTTTGAAACAACAAAGAAAAGGGGTTGATTATTCTTTAGTTTAAATTTTGTTTAGTGTGATGTATTTATTGCCTGGTGGAGTGCATCTAATTTTCCACTGGCTTTCTGAGAAAGTAATTAGGAAAGAACTTAATCCTTTGCTACATGCAAGCTCTAACTCTTTCATGAATTAAAGCCTGTGGTGCTTACTGTATATCTCTATTAAAATGATATGCAACCACAAGACCTCATATTTGAGCAGTGCTTTGGTTTTCTTTTTTTAGAAAAAATGCACACTTTGAATATACAGATTTGCTCTTCAATTAAACAGCATAGGGTGCACTGAAAGGCTTTAGAGCAGGTCCTAAATATGGTAAGAATTTACCAGGACATGGGATAACAGGGCAGCCTCTATTTCAGTCTCCTGGAAAGCTGAAAATGTAAAGTTCTTCCAATATGATTGTCCAACCTTCAAGGGTTTTGCTATGCCCCCTGGGAATTTATATCTTAAGGAATAAAGTTAATGCAGGATGTCCCCAGATATTCAGCTCTTGCTAGGCATTTTACCTGAAAAGCAGTGAATTGAACTGGCTTGTATTTATTGAGAAAATAAGACTCAAGGCAGCATGTTGTCTGCTTTTCTACGTAAACATTTAATCCCTGAATGACAAGTTGAGATGACCCTGACAGGACAAGTCTGGTTTGAGATTTTTGTAACTGATTTCTAAATCCTAGGACTAAATGTGCAGTATAATAACTTTAAGACATCGAGAAAGGAAAGAAAGATACTTGAGAAACTTAATGCCAAGAGTTTTAACTAAGGAATATATGAAAACTCACATCATGATTTTGACTCCTAACTATAAAAAGTTCAGTACATGCATTGTATTCTAACCATTTAACCATCTAATTTGGCTAACTAGTACACACACTATTGTACTATAATTTAACATTTTACAATACTTTACAAGGGACGCTATTTAAAGATGTTCCCAAATTTTTACCTTCATAGTTTTAGAAATAAATAAAAAAGTGAAGACAAACTTCTTCATGTGGAGTATCTGGGGGTTAAGTAGACAAATATTCAGATCTATGATTTTTTTATTTTCAAAACAAAATGTACTAGTTCTTTCCATTGCTGACATAGTTGGCTTCATGTAACTTTTGGAACAAATTTCTTTTTGTAGAATTATCTTGTAGCTTAGAGTCATTTTGTGGTGGGAAAAAAAAGCCAGCTGGTGACTAGCAAAAATGAAATAGAGGGGGTGTTGATAGGAAGAAAAAAAGAATCATAGCATTGATTGCATTAATCTTATTAAAACAAACTCCAAGGAACTGACTTTCTTATTTTGTCATATAGATATTTTATAGTATCAAATATTTCTGAAAACAAGTGAACAATTGGCCAGGGCTTGACAAGTATTTGCTATCTAGAGGTTTTTCATTGTACATTAAAAGGCTGGAAAGAGACAATAATCCGTAAGTGCAAGGAACACAAAATTCTTATTGTAATGAAATTTTACAGCTAATGTATTTTAAGAACTGCTTTGATCAGGGTTTTGTGTGTATTTTTTGCAACTCATTTTGCCTTTTTATATGGAGTGTTACATTGAAGAGGCCTGTATGTGGGCAAGATGACCCAATAAGCACAAAATAAGCTACATCTCCTAGATACCCACCCAGCAAATTGAAACTTCCAGTCGATCAACCAGCTGCTTTGTCTATGTGATAACGACAAAGATTTGGTGTGGGGGAGTTGTTTTTTAATGTCATGAAATTTCCTGAAATAACTGATTGTTTTAGAACTTATGTACACCAAAATCACATGTGACTATCCTAAACATCCTTAAAATCACAGAATAGCAGATTCGGAAGAGACCACAAAGTTCTAAATCTAGATCCAATGTGTAAATTATCTTTCTCCAACCTCTCCAACAGGTGAGGAATGCTGATGTCCATATTCACAAAATGGCAACCCATTCTATCTAGAAAAGATGGGTTGCAGGTAAGTCCATTCTTATATGGAAACTTCTATATATTGGTCCTTGTAGAAATTCAACATAAGAGAGAATAAACCTTTTCCTCTTTAACAATGAAGATCTTCTTTTCTCCAGGTAAAATAACTTCTATTTCTGTAGTTTTTCTTCTTTTTTTTTTTTTTTTTTTTTTGAGATGGTTTTATATCTTCTCATCAAGTACATTTTTCGTTTTTAAAAGTATGCTTTTTAAATGTGATTTCTAGATATAAAGTCAGTATTTAAAAAAAAGAAAAAAGTTTGGCCACTATGGAATGCAGATTTGAGTGATATCTTCCTTAGTCTGGCAAGCTTGCTCTAAAATTGATCCTAAATCCTACTAGACTTATAGCACCCCACCACTTTCTTAACTTATATTGAACTCACTGCTATCTAAAAGCCCTAGGCCATTGTTTTTCACCATTTTTCAATGTGAACTACTTTCCTAGTTGCTTTTCTGGATCCAGGTAAAGAGCTATGTGTTTACTGCTTATTCCTATTAAACTTTATCCTGTGAGATCCAGCCATTTGGCCAGCCTGTCAAACTCATTTGGAGCCTAATATTACCTTTATCAGATTCAATAAAACCCCAGCTCATTTGACAATATGCCTGCCAAATCATTAAAAACATTGGGAAGACAACCCATTCCAACATGTTATACTCTCCCTATCAAAGATTTGTTTTTCTAACCCCTAAATCATTCTTGCTGATGTTTAAATCCTTTCCCAGACAAAGCAAAATCTCAAAGCATGTTTTAAAATTTAACTTACTCTTTATGAATTCACATGCTTGATTACTAATAGCACTTTATTTTTAAGCAGAAATAACATGCCTAGTAAAGTAAAAATAATTCAGGAAAACATAATGAATCCAAGTTATTCATTATGACCAACATTTCTTTTGGTTATTTATCTGGTCTTTACATGAAAGTGTTAATGATGAAACTCAGATTGTGTTTACCACAGTTAGATTTTTGTCTTTCCTTAACCTCATCTAAGGCAAAGAAAGGCTTAAGCAAAGGACAATGAAATGCCTTATTAAATAAAAATGAAATGAAGGCAAACTATCCAAGTCAATTAGAATTTTTATATCTGTTTTCAAAATACATATTTATACTATGGTTCCTAGGGGATTTACTACCATTGTTCATTAGATATAATGAAATAATAACAACAAAAGTAATGATTACCATAACTTTCCTCAGGACACACACACTAATTATAAAGAGGTCTTTGCATTTAACTTTAAAATGTACAATCATCAAAATGCTTGAGTGGCCACATGTGTAGGAGTGATAGGTCTCGCACATATTTATGAGCTGCCTTAAATCCTTTCTGGAGTAAGGAGAAAAGTAAACAAAAGACACAGTCACATATTTAATGAGGAGGGAGAGAAAAATTTAAATTGGTATGCAGTCACTGCTCTCACACACCATTTTATTTTCTAAATGTTATATCAAAATATTTAGATGCAGCCTTTCAACCAATACCACAAACGTAGGAGACACGCTACATGGGCCAATGTCACAGCTACCCTGGACATCATTAAGCAAAAACACAGAAATAAAATATGTTTTTAAACAATCCGTTACCTTTAAATTTTAAAAATTAAATAAATAAATAAATCTTTTTAGAGATAAGGTCTCATTCTGTTGCCCAGGCCGTTTCTCAAACTCCAGACTTCAAGAGATCCTCCCTCCTTGGCATCCAGAAGTGCTGAATTACAGGCACAAACCACTGTGCCTGACCAAATTTTTAAGTAAATATAACAGTGCTATATGCCACCCTCCAAGTGATTCCTGATTGTCCCCAAGCAGTGCCATCTTCTGTGACGCTGGAAAGAATTCCATGCTCCTGAGTCATACTAAAATGTCTTTGCTCTAGTTTGGACAGGATTTGCACAGGGATAATGCAATTTCATCTGTCTTTTTTGCCTCACTTAAAAATTAAACAGGAAACACATCTATGCTATATAAATGTATCTGTTTTTTCTCTTGCTGGTTTTATTTAACTTTCTCCTCCCTCTAAAGCATTTCTTCCCTTTCTCATACATTTCTCTTATGGAAAAAAGAATAGTCAGACATTAGGAGTTTATTTGAAAGTTTGTTATATGCTATTTTATTACATGACTTCTTGAACAAAGAAGTACTTTTCATTAGAGACAATGCTTTATTCAAACTGTTTGTAACTGATAAGTGGCACATATGATCTACTAGCCACAGGATAAACAGACATCCGTTGTGTAGGTTAATGCTATTTTTAATCCTATTTACCATGTATAGCAAAGACCAGTTTTTCCAAGTGTAAGCCTCAACCTGACTCTCTCAGCATTCCTCCTGGTGCCCCCAGCCTTACATGCTACACTCAAACAAAGCCCAAATGCACAGCATGGCAAGATTTTAACAAACTAAGTCACAGAATGCTTGGTTAAATTTGAATTTCCAATAACCCACAAATAATGGGTTCGTATACATTCCAGTTATTGCATAGGATATACTAAGCCATTATTTGTTGTTTAATGGGAAGTTCAACTTTAACTGTGTGTCCTGCATTTTATCTGACAATTCTGCAATTACATCCTCCGTGCCACTGTTTCAAGCTATTCCGGGCAGCCTTTCCCTCCACCTCAGATGATCCACTGTGCCTTCTCAACAAGGAAGACAAGCTCAAATGGCATTTTCTCCTCCTCCATAAAATCTTGACTGACCTGCTCCACGCAGCCCAAGCAGAGCTGATCATTCCCTGCTTTGTGCCACAACCGTACCTGGTACATACTCCCTTATCCCGTGAGTCACAAGCTGTATGTCACCCATTTGTGTGTGTGTGTGGATGTGAAGTCAGTGGGACACTGAAGTCTTGGCTCACTGCAACCTCCACCTCCCGTGTTCCCTCAGCTACATCCTCAGTACCAGAGCTAGTAGATACCTAGGGAGAAATTCTGGGTGGGGAAGGAGCAGAGGGTCGGAGCCAGACAAAGCTGGTTTTGAACCCAGGATACTGTGGCCAATACATTTACACTCTCAAGGCTTAAAGTTCCTTGTCTATGTTTTGAAAAACATAAATAAATAAAACATCCCTGGTGAAACAATGGTTGAAAATTAAATGAAGTTTATGTAAGTATATGTAAGAAACTTGTCACTAAACACAAGACCACCAAAATAGTTAGTTACCTTCTAATCCCATGTTCTTCATTAAACTAAAAAATCTTTCCAGAGTTATAATGTCTTCCACTTCAAAAAAATCTGGAGAGAACTTCCATTTCAGTTTTTCAATTTAGCTTTAAATTTTGTCTGATTATGACCTAATATACTTAATAAGAAGGTAAGCTCAACTTTTCATAAGATTTTTTATTTGTTCTTACCAATTTACCTGCCCAATTTTCTTCCTTTACAATTAAATGGTGCTTCCAACTAGACCATATAAAAAGAGAAAAACTCTGCTCCCAAAAGCTTGCAAGAGAAGAGAGTTTCTAAAAATTACTCTTGTCTCATCTGTCTGACTCACATTTATCTAAAAATAAAAGGAAAACTAGGAGAAAAAATAAACGAACAGAGGATAACATGCAGCCTCATGTCTCTGAGTCAGATAACAAGATAATTTTTCTGCATGCTCTATATTTCACTTTTCTTTTCAAAATGACCTTTCTACCCCCTAACCCTATCACTAGAATATAAATCCATTAATGAGAAATCTTTTCTTCCCCTGTCCTTTTTCATATCAATTGCAGCAGGACACTAGGCTGTTCTTTGAGTTCATTCACTTTATAGCTATTAAAAAGAAAATATAGCCTGGAGACAGCCTGTCTCCAATTGGTTAAGTACAAGATGAAAAAATAAATTCCCGAGTTTCTAGCTTTCATCTGCCACTGATTTTCCAAGTAAAGCCTAGAGAAGTGTCCAAACCTCATTTTTTAAAACTGTGAAATGGGTAAATCATTTAAAAAAAAAAAAAAACTCTTTTAATGTTCATTTTTGGCAGAAAATAAAAAGCTCTTAAAATATTAGTGTTTTATATTTGATTATTTTTAAATATGCTTGCTTGACTTTCACTCCCATGGAATTAAATGACATTGCTCATTAGGAGTTATGAAATAATAAAAGTAATTATATTGGTAGGGCCGAGGTATTATGAGTCACTCCTGTACTCCAGCACTTTGGGAGGCCTAGGTGGGCAAATCACGAGGTCAGCAGTTCAAGACCAGTCTGGCCAACATAGTGAAACCCCGTCTCTACTAAAAATATGAAAAAAGAGCTGGGTGTAGTACTGTGTGCCTGTAATCCAAGTAATCCGAGCTACTTGGGAGGTTGAGGCAAGAGAATCATGTGAACCCGCAAGGCGAAGGCTGCAGTAAGCCAAGATCGCACCATTGCACTCCAGCCCAGGCAACAATGTGAAACACTGTCTCAAAAAAAAAAAAAAAAAAAAAAAATCGTGTTGGTAAAATGTAGTGATTACTGTAACTTTCTCCAGAAGTACTTACATTGTAATTTAACTTCCGAAACTAAAGGAATCGCTGAGAAAAATATATAGGAAACCTTAGAATAAATTGACAGATATCTTAAAAGGTATACATAGAGTGGTGCCAATTCATTCAACCATTGACTTATTTGTTCATCAGACGTTCAGTGAGCATATACTATGGGGAAAGCTCTATGACAGACTTTTTCTGAGTTCCATTTCCTCAGTTTTCTGACAATCAGACTGCACTAGTAGATGTATAAACTATGTAACTAACTCAGGGGTTTATAGCTTAATGTTCCTAAATTAATACTCTGATAACTTTGTTAATACTAGCATTCACCGAGCTTTGCTGCATTTCGAATAACATTTGTACTTTTACTGCAGCATGGCTTTCTCCTGAAGACACAAGTATCTTACATTTGACACTGTGCATGCCCAGTTGATAGGTAATGTATGTCAGAGATAGATCCTGAGTCCTCCAACAAGACTAACAACAAAAGCATGACAACTGAGTTTCGAAGAAGACTTTTTTGCTTAAGTTAGAATGCCAAGAAGTCTTTCACAGACCCTGGAAACTATGTTTTATCCCTCAGCTATCCTTGCTCAAAGCCTTCCTTTTAAAAGCCTTCCTCTCTTCCCCTATGAAATTGTCAGAGCTATGAGTGCAGGGACCAAGTGTGTCTTGTTCATCCCGTATCTTCATGCTTAGCACAGCAGCCAGTCTATAACAAATGTGCAAAAATGGTGAATGAACTTTAATGAAACTTTCTCAACTTATTATCCTATCCCATTTGATCCACTCCTCCCACACTCTCTTCACAAGATCATTTTCAATGTCAAGACCCATAACTGCAGTATACCACATACTCAGCAGTCAATGAACAGTCATTTCTCATCGTCTCCTTGCTGTGGGAAGGTGGAGAATGTGGCATCACAGACAAGCAGATGTTATGGTAAGACCAAAGAAAGATCAGCAGAAAGAAGGCAAAGTTTATATGGAAAATATTCAAATAGGAAAGCCAAGGTAGGAGGAAATTTTCCTAAGGGAGCAGCACTGTAGAGTAAGCCAGCCCAAAACATTTCCAAAGTACCAGTGATATTGCTTTCTCTGCAAAGTAAACTACAAGGGATTACCAAAAGCTTCAAAAGACTTCCCGATCTTTAAACTTTCTGATACTAAAGGAGTCTTTAAAGGAGGTGGCTAATCAAGGCACCCAGTTTCTAAAGAGCTCAAGAGCTGGCCTGGCTCCAATGTCCAGCAACAATATCCATTGTCTGCCTACTCTGTGCAGCAGTGTAGTACATTTCTCCCTCTTCCAGCTGAATATCACATTCATAAACCTAATGCAATGAAAAACTCAAAAGCTTCTTCAGAATGTCTGTTCAATGACACTTAGTGAGACATAATCTATACTAAGAAAAGCTAAGAACAATACTTTGAGATCCAAAGTGTAAGGATCCCATGGGTATCTTGTATAATTACAATTAATAATTGTATGTAGGTGCATACAACTCTTAGTGCTTTCCTACCTTTTTCAAAATGGCTTACAAATTTGATCAGGGGAACCACTTTCACTCATACACCCTGGAATGTCAACTTGTACTTTCCCCATGAAGATCTTACCAGCACACAGACTCAGGGGACACACATGAAGTGGAGGGAGAGAAAGAACAAGAACAGCCAGTTCAACCCAGAGTATCAATAGCTGTCATAGCTGCATGTCTTACATTTAGGTACATTTCTTCCAATGATGGAAGAGAGATCTTGAGATAGCAAAACCTTGCCATCAAAATCTAAGCAGAACACTTGGAAAATCTGTCTCAGGCCAGCCTGTGGCATGGAGAAGTCTCTGAAGCCAGTCTGGGCCACCCTGTCAGGAGTGCCGTCATTTTACATCATTTGCGGGAACCACAAAAATAGGACTCCATCTTAACCCTAAAGGGGCGATCCTGATGAAACTCAAGAAGGCAACCTAGAAGAGATTAACTATACTATGACTACACTGCTTGATTGTTTTGTAATAAGCATGCATCATTTTTACAAAAATGGTAAAAACATTTCTCAAGAGAAAAAGGAAGAAGGGAGAAAGAAAGAGAGGGAGGGAAGGAAGAAGGAAGAGTAATGCTTTGCTCTTTTATAGTTGGTATTCATAGAAGGCTGGGGATTGCATAATTAGAGGACTTACTGGTCCTTTAAACACATGCTTCCCTAAAGCACGTCATCATTTCTGAATCCAGATGCTTGATCTCTGAATAGTGTGACTATGGAGGTTAGTGCAGAATCTTGGATCATCTCTCATCCTCCCTTAGCTCCTCAAAAATTCACTTTGGGTCCTGCAACATAAAGCACTGGTAAAAGGAAAGAGAACTCCCTACATCCTTAGAGAAAAAGGCAACAGGGCTTTCAGAATCTTCTGTGCTAATGGGAAATATTCATTCTTGACCTCATTTCCTTTTCCTCCAGAGGCTTATGGCTCTTTGTAGGCACAACTAGGGAGTTTGAATAGCTTCTCTCATATTTCCAGGTCAAGAGAGCAAGACTGGAGTTGTTCAGATATTTACTGAATGCCTAATAAGTACAAAACCTAGTACTTGGCACTATAGGGATCCAAAGAAATGAAGGATATGGTTCCCACTGGAACAAAAAGAAATATATAAGCTAAAGTTGGATGATAAATTAACAGCAAAACATGAGTTTTAACGAAGTTATTGCCAAAGGCAAATGTAAAATCCATGAGACCTCTTCTGACCAAGTTAACATATTTAATATACACTGCTTTCTTTAATAATTAACTAATCATGGAATTATGAGTATGCACTTTGGTAAAATTAAATCAAAATAAATAACAGTTGAAAAACTACCTATCAGACACTATGTTGATGACTTGGGCAATGGGAAAATGAGAAGCCCAAGCCTCAACATCAGACAATATACCCATGTAATAAACCTGCACATGTATCCCCTAAATCTAAAATATAAAAACTGAGGCCAGGCACTGTGGCTCACGCCTGTAATCCCAGCACTTTGGGAGGCCAAGGCGGGTGGGATCATGAGATCAAGAGATTGAGACCATTCTGGCCAACATGGTGAAACCCCGTCTCTACTAAAAATACAAAAATTAGCTGGGCATGGTGGCATACACCTGTAGTCCCAGCTACTCAGGAGGCTAAGGCAGAGAATCGCTTGAACCAGGGAACTGGAGGTTGGAGTGAGCTGAGACGGCACCACTGCACTCCAGTGTGGTGACAGAGTGAGACTCCATCTCAAAAAAAAAAAAAAAGTAAAAAATAAAGTTAAATTAATAAATAATTGATTTATCAATGTTTGTTAAATGAATACATACACACACATGCAATCATCAGTCTGTTAAAATAAGGTTGAAAAATATAATTAATATATATGAACTTTAAATATGTAGAAAGCAGAGATTAAGCAAAAATGGCATTTATTGAGCATTTTTACTGTGTTCCAGGTACTGTCCTCTAAATGTATTTTTCTCAATTAATTCTTATAGCATATTAATGGGTTAGAAACTATTACCTTTTATATCTGACTTAGGTTTATTAGAAAGGTTTAAGTAATTTACCTAAGGTGTAGCAACTAACCCCATATTTCTGAAACATTGCACACTGTGTTAGAGAATTGGAGTGGTCAGCATTGTACAGAAACAACTCTTGTCTGTCCCTAGGAAACTTAGCATTTCATATAAAACTCAGGAGTGTCACAGAGTTGGCTTAATTATTCACATCAAAGGACAATTATCATAAGAAAGACTCACATATTGGCAAATTGGCTAAGGAATAGAATTAACTGAATAAACTTTCTGGAGGGAAGTAAACATTTAAACCAATTTGTAAGGAAAGTCTATGAATAATTCATTCATAGCTTCTCATTAAACTCTTCTTAAACACCTAATATGTACAAGTCCAACCCCTTACGATGACGGAAACAGGAATAAAACGGAATCCTTGCCTTCAAGGAGCTGATAATGATCCGGTGAGAGGTGACGGGATGGTAGGAAGGTGAGGAGGAAGGAGACAGGCAATACAAAGGGTAGTAAGTCCTGTGATCAGGATTTGGACAAAGGGATGCAGAAGAACAGGGATGGAGCCACAAAGCTCTTCCTGTGGGAGCTGGGAATGGCTCCACTGAAGAGGTCATAGCTGATCTGGGCCTAAGTAGATTGGAAAAACTTTGCCTGAAGAATAAGTTGTAGCAGACATTTGTGACAGAGAAGAAAGTAAGTACAAACACATGAACATTATGAGGCAGTGTTTTCCAAATGAGAAAAGTTAAACACCTCTAAAATGGGACAAAGCCAGGAACTATTTCAAGTAAGCCTGGCACTAATGGGAAATATTCTTTTTTGACCTCTTTTTCTCTCTCCCTCCAGAGGCTCATGGCTCTTTGTAGACATAACTAGAGAGATTGAACAGTCTCTCCCATATTTCCAGGTCAAGAGAGCAAAGGCTAGAGTTGTTCAGATATTTACTGAATGCCTAATCAATCTTGGAGAAAACAAGGAAATGAGGGAAAGGCAAGACCAGTGAGTGTGAGAAGGGGGAAAAAAGGAAGAATTGTTAATAAAGTATGGCTGATCACAGGAAACTAGGGAAAACCAATATTTTTCCTTTTCAACCTCAGAAAAAAAAGTGATAATTTATCCAGTTATTCCACCAGAAAGAGAGGTATCATGCATACCTCCTTCCATTCTCTCATTCTCTAAATCTCATCAGTCACTGAATGCATCAATTCCACACCTCCTAAACTTATCTCCTGTCCACTGGCTTCTCTGCAGCCTCAATGCTACCAAACTAGAACAGGCACCTGTGTCCTCTTGCCTGAGCTAATGCAGCAACTTTCTAACTGTGCCCCACCAGTCCATTCTCCTTCCTCTGGCCAGCACGATCCTTTTAGAAACACAAGTCCAATCATGTTATTCTTTCAGGGGCTTCCCAGAACCCTCAAGGTAAAGTTCAATCTGAGTCATATGGTTCACAAAGCCCAATGCAGCCTCCACTTATTCTGTTCCCCACCCCACCTCCTAGTCCCACCCTCACCTACTAAACTACTATGATCTACTAATATAGGATTCCTTTCCTTTCCTAAGATACGCCATGCCCTATCCTCTCCAGACTTTTACTTACTTCGAAGCACTTTTTCTGCATCTGACACACTTTTCTCCAAGTGTCACTTAGCTAATTCCCACTCATCCTGCGGGCCTCAACGTACATGCCACCTTTTCCAGGAAGCCTTCCCTTATGTTCAGGGCAGGATTGTGCATCCTCCCTTGGTGACTACATAACACAGCGTTCTTCCTCTTTCCCAGCACTTAGAGATGTGTAATTGCCTGCTTAGGGATCTATATTCCCAAATAGACCTTAAGTTCCCAAGAGCAGGGCTATATCCATCTCATTCATTATATCTCCCTTAGCAGCTGGTGCATAATAGGCCAGGAAGTAGATGACTGAATGAATCTTACTCTGGGCCAATATGGAAGGGGGATAAACAACAGTGACTGAATCAAATGAGGTTCAGTTACCAATTCTGTGATCAAACCACAAGGGCAATTCAGGTTTAATCAGCATTGATCAAGCAAGTTCCAAGCAAAATGAGACCAAGGTGTTTTGCCTACCTGGATCTGGCTGTGTAGTTTAGTGGAAGCCAAAAAACTGAGTGTCCATTCAGGACTGAAGATGGTTGCCTTCCCAGCTGAGGTCTAGAAGGTGAGAGTTATACAAATGAAAAAGCTGGAACATGAGGCTTAAGTCAAGGTGAAGGTAAGGAAATGATCTTATTTGGCACATTGGAGAAATATCAGAAATTGAGTTTTAGTTCTCTACCGTAAGAAAATACCTAAAATATAGGACATCTAGTTATAAGCAGTACAATAAATAACAACTTATTGTACTGCTTATAACAAGATGTCCCATATTTAAATTACAATTACTTATTAAATTACAATTTATTCCATAAAATAATATGTATTGCATACTTCAAAAAATGCAAGAACTTATTTCATCATCTCCTAAATGTAAATAGGCTCTTTCCCCCTTTCCTCTACTTTGCACCTAAACCTTATTTCATTCTTTCACTGTGATAATCTTCCTTGATTATTTTCAGAGTCATTGTACTGGTTTTAGTAAAGTGGAAGGCAAGGCCAAGTGAGCTATTGCTACCTGCCCTCCATATATAAAATATAAGGCTGTGCCTGTGGCTTAATAAAAATTCCAATAAATACCTGGATATTTGGAAAGGCCAGAGGAGTGAGCGGGAAATGACATGAGATAGAGGAATGCAGTGGTACCTGGCGAAGGCATCAGGAACGTATGCTGCACTTCTGCGTTTCAGATCTGTATCTCTTCTGTGCAGCTGTTGATTGGTCTCTTTGCAGCAGTATCTGTCTAGAGGTAAGAAAAGCGGGTCATTATCTGGCTTCCAATTGTATACAAAGTCTGATAACACTTTCTGTTTTTCAAGAATAATTAAAGCTTTTCTGAACTTTTTTGGGTAAAAGCACACTTAATCATCACGCAGTAAAGCTGGCAGCTGGCCAAAAGCAGGACAATCAAAGGCTTGCTCTCAGAGAGCCCCAAGCGGATCCCTCAGCTTTGGATAAGTACTAGTGGGAGAAACGCAAGGACCCTGGTTCTGGAAATCTTCAAAACCCTTCTGAGTAAAAGCAGATCCTTGTATGCTTCAGAGTAAAACTTCAGACTAGAGCATGAAAAGGAGTGAATAGTCCATGAATAATAATTTTTATTTAATAAACAGAGAATATAGGACAGTTTACAATTGTGAGCCATAAAGATAATTCTTAAGCAAGAATTTCTTTTTTAATTAACTTGTCTGAATATCCACCCTCCCTTCCCCCACTAGAATAAACCAAAGTATTACTAGCTTTGGCAGTTTTATACTAAAATGCAAGGTTATATTTAATCAGGGAAAACCTAAGATAAGCACATCCTTCCTAATTGCCTCTTTCTAAGTTATGTTTCTTGTAACTCCTCATGTTAGAACCTCAAACCATAATTTCAGGGTATTTATCACATTTTATGCCTCTAACTCTGCCGTGTTCATCCTCATGGGGCCAATTCTAGGGAAGGCGACAGAAACGCAACCTAAGTGAATCCCTCCTTCTTTAACAAACCACACGAGCTGCCAATGCACTGATGTCATCAGCTAGATGGCTTTGTTCCTCCATTGATAATGAAGCACTCATTTTAGTTTATAATAGCTGTGAAAATAAAAAGAAATCAAAGACTTAGAAATGTGCTGGGTGATGGTCACTGGCTCTAATCTTACTTTATGTATGACCTTTAATTAATCCCATTCACTCTCTTGCCTCACTTCGCTCACTTTACAACTAGGTGTTTGGACTTCTAGAACATTCTCAAAACCCCTCACTAAAATTCCAGGAGTTTTTGGTCTGTTTTAGAAGTACCTTATTTAAAAACATGTAAAATGTATCCTTCATAGCAAATACCACCTGTTCGCCTTCAAGTTTCATGTTTATTTTACATTTCATTTTTTAAACATTCACTTGCACTTTAATACTTTCATAGTTTAATTTTTTTAAATGTTTCTCCACCTGAAATTTTATAACATTATAATTTAATGCAATGAAAAATTATATAAATCTCAAATATTAGGTAAGTAAACATTAATACATATTTTAAAAACAAAAGCCTTAAAGAGCTTTGAAATTACTTTTAAGTTTTTAGCTTCTAGAAACTTAGCTGAATTGTGAAATATTCATAATGTGGTAAGATAGACTAAGGAGGCAAAAACCAAAATCATGTGATTTTTAACACACTGGGGAATGATGTCAGTTTAGAAAAATATAAATTGTTGGGTGTCTTATTGTATTCATTTTCCCTACCTTTTATTTGGTACATTATTATGTACCAATATTTATGGATTTTGCACAATCTCCAAGTATTACATGCAGAGAGAAACACTTTCCTAATCTTTATGTCCATGTATTCCTATAAATATCAACATTAAAGTGTTAGTGTCTTGAGCTCAATCAAGTGTTCCATTTCCTTTTTGTAAAAACATTTTCTCTCCTTTGCCTCTATTCCTATTTTCTATCCCATGTTACAATAACCCCCATTATTTTGAGAATTTCTGTTACAGATTTTTGCCTCTTTGTAGCTCCTGCTTTAATGGAGTAGCCTTTCATTCATCTTCCTTGAATAAATATTTATTGAATGCTTACTATTGCTTGCCAGTGAATTAGGTGCTGAGAGGGCACAGAGCTAAGTAGACACAATCCTTGCTCTCAGTAAATTGACATTCTCAAAAAGTTATCCCTCCTCTCTAAAGCCCAGTTTCATCATCTATAAAATAGGATAATAATAATTACTGAATGAGCTGTTATGAAAATTAAATGAAACTGCAACTTTAAAGCACTTGGCAAAATACCTAACTCTCAGTAGATATTGTTTATTTCATTTTCTTTCTTAGGTGCTGTAATAGAAGAAACTCAACCAAGGAGATAATGTTTGAGCCATGTCTTGAAAAAAGTTGGTTTTCAAAGAAAGAAGGAACAAGAAAGGAAAACATTCTAGATATTGAGTGTATCTAGTCTGTACATGAAACAGCATATCATATGCTGTTTTAAAGAAGTAGAAATCTGCCCCATAAAGGTAGGAAGAACAAGCTGGACATGAAATTGGAAAGCTGAGCTGGTTTAATGAATTTAATCCTGCAGAAAACAAAGAGCCACAATGGACTTTGATAAAAGAAAATAACACAACTCCACTTGTGTAATGGAAATATCACAATATGGCTTCACTATGGAGAATGGGTTTGTAGGGCAAGAGCCCAAAGGGAGTGAAATCAAGTAAGAGATTCCCAATATCAGATTAGAGAAGATGATGTCTGAACTAAGACAATGACCATTACTGAATTATAGATATTGAATTGAGAAATAATTTAGAGGCAGCATCTACCATATGTGGTCACTAACTATACCTTGGGATAAGGGTTGACTCTGAGGTTTGCAGTTTGGTGGTCAACCAGATGAATACACCATTAACTAAAATAAAAACTATAGACAAAGAATAAATATATTGGGGAAGCAGAGGATAAGGATTTTGATAAAGTTGGAGATTATGGACATGATTTTAGACAGAGAAAACACCAAGAGAATACCAATCCTGAGAGGAAAGGGCAAAGGGAAGGAACCAATTTAAAAAGTCTATGAAGAAACGTTATAACCACAGAGAATAACGTATTGGGAGCCAAGAGAACAGAGAGTTTTAAAAAGGAGGAATTAAAAATTTTTGCCAATGTCACAGAGTGATCAAGTAAGAAAGCTAGGAGAAAGCTGGTTTAATCTTCTAACTCCAAGAGTGGGGTAGAAGGAGAACCGACAGCCTCCCCTCCAGCTGGGTTTGAGGGAGGGAGTGCCAGCAGAGCAAATTTATGTTAAGTTTAGAAGGCAAAAGGAACGCTCTATAGATCATTTAACAATCTTGGAGAAAATTAAAGATCCAGTATTGCAATGGACATGTTTGGGCGGAGGAGAGGGAGGTCATCAGACCACCCAAAAAGGACAAGATCATTCTGGATGAAGATAGAGCATGAGGGGATTAATAATGAGGGAATTCTGATTCTTTTTATCTTTGTCTTAAGTGAAATAATTCTTAGCACTTTGATTACCTATCTGACATTACTTTAACTTAATAATTTAATACTCTGGCTGTCCCTTCAATTCTTTGCTTGTAAGTAAGCTGCTACACCAATCTAGGCAACAGGGATGCCAGCCTCCATAATGAGAAAGCACAGTCAAGTGGGTCCAAAATTATAAACGCTTTTCCCATTCAATTTGAAAGCTACTAGTTCCCCTGTGAGCTTCTCAAGTGTCACCTCTGGATTTAATGACAGTCTTGATATGCTACATAGATATCTGTTTACAGTAGACTATAGTCATTTTCCCAACAAGAAAACCTACATCTGCATTCTTTTGACTTAGCTGTTTATCTTTGCAAAACACATATAGAACTGTTACTTACTAGCCAAGCCAAGACGTTATCCTGCAGGAGCTGCCTAAAACCCCATCATCACTGTATTTAAAAAAAAGAAAAGCTGTCAGAGTCTAGGTGTGCCCTTGCACTTATTTAATAAGCTAAGAGAGAAGATTGGGTAAACTAGATGTCTAAATTGAAAGATAAAGTTCTGAAAATTGTTTTTGTCACCAGATATGCCTTGTTGAGAGCCCTGTTTTCTTTTGCCAGCATGCTGAGTCTAATATTTTACAGCCAGCTTTTTCAGCAGTCCTGTGGTTGAAGAAAAAAGATGGACTGCTAGAGATACCACATTTGGACCAGCTGCAGAAATAATTTAATCAACATGACATTAAGGACATTGTTCAAGTGAGTAGTTTGCTCTATTCTCAAATTAGTAAATAAGCAGATATTCAAAGTCATTTGTTGATATGCTTACCCTAGTGTGGCAAAGTTAACATGTGGGTCAAAAATGTCTTGACACTCATATCAAAAGGTGGGATCTATGTCCTATAGATGAGAAACACTTATGACTAGTTTAGCCAATAGAGTATAGGGTAAGTGATGTGGTTTCCAAGGCTAAGTCAGAAAAGGCCACAGCGTTTCGGTCTGGTCCTCTTAGAGCACTCTCTAGAAGAAGCCAAGCACCATGAAATAAGTCCAATTATCCTGCAACTACCATGCTGGAAAGGCCATGTGTAGGCATTCAGTAAAAGCCCAGGTAAGCTCCTGTTGAACAGCCAACATAAATTCCAAGTAATATGAAGGAGGCATCTTAAACATCAAGCCCAACTGAGCTACTATACCCAAATGAGCTACAGTATCTCCAGATTACTGGATCTCCAGCTGGTATCTGCCTGTAACTACAGAAGATTTCAAGCAAGAATTGGTCCTCCAAGCCCTTTCCAAATTCCTAACCCATAAAATTGTGAGCAAAACAAAGATTGTTTTAAGTTGCTAAGTTTCAGAGTAATTTGTTACACAGCAACAGTAACCAAAACAGAATTCGTTATCTAGAAGTGGGTTACTGGTGAAAACAAAAATAACAACAACAAAACCCCAAAAAATGTGGATTGACTTTGAGACTGGGTGCTGAACATTCAGTTTAGGTGCTGAGAAAAAAGCTGAAAGGGTTAAGGAGATGACTATCAGAAGTCTAATGGCCGTTGAAGAGACTCAGTGAGAGCATAAAGGTAATTGAGAAAATCGTTCATGGAAGCTGGAGGAAAGGAGATTCTTGTTCTGTAGTGGGAAAGTTTAGCTAAACTGTTGCCTGCAGTAACAGAAAATGTGCCTCAGGAACTGATGGATTTGGCTAAGGAGATTGCTAGGCAAAATGAAAAAGTCAATTGGTTTCTTTTAGCCATGTATTCATAAGGCATAGATAGAGCAATATAAGCCAAAGAAGAAAATATTCAGTTTCCAAGATTATGTGGAGAAAATAGAAAGAAGCCAAGGCTTAATGGACTTGAATACAACACTGTTGCCAGCCTCTCCCAGAAAAAGATTCTAAAAGTAAAAAAAGTCTTAGGAAAAATGTTGAATCTGGAAAAATGTGGTCTCATGGTCAATACGAAGACTATGTTGTGACTACAATTTTTAAAACTTCAAAATCATTTCAGATAGTGCCTCAGAAATATTTTCAAACAAAAATTGTTTTTAAGTATCTTAAGGATTGCCTGGTGAGTCTTTCTGTTAAATAACAAGGCTTCTAAGACTACTAATAAAGTGGTCTCATAACCACTTTATAGGGAGCCCAAGGTGCAGAAGGACTTGCCTGGGGGAGATTTGTACCTGTAGATTTTATCTCATGGAGTAGATTTTAAATTGGTACACAGGAAACTTACAGAGTTTTAAAAGGAATTGTGTATGCTTGAACTGAAATGAACATAGACAGTACAAAATGAAGGGACACCTTTGAGCAGGAAGCAGACTGAAAAGACTGACTCAGCTGCAACACCGGCCATTTCTTGTGGAAAGGAAGGATGACTCAGAGAGACAGAGCAAGATTCTAAGGGCAAACCAAAATCTGCAGACAATAAGTCCCAGACAACAGTGCTGATTCCTTATTTAAGACTGGCAATTTGTGCTCAGCTTATTCCAGACACTATAGACACTATAGATCCCTGGTGGTTATCACTTCCATTCCCATCTTTTTAAATGAGAGTATCTCTACCTTGTCTAATGTCTATTCCACCATTTTATACTGGGAGTGTGGGAGTAGATAACGTGTTTCTTCTGTCACGGATCTTCAAATCAGGAAGAATGGTACTCACAGAGCTGAACCCAAGAAACAATACCTGAAGAGACTCCTCCCTAGAATTGGTTTAGATGAGAAGATTCTGAATCTCCAAGCCTGATGCTGAAATAGGATGATATGTGGTTGGGGGGATAAAGAGGAGAAGGGGAATCCTAAGAGGGGATGAGTCTATTTTGCGTATAGGAGAAATAAAATAATTCATGAGCAGAGCATAGACATTGGTTGTTTGAAATGGATTCAAAACCTTTTGACATTCCTTCTATCCAAAGGTAGGATCTATGTGGATGTATTTATGACTATTTCAATCAACAGAGTATGAAAGAACTGATGCTATGTAACTTCTGAGTCTAGGTATGAAAATGTTATGCAACTTGTGCCTGATATTCTTGGACTACTCGCCCTAGGGGAAGCCACCCATCCATCATGAAAGACGTCCAGTTAGGCTGAGCCTGTCATGCCGGAGAACTCACCAGTAGGTACTCCAGTCAACATCACCAATAGCAAATGCCAGTCGTGAGAGTAAGTTATCTTGAACATGGAGCCAAGTCAAGACTTTAGATATTGGTAGCCTCAGCCAATATCTGATTGCAACTTCATAAGTAACTCCTGAATTCTCACCCTCAAAATATTAAGCAAAATAAAATGAATATTTTAAGCCACTGAGTTTGTTATTCAGCAGTTCTAAGTGAAATATCTATAAATATTTTTCAATGATAAATATGTCTTTTAGGATGAAAAGTCTCTCTTTGGGTTAGGTCAGAGAGAAAGATCAAATATATGACATAAATCATAAGACCAAGAGGCCAAATGAAAGTTAGAAATAAAAGCTGGACAAAGTGAAGGTTTAGTTAATGAGAGAATGCATAAAACATGATGTGTTTACCATATAGAATATTTTGAAACTATTGTCAAACAATCGGGGCTATATTATTACATTCGGAAGGATTTTCGTGAGATAACACTAAATGGAAAAAATAAAACAAAAAAGGATGTTAAATACCTTCCCTCATATATGTGTGTACATATACATTTGAGTGTGTATTTGTGTGTATTTCTGTGTGTGTGTGGTGTGTGTATATAGAGATTATTTTCTATACATGTGTTCTGTATGTACATGTGTATATTCTAGATATATGTGTGCAGATGATTTTTAAGCACAGTCAAAAAATATGGTAGTATACAAGCTAGATTGCCAATATGGCTATCCCACAGTTGGGAGGCAAAAGGTTTGGTAGTCAGAAAGGGAAGTGGGGAAACGGAGACAAAACAAAAGGAAAAGAATGACTGCATTAGGAATATGTGGTCAAACATTTATGAGTTTATACACTATATATGTTTACATAAGTTAAATTATTCATATATGTGTACGTGTGTGCCTATGGGGACACAGGAGCATAGATCATAGATGAAAATATTATAACTGGCTGTCAGTAAGAATAAAGAGGGAAACAGAGGACAAAGAGAGTCATAGCAAAACAAAGCACAGAGGCACAGGTGTGAAACTAGCTCAACACAAGCAACAAACACTAATGTAATGATGACTAATTGAGGAATGCATAGATACAGGTCAAAGCAAATACTAAAAGTAACTGGAGTCAAAAGAATACAGATACTGAAGAACAAGATAGGAATATTGGGCAAAAGTAGGACAGGGTCAGGAATAAGAAAAGTCTGAAACAATAGAAAAAAATAGAGCTAAGTACTGAAGCAGAGACAAGATTTGCAGAGCTGAGAAGTCGAAGAAGGAAATGCTAGGGACCACCAACCACACAAATGACCTTAATAAAACTGACACAAAATCGTATCTTGGCCAAGGAACTTACAGATAAGGTTATTTATGGATTACTTGGGGACAGGCAGTATTACATGGGATAAATGTGTCTAATTAGTGACAACTAGAAACTCAAAGGCTACTAGAGTGAAGCAGTTTACTATGGATACAAGCAGTATTTTCCAAGGTGTGGAAACCCTTCAGAAGAGCTCTGAAATGTGTTTTCCAGAGGCTGGTGCTAGGTTCTGCCTATCTACCCATAAATTTGACAGCAAGAAGAGTCATTACTACTTTCTCTCGAAATTTCATACGGGGGCTTTTGTCCAACAATTAGTTTAATTAAGTCATATTCACTCATTTCTAGGAAGCTCAGATTTCTTTCCCTACAGGTAAATAACACTGTACATTTACACATATCATTTGATTCATTTTGGAATCACCAATACCCCAATAAAAACTTTTGGGTTCATATGTCAATTTACTAAGTTATTCAGGTAGAAATCGTAAGTATAGTAAAGCTTGCATTAGTAAACAAAAAAAAATTCTTTCCAAATGTGTCTATGATATACATCATCCAAAAAATTATTTCAGAAATGTCTCTCTATGCTAGAGAAAACAGCAAAACCTAGTGGAATAAATTGGCAGGCAAAACTGTTTAGGGAAACTGTCTCCAAATCATTTTAACAAATTTCATACCAACAGAAATACAAGTAGCCCAGGCAGAAGAGAACTAGTTATCCTGGCATGAGAAATGAGTTATTCTCGTTTCTCCTAGTCCATGAGAGGAGGATCATATTTTCACATATTTTTATATTTTGCTTTATTGAATTCAGAAACCATAAGACACATGCCAAAGTGTTAATAAAGCCTCCCTAGAAAACAGGAAAAGAGGTAAGGGAATTGGAATTCTTATTCTTTATTTCCTTCTGAAATTTTAAATTTCTAATCAAGAGCCTCTGTTATTGTTGATTAAAATTTTTTTAATAATTAAAAAATAAAAACAATCCTATAAGAAATAATATTTTCAAAGGTTTAACTGCAATACTTTGCTTTCTCTTAAACAACAATTTTTTTATATTGTTTGCAGCAAAATTGTATTATGGAGTATGGTACCAATAGCCTTTATGATTCAGGCAATATTCAATGATACATCCATTGCCACCACTTGATTTTTGACTTTGCAACAAGAGGTCTTGCCATCAAGGCGTATCATTCATCAGAATGACAGTTCTTCATATGCACTTTAAACATATGTTGAAATTAAATCACATGTCACAAGTCTTTTTTTCTTACCCTAACATTCATAGGGTAATGTTTTCCTTACTCTCAAACTCTCTTTCCCAGCTTTTTTTTTTTTTTTTTTTTTTTTTGAGACAGTCTTGCTCTGTCACCCAGGCTGGAATGCAGTGACCCGATCTCAGCTCACTGCCACCTCCGACTCCTGGGTTCAAGCGATTCTCCTACTTCAGCCTCCTACGTAGCTAGGATTATGGGCATCGACCACCATGCCCAGCTAACTTTTGTGTTTTTAGTAAAGATGGGGTTTTGCCATGTTGGCCAGGTTTGTCTTGAACTCTGGTCCTCAAGTGATCAGCCATACTCAGTCTCCCAAAGTTCTGGGATTACAGGCATGAGCCACCATACCCGACCAGGATGCATTTTTTATGACGGAAAATTTAAGTCATTTTTTTCAATTGGAAATTCATTGACATTTGCTATAGGTGTAACTGTTTTTAATGAAGAACATATTCAGAAGTTAATGTTAAAATTAGGGAATCCAAATCCAAAATTCAAATTTCAAAAAATGTCACAGCTAAAACTTGAAATTCCAGTTGCTTAAAAAATTATTGAAGGTGGAAAATATTTTATTTGTCTCTGAAAGGTTTATTTTTAAGCCTATTTTTCAACTTCACTGAGTTTGTTTCAAGCCAGTTTGGACTAACCTAAAGTCTGACAAAGAGTGGGAAAAAATCAGTAATACAAAGTCATTTCAAACTTGGACATGTGACCTAGCATGACTCACATGGGGAGAGAACACTGTCCAAATGTCCAGGGCCTTACACGACTCTACATTTTCGATCTTGGCAAATCCTAATGATTCACATTTGGTTTAAAAATATAAGCACATAGAAGATTTCTAAGCCCATACTCAATACAAAACGACACTTTTTATTTATTAAATTGATTTATATACAAGTTACATTTTTACTCTTCTAAACTAAAACAGATTTATATATTTGACTCAGAGATTCTTCAGAATTCATCTTGCACCAATGCAGAGTGAAATGTAGCCAGATAAAGAACATTATTCAAGTGCATGAAAACAATATCTATATTAGAACTGACTGGTGTTTGCAGTAATATCAGCCACATATTTGTACAGTTAAGTGTTCCAACAATACCACTTAAACTGAGCAATAAAAAAACATTGTTTAGATTTTTGACATTGTTTTCCTAACTCAAATGCGGGGCTAGAGTAAAACATAACTATAATCTTTAATCTTTGTGATCTTTGTGTACTTTTTACCTGCAGTATCTATGTACTATATATGTTTGTGTGTGTGTGTGTGTGTGTGTGTGTATCTGTCTATCTTTGTATAGTGTCATAAAGCCTGAGTTCAAAATAATAAAAGACTTTGTCAGAGATAAAAATACAAGTTAAAATCCCAGAAGAAAAAGAAAGTGAAGTAATGCCTGGTAGAAACATTTATAAATATACACACATTATTTTATGAAACAAGAAACAGGTTTGAGGTCAATACGTTTTATTATTAAAGAAATTAAATAGAGTTTGTCCATGGTTGCTGAGTGCCAGAATTTATAATGTATCAACATTACTATGTGCACTATGAAAAATGATAAGTCACAAAAGATAAGATTATGTCTTTCAAAAAACTCTACATCTGTTTGACAAAGTAGCACACAGATTCATGATAAATCGAATTACTTAGTTTAGTCTGCTTATACTCAATCTTGCTCACAAGGAATCTAAGATCTAGAAAAATTTAGAGATTAACAAATAGAAGGTGTTTATATTCCATATTCTCCAAAGGATTGGAGAGAGAGAAAATTAATAATAGAGCCATATTTATAATACAGGTAAGCAATTGTACAAGGTAAAATACTAGAAGTTCCAAATGAATAGAATAGACACTAGTATAAGAGGAAGAGAAACAACAGCCAGACTGACACAATATGATTAACTTACTGGTCCAAGTAACACCTCGTAATAGCAATTAGCACTTTATATTCATCATTTCATCAATTGTCTTATCAACAACAACCATGGGAGAGCTTATAATTATCTGTGTTCCACAAAAGAAACCAAGGAGATTCACACAAGCTTAAGTGGCACAGCCAGAAACTCATTGCAGATTGTCTTCTAGGTCGAAAGTCTGAGCTCCATGCATTAATTAACCTATTACATAACCATATCTATTTTGTGCCCAACTCTGGTTTGGGAGGCCTCAAAACATTTAGAATCTCACCAGTACTTTTCCTCCGGTGGCACGGGTACCACAAGAAAGTGGTTTGTCTTTCTTTCACAATAACTTAATACCATGCTAAGTAAGTCAGGGCTCCTATGAGATGATTGAAAATTATAGATAATCACAATTAAACACTTTTTAAATTAGCTGTGATGCCTACATATAGACTAATTCTTGAAATTAGAATAAAGTAGTTCACCAAGAACATGTGCTTATTTCAAAATTTAGGCTTCATTTAATTTTTTATTTTAAAGAATAATATTTAAGAGTTAGTACTTATTTGTACTGTTACATTTACAGCAGAAATGTTTCATGTATATACTTTGAAATCCTATGTGCATAACATAACCCTATATCAGAAGAAAGGAAAGGAAAGAAGAATGAAAGGAGAGAGGAAAGGAGAAGTTAAGGGGGATGAAGAAAGAAAAGGAGAAAGAAGAAAGAGAAGAAGAAAGAAGAAAGCAGTGAGGGAAGGGAAGAGGGAAGAAGAAAATTAAGAGGGTGGGCATAAAAGACAAAGAGAAAGAACGCTGAAAATTATAGATAAAATTAAAGACTATTTTGACCACACTTGGAATCCCACCTCCCAGTCTCCCCTGACAGAAAGTATCCACTCTCATTCTAGTACACTCTGAAGTTTTATGCTTGAGATTTATTCCATCATACTAATCACATACGCAATATCGTTTGATGAGTCACTTTGTCATTCTGCATCATGATTTGAGTTATATTTTTGTAGGTTGTTTGTGTCTAGGAATTTATCCATCTCTTTTAGGTTATCCAATCTGTAGACATATAATTGTTCATCGTAGTCTCTTATGATCCTTTATATTTCTGTGGTATTGGTTGTAATGTCTCCCTTTTCATTTCTGATTTTATTTATTGGAATTTTCTCTCTTTTTTTCTTAGTATGGCTAAAGTTTTATCAATTTTATATTTTCAAAAAACAACTTATTTTATTGATCTTTTCTATTGTTTTTCTAGTCTCTGTTTCACTTGTTTCTGCTGTATAATTGTTTCTTTCCTCTTACTGGCTTTGAGGTTAATTTGTACTTCCTTTTCTTCTTCCTTGAGGTATAAATTTAAGTTGTTAGAGATCATGCTTCTTTTTTGATGTAGATGTTTATTGCTAAAACTTCCCTCTTAGAACTGCGTTTCTGCATCCCATAAGCTTTGGCATGTTGTGTTTTCATTTTCATTTGTTTCAAGATATATTTTAGTTTTCTTTTCTTTCATTTATTTATTTTTTTTGAGACAGAGTTTTGCTCTTGTTGTCCAGGCTGGAATGCAATGGTGTGATCTTGGTTCCCTGGAACCTCCACCTCCCAGGTTCAAGTGATTCTCCTGCTTCAGCCTTCCAAGCGGCTAGGATTACAGGCATGCACTACTACACCTGGCTAATTTTGTACTTTTAGTAGAGACAAGGTGACCTCAGGTGATCCATCCACCTTGGTCTCCCAAAGTGCTCGGATTACAGGCATGAGCCACCACGGCCTGCCTAATTTTTCTTTTAATTTCTTCTTTGCCATTGATTATTCAGGAGCATGCTGTTTAATTTCCACATACAGGACCCCCATGGATACTGAAATGTACAGAAGCTCAAGTTCCTGATACAAAATGGCATAGTATGTATTTGTATATAACCTATCCACATCCTCTCAGATACTTTAAATCATCTATAGATTACTCATAATAACTAATTCAACGTAAACACGATTTAAACACGTTATGTTGTATCTTTTATTTGTATTACTTTTATCATTATACTTTTGTATATATTTTTTTCTCCTTATATTTTTGAATCACAGTTGGTTGAATCCATATGGAACTCACAGATAGGAAAAGACTGCTGAATTTGTGAATTTTCCAAAATTCTACCTGTTACTGATTTCTAGTTTTATTCCATTCTGGCAAGAAAAAAATATGCTTGATATGATTTCAATCTTCTTAAAATTATTAGGACTTATTCTGTGGCCTAACATTTGATCTATCCTGTAGAATGTTTCATGGGCACTTCAGAAGAATGTATAATCTGCTGCTGTTGAATGTTCTGTATCTGTCTGTTAGGCCCATTTTGGTTATTTAATATTACAGTTAGCATCTTTACATGTACATTCTTAAGTATTGTTTGCCTGTCATTTTCCTTTTCTGCACCATCCTGATCCAGTTTTAAAGTCAGATTTTACTAACCTCATTTCAAAAACCAGTTATTTTTCAATTTTCTGGAACAACTCAAAGAGTTTTGTAAACCTCATTTAGAAACTTTCTGGGTCCGAGGCTTACAATTGGGAGTGTGGGGGATATTTTTCTTCTACTTTGATTTTTTTAATGGTTATTAATGTACTCAAGGTTTTTAATTATTTCTTCCAGTGTCAATTTTGGCAATTTATATTTCTGTAGTTTTTCAAATTTCTTCATGTATCTTTATAAATACTTTTATTATATTTCCATGTTTCATTTGTAGTTATTTATTCTGTATGTAATAACATACCCTCTCTCTCTCTTTTTTCACTCTCTCTCTCCCAAATCACTCTGATCAACACTTTGCATATCTTAACAAGTATTGGTTATAGTACTCTACTGTTTGCTTATAGTTGTATTCTCTGTATCTTTTCTATATTTTTCTTTCTTGCTTACTTTTTTAAGGAAAGCATAAAGAATGGTCACATGAACACATTTACATCAATGCCTAGCTTAGGAAAGTAATCCTTACGAATAGACTTCAAACCCCTGTTTGCTCTTTCTCAAAAAAAATCTTCTATGCACCAACATCAGAGGGAGGTACCATTCTGAATTTCATGTACGTCATTCCTTTGCATTGCTGTATACTGCCAGTATGCACATAGATTTTCCTGAGCTATGCATAGTGCTGTTTTGCCTATTTGTAAAACTTGTTTACTGAACCTGTATCTGTGAGATTCATCCATGCTTCTTGAAATCATCTCCCAAATGCTGGAGGTACTGGGTTCTCTGCCTCAGTGTCTGCTGTTAGGAGAACCCAAACTAGGACACTTTCCACTACCAGTGCATTGGGAGATCTTTTACATTGTTAATCGTAAAGAAGTGTTTAATATTTCTGCATCTTTTGAGGTAAATTTTTGTCTCTTATTTGAAGAATTAAACTAATACCTATTTTATTCTTTCGATTATTTTATTTTAATAATCCTCTTATTCCTGAGAAATCCAGTTTAAACTTTTTTATTTTTGATACTTTAGCCCTTTTACATATATGATCATAAATTAGCCCATAATTTTCATTTCTAATATTTTCCTTATCCAATTTATGTAGCAAGATTATACTAGTTTCATATAAAACAATTAGAAGATGCCCCTCTTTTTGATTCTCCAGGAAAAATTGGGGTAAAAATGAAATCATGCTTTTTGACTCTTTGATTTAAATTACCTCTGAAACCATGTGGAACTGGCTTTTGTGTGAGTCCATTTCCAATTGATTAAACTTATATAACGAGGAGAAGAAGATTCATGCCTTTTATTTCTTCTTGAATCTACTCTTAAGTTGTAGCTTTTGTAAGAAATTCTTAGTTTTTGTGTTTGTCAAAAGTTAATTTTAGTTTTATCCTTTTAGTCAACAGTATCTATAGCTGTCTTCTTTTTTACTTCTAATATTGTTTATTTGTGTTGTTTCATATTTTCTGGGAACCCAAAAATGTCTATTTTATTAGTTTTTTTCAAAAAATGAACTTTTGCCTTAGTTGATTCTCTCTACTGTATATTTGTTTTTCGTTTAATTAATTTCCCCTTATCTTTATAGTTTCCTTCCTTCTGCTTTCTCTCTGTTTATTTTGTTGTTCTTCTAACTTCTTAAGTTGCTTAGCTCATTTATTTTCGGCTTTCTTCTTTTCTAATACAAGCATTTAGAGCTATAAATTCACCAGAAAGTATGCTTCAGTTGAATCTTGCAATTTGGGCATGTATTTGTTATTATTCGCCTTTGGCTATGAATTATTTAGAAACGCTTTTTAAAATTGATTTTCAAAGATATGAATTTTTTCCTATATAACTATTTATTATTGATTTCTAACATTGAAAAGTATCTAGATGATAAAAATTCTACAAAACTATAGATAGGATTGATTTTGACAACTGTGCCTTCTATAATTAAGAACACAATTTATTCTTTCATGAGGGTTATTTTTCTTTCATCTCAAGCTTGCTAATGATGTTATCTAAACTTTTAATACACTCATAAAAATGTTTTGCTGCTTGATTCATCAGTTACTCAGAGGAGTTTGTAAATTCTTACACTCTTCTTATGGATTTGTCCATTATGGTCTTATACGTTTTTGAGGCTGTGCTAAAAAGTTTGCAGATTATAATTAAGTGTTTGTCATCATATAGCAATGCTCATTACGCTCAATGACTTTTTGCCTGGAAGACTATTTTGACTGGCCTATCTATCTGTCATGATGCTAGTGGATTGGGGTCCAGTATGTCTTTTCCCCTTTACTTTTGGCCTTTCTGTAAACTCATAATTTAGATGTTTCTTTCATTCTCCTTGACAATCTGCAACTTTCAACTGTCAGGTCTATTGAATTTATAGTAATTACTATTACTAATAGATCTGAATTTATTTCTACAATTTTGTATTGTGCTGCATCTCCTGATTTTGCAATAGTTTTCTTTGTTCTTTGTTTTTTTTTTTTTTTTAGACGGAGTCTTGCTCTATCACCAGACACCAGGCTGGAGTGGAGTGGCGTGGTACAATCTTGGCTCACTGCAACCTCCGCCTCCTGGGTTCAAGCAATTCTCCTGCCTCAGCCTCCCAAGTAGCTGGGACTACAGGCGCGCACCACCACGCCCAGCTAATTTTTGTATTTTTAGTAGGGACGAAGTTTCACCATGTTTGCCAGGATGGTCTCAATCTCTTGATCTGGTGATCCACCCACCTTAGCCTCTCAAAGTGCTGGGATTACAGGCATGAGCCACTGCTTTCTTTTGGTCTAATTAAGTATTGTTGTTTAATTCCAATGCTCCAACACTGTGTATCTAGATGATTTTTTTTTTTTTTTTTTTTGAGACAGAGTTTCGCTCTTGTTACCCAGGCTGGAGTGCAATGGCGCGATCTCAGCTCACCGCAACCTCTGCCTCCTGGGTTCAGGCAATTCTCCTGCCTCAGCCTCCTGAGTAGCTGGGATTACAGGCACGTGCCACCATGCCCAGCTGATTTTTTGTATTTTTAGTAGAGACGGGGTTTCACCATGTTGACCAGGATGGTCTCGATCTCTTGACCTCATGATCCACCCGCCTCGGCCTCCCAAAGTGCTGGGATTACAGGCGTGAGCCACCGTGCCCGGCCGATGATATTTTTTAAATGTATTCTATTGTGGATATTCCCAATGATCCACATTTTTCATTAATTTAAAAAGTTCTGCTTGGACATCACCTTTCCATCGTTCTCTATTACTGGATGTCCTGATATGTGGAAGGGCAAGTCTACCATCTCCAACTTTCACGATTAAGGGCTTTCAGGCCTGATTACTCATGTCCTAGTTCAGTTGGTGCACTGTGATGAAAAAAGTCATAAAACAGGAGAAAAAATCAATTGAGGTATGCATTTAAGATTTGTTAGGCATTTTGAGGAATACAGTGTCTCCTACAGTTTTTCTGTGTTAAAAACAAAAAGATTCCTACCCTCACACTGACCCATTTGCCACAGCCACCATTAATTATACTGTGACAGATATAAGTGATTCTATGAAGGAAACAAGGAAGCTTCATGTTCGATATTAAGTGTTGGGAACATGTGATGACATCTGTGGTCTCTCACAGACTGGGAATTAAGAGATGTGGTTTTTTAGGTCACACTTCTGTCATATGCTACAACCTTGCCAGGACCCATAATACCTTCTCGGCGCCTGTGAAACATGTCATCACTGTATTTGGATGATTAATAGATTTGCAGATTCACAACCAAGAGGTGGGATGGAAAAACCTCTACAGAGCAATTGTAACATGAAAAGCATATTCATTATTATGATTTTGTGATTTCAAATTGCTTTCACAATACAAACTAGAGAGGGTGGATTTGCCAAATTCCTCTTACATGGTGAAGACAGCTAGCAGTCAGACTTTTGGTTAAAACCCTAAACCTAGTGAACTATCAGAATTACTTGAGAAGGTTCTTAAAAAATACTCTGAAGTGACTTTCACTCCAGGCTTTAAATATCATCCATTTTCTACTCCAGGCTAAACCTTTCCCAGGTACTCTTTCACTTGGGTGAATTTTCTTCATCGCTCATTCCACGATATGTAGAGTTTTGTTTGTTTATTTCTTTTAGGCCAGTCTTCTGCAGTGAACTATGTAGTCCATGAAGACAGAGATGTTGACAGTTATTGTCTTCATCCTGTACATAAAGCTTACCCCAGGGCCTAGAACCTGGTAGGCGTTCAATAAATATGTGAAGGGATGAAGGAGTAATTTCTTCCAACACTCCTGCTGGATTTCTGTAATCCAACAGAAATCTCATTAGTATGACCCAGGAATCTATGTGTAGAGTTCTGGAGATGATTTTGGTGACCAACACATTGAAGAACACACTAGTTTATGACAAAGTGATTTTGTCTTAACTAAAGAGAATATATCAGAAGTTTTGATGGCATGGGGGCAGGGCTAGCTTAATGAGGGTTTGATTAGGAGTTCTCAGAAGGGCTCCTTTCCATCCCCATCCTGCACTTGAGGCTCAGTACTCTGCAGTTTTGATGTTCTTATTTTTATCTTTGGATTTGTGTGTGTAAGTGAATTTCAATGGGATTATGGAGCATGAGCAGGGGCTCGGAGCTTCCTCTCAGAAGCACATGCTTCTTTCACCACTTCACTACCTCCCCAGTAGGGGCTGCAGCTGCCTGCACCTGCCCGCACCTGCCCCTGCCCATTGATGCTGCTACCCTTGCCCCAGATGGGGTCAGAGCACAGGTGTAGGAAGCAATAGCATGGAGCCCACACACCAAGTCATGGTATATGACCTTTGGGTAGCAGCGAGGGTCCAGAAGTTTGATGTGAAATAACAAAGAACGCCATAACAGGTCAATAGAGACAACAGAAAAAAAATGAAAATGCTTTTTTCCTGCATTTTGAATAAGGAGCCTAGCATTTTTCTTTTATAGTCATCAATTTATGTGCAAGCCATGGGCACAGGATATATTACTTTGACAAAAAGGGGCATGTATGTATATTTCCAGTTGAGATACACCATTCCTAGGTTTACTTTCTCAAGACATGTTACCACCAGTGGATGATGATGCCTAGTTGTCTTTTGCTCCAAATAGAGTTTTCCATAACTTCTTTTCAACTAAATGAAACTTTCTTGATACAAATATGATTTTATGAAAAAGTTAAGCATAGATATTAACTATTAACTATTTTATTGCAAAATGTATTTTTGTCTCACAATTTGAAGAACTGTATATAAGCAACTTATTCCCTAACCCTTGTAATTATAAATTTTTATTCTTTTATCTTTTTATTTCAAATTTATGTTCTTCCCCTCCTCTCACTACCTACAATACCTAAAGACTTCTAGCTTGCTTTAGAAGAAGTTCCGGTAGCTTCCAGTTGGCTCTCTCAGCCTGTCTGTTGTTCAACCTCTTAAGTGTATGTCCAAGAGTTTTTCTTTCTCTAGGGTGCTCTAATGTTTCCTCATGTAAATTTGCAGAAGTCTCTCAAGTGTTATGGTGTCAGTGGAAAACCTCAAGTCCCCAAAAAGTGGCCCACTTAATACCAAATGCTGAGATAGCCAAGAAGCTGCCTGGGAAATGCTGAGCCACTTGGTTAAACAATAATTTCTGACACTGAAGCAAGCTGTACTGAGACAGCTTCAGTATCAGAAATCAACCACCAACAAGAAATGCCAACTATTGTTCTTGACTGTGTCTCAGCCTTGCCTCACTGCTCATGTGGTTTCACGAACATTTGACAGATGCATGGTTTACAAATAGTTTTCTGCCTTTCTGTCAGTTGTCTGTTTACTCTGTTAATAGTTTATTTTGCTGTGCAGAAGCTCTTTAATTTAATTAGATCTCATTTGTCAATTTTTGCTTTTGTCGTAATTGCTTTTGGCATCTTCATCATGAAATCTTTGCCAGTTCCTATATCCAGAATGGTGTTGCTTAGATTGTATTTCAGGGCTGTTATACTTTGGAGTTTTACATTTAAGTCTTTAATCCATTTTGAGTTTTTTTTGTATATGGTGTAAGGAAGGAGTCCAGTTTCAATCTTCTGCCTATGGCTAGCCAGTTATCCCAGCACCATTTATTAAATAGGGAGTACTTTCTCCCTTGGTTATTATTGTCAGATTTGTCAAAGATGGTAGTAGGTTTGTGGCCTTATTTCTGGGCTCTCTACTCTGGTCCATTGGCATGGACCAGAGAACCATGCTGTTTATGTTCCTATAGCCCTGTAGTATGGTTTGAAGTCAGGTAAGGTAATGTGATGCCTCCAGCTTTGTTCCTTTTGCTTAGAATTGCCTTGGCTATTTGGGCTCTTTTTTAGTTCTGTATGAATTTTAAAAGTTTTTCCTAGTTCTGTGAAGAATGTCATTGGTAGCTTGATAGGAATAGCATTTAATCTGTATATTGCTTTGGGTAGTATGGCCATTTTAATGAAATTAATTCTTGCTTATCCATGAGCATGGAATGTTTTTTCATTTGTTTGTGTAATCTCTGATTTCTTTGAGCAGTGTTTTATAATTCTTGTTGTAGAGATATTTCATCTCCCTGGTTAACTGTATTACTAGGTATTTTATTATTTTGGGGGCAGTTGTGAATGGAATTGTGTTTCTAATTTGGCACTTGGCTTGGCTGTTGTTGGTGTATAGGAATGCTTTAATTTTTGTTTGTCAATTTTGTATCCTGAAACTTTACTGAAGTTGTTGATCAACTGAGGGAGCTTTTGGGCTGAGACTATAGGGTTTTCTAAATATGGAATCATGTCATCTGCAAGCAGAGATAGTTTGACTTCCTCTCTCCCTACTTGGATGCCCTTTATTTCCTTCTCTTGCCTAATTGCTTTGGCCAAGACTTCCAATACTATGTTAATAGGAGTAGTGAGAGAGGGCATTTTTGTGGTGTTCTGGTTTTCAAAAGGAATACCTCCAACTTTTGTCAATCTAATATGATATTGACTGTAAGTTTGTCATAGATGGCTCTAATTATTTTGAGGTATGTCCTTCAATCCCTAGTTTATTGAGAGTTTTTAACATGAAGGATGTTGAATTTTATCAAAAGCCTTTTCTCCATCTATTGAGATAATCATGTGATTTTTGTCTTTAGTTCTGTTTATGTGATGAATCACATTTATTGATTTGTGTATGTTGAACCAATCTTGCATCCCAGGGATAAAACTTACTTGATCAGGGTGGATTACTCTTTTTGATGTGTTGCTGAACTCAGTTTGCTAGTATTTTGTTGAAGATTTTTCCATCAATCTTCATTAAGGATATTCGCCTAAAGTTTTGTTTGTTGTGTCTCTGCTAGGTTTTGATGTCAGGATGATGCTGGCCTCATAGAATGACTTGGGGAGGAGTCCTTTCTCCTAAACTTTTTGGAATAGTTTCACTAGAAATGATACCAGCTCTTCTTCTTTGCACATGTGGTAGAATTTGGCTGTAAATCCATCTGGTCCTGGACTTTTTTTAGTTGGAAGGCTATTTATTACTGATTCAATTTCAAAGCTCCATTATTGGTATGTTCAAGGAGTCAATTTCCTCCTGGTTCAGTCTTGGGAGGGTGTATGTGTCCACGAATTTATCAGTCGTTTCAAGGTTTTCTAGATTTTTGGCATAGAAGTATTCATAGTAGTCTCTAGTGGTTGTTTGTATTTCTTTGGGGTCAATAGTAACATCCCTTTGTTATTTATAATTGTGTTTATTTGGATCTTCTCTCTAGTTTCCTTTATTAGTTTAGCTAACTATCTTATTTTTTTAAAAATACAACTTCTGGATTCATTGATCTTTTTAATGGTTTTTGTATCTTTAATAATTTATTGTATTTTAGGTTCTGGGGTACATGTGCAGATCATGCAGGATTGTTGCATAGGTACATACATGGCAATGTGGTTTGCTGTCTTCATCTCCTCGTCACCTATATCTGGCATTTTTCCCCATGTTATCCCTCCCCAACCTCCCTACCCCCCACATTCCTCCCCTAGTCCCCCCCACTGACCCCAATGTGTGATGTTCCCCTCCCTGTGTCCATGTGTTCTCATTGTTCAACACCCAACTATGAGTGAGAACATGCGGTGTTTGATTTTCTGTTCTTATGTCAGTTTGCTGAGAGTGGTGGTTTTCAGATTCATCCATGTCCCTACAGACTAACTAACTCATCATTTTTTATGGCTTCATAGTATTCCATGGTGTATATGTGCCACATTTTCCTTGTTTTCCTTTTTTTTTTTTTTTCAGTTTTCTCTAGATATTTAATACAAGATGCAATGTATCCATACTCCGTGAAACATGGTTGCCAGTAGGGGAGTTGTAGCCCTACTGAATCAATCAAAGTATTACAATACAGCTGAAAGCTTTATATAGACATATTTCTATTCTTATTCTTACTTGCACTAATGTAGACAGTTTGATAGATAAGCTTGTCTCTTGTGCTTTTTCTACTTTGGGGAGTTACATACTTTAGATGAGACACAAAGAAACTCTACTGGTTTAAGAGTTCTATGTTTTACTTTTACTATAGACCTTTTTTCCCTCAGTTTAGATGGGAAGAGCCAGCCTTTGGTATAAATAACTTACTACCACAACATTTAAAGGGCATCTTTAGTGTTCACTGTCAGTTGTGTAGCCTTTTAGTAAGGGGGTGGCTAGAGCCTCTTTACTCTCAGTAAGTGCCCTGGGCTGATGGATAAACACACTAAATTTAACACCCTGGTTGTTTGCAGCTCTGACAAAACCACTATTAGCAGTCATTGTGATGGCTTTTAGGGTGTCCCCTGTCCCAAAAAATGTTAATGAGAAGCTATTAATTTTTGAACTGGCAACTAGTCTCAAGGCATGCTCAGAAGGCTGGTCTGGTACTATATTAATTCACTTAATCAACATAGTGGCCCTCTCTCTCTCCCCAGGTCCTCCTAAGTTATCTAAAACAGACTGAAAGTCCTTGACAGCAGATTCACAAGCAAACAACTCCTTGTCCTTCATAAAGGCCTCCAGCTGAGGTAGAACCTACTCTTTCCTCTTTTGCTCTGCTTGTTCTGTGAACACTTTTTCTTTGAAAATAAAGTGGCAGCCTCCATAGCTGAGAGCAGATACATATATGATTAAAGTAGCAATGTCCAGATTTACTCTTTTGCACACATAGACCTTAATGTCTGTTGGAAATGCAACACTTACTAGTATATTTTCTTGGTCTACTCTGGTCACCTGCAAAAGCTCAGGGCCCTCATCATCTGATTCACTCTCACTCGGTTGGAGCTCTTCAGGGTGATCTAACAGAGAGTTGACTGCTACTATGTCTCCTCTCACAGATATGCCCATTTCTTTCAGCTTCTCTGCCATGGAGCTGGAGACACTGTTGTAAAATGCAAAGATGATGTGAGGTTTGCTATATTGCACTGGCTGCTGGTGACTGGCCTGGAGGAAGTCTTCAGCCTGCTCAATGATGCTTTTGTTGCCATATTGGTCCCTTCCCAGCCAGGTGTTATGAAGAGCTTCAGCCTTCCAGCCAATGATTTTCACCGAAGTAGGACCACCATTTGCAACTACATCTACCACAAGGGTCTGCTTTTCTCCCAAGGTATCCATGTAACCAAAGACATGAAGAACACTAACAACTTCTTCCAGGCTTTCGGTTGATTCCACAATGGCTCTCAGGTGTGTTAGGTTAGTGTTCCGTAAATGAGATTCTTTAAGAGCTACTTTTCCAGCTTCTACTTTCCGTAAGAAATGCCTATCATTGGTGGGCATTTGGGTTGGTTCCAGGTCTTTGCTATTGTAAACAGTGCTGCAATGAACATACGTGTGCATGTGTCTTTATAATAGAATGATTTATAATCCTTTGGATATATACCAAGTCATGGGATTGCTGAGTGAAATGGAATTTCTATTTCTAGGTCCTTGAAGAATCACCACACTGTCTTCCACAATGGTTGAACTAATTTACACTCCCACTAACTGTGTAAAAGTGTTCCTATTTCTCCACATCCTCTCCAGCATCTGTTGTCTCCGGACTTTTTAATGATCGCCATTCTAATTGGCATGAGATGGTATCTCAATATATTTGATTTGCATTTCTCTAATGACCAGTGATGATGAGCATTTATTCATGTTTGTTGGCCTCATAAATGTCTTTTGAAAAGTGTCTATTCATGTCCTTCGCCCACTTTTGAATGGGTTTGTTTGTTTTTTTCTTGTAAATCTGTTTTAGTTCTTTGTAGATTCTGGATATTAGCCCTTTATCAGATGGGTAGATGGCAAAAATTTTTTCCCATTCTGTTGGTTGCCAGTTCACTCTAATTGTTTCTTTTGCTGTACAGAAGCTCTGGAATTTAATTAGATCTCATTTGTTTATTTTGGCTTTTGTTGCCAATGTTTTTTGTGTTTTAGTCATGAATTCTTTGCCTATGCCTATGTCCTGAATGGTTTTGCTTAGGTTTTCTTCTAGGGTTTCTATGATGTTAGGTCTTACATTTAAGTCTTTAATACATCTGGAGTTAATTTAGTAAGGTGTCAAAAAGGGGTCCAGTTTCTGTTTTCTGCACATGGCTGGCCAGTTTTCCCAACACTATTTATTAAACAGGGAATCCCTTCCTCATTGCTTGTTTTTGTCAGGCTTGTCAAAGATCGGATGGTTGTAGATGTGTGGCATTGCCTCTGAGGCCTCTGTTCTGTTCCATTGGTCTATATCTCTATTTCAGTACCAGTACCATGCTGTTTTCATTACTGTAGCCTTGTAGTATAGTTTGAAGTCAAGTAGGATGATGCCTCCAGCTTTGTTCTTTTCCTTAGGATTGTCTTGGCTATGCGGGCTCTCTTTTGTTTCCATATGAAGTTTAAGGTGATTTATTCCAGTTCTGTGAGGAGGGTCATAAGTAGCTTGATGGAGATAGTGTTGAATCTATAAATTACTTTGGGCAGTATGGTCATTTTCACAATATTGATTCTTCCTAACCATAAGCATGAAATGTTTCTCCATCTGTTTGTGTCCTCTCTTATTTCCTTGAGCAGTGGTTCATAGCTCTCCTTGAAGATGTCCTTTACATCCTTTGTTAGTTGTATTCCTAGGTATTTTATTCTCTTTGTAGCAATTGTGAATGGAAGTTCGCTCTTGATTTGGCTCCGTTTTAGTCTGTTATTGGTATATAGGAATGCTTGTGATTTCTGCACATTGACTTTGTATCCTGAGACTTTGCTGAAGTTGTTTATCAGTTAAGGAGATTTTGGGCTGAGATGATAGTGTCTTCTAAATATACAATCATGTCATCTGCAAATAGAGACAATTTAACTTCCTCCTTTCCCAATTTAATACCCTTTATTTCTTTTTCTTGCCTGATTGCTCTAGCTAGAACTTCCAATACTATGAATAGGAGTGGTGAGACAGGACATCCTTGTCTAGTGCCAGATTTCAAAGGAAATGCTTCTAGTTTTTGTCCATTCAGTATGATATTTGCTGTGGTTTGTCATAAATAGCTTTTACTATTTTGAGATATTTTCCATCATTACCTAGTTTCTTGAGAGTTTTTAGCATAAAGCGCTGTTGAATTTTGTCGAAAACCTTCTCTGGATCTATTGAGATAATCATGTGGTTTTTATCTTTGGTTCTGTTTATATGGTGGATTACGTTTACAGACTTGCATATGTTGAACCATCCTTGCATCCCCAGAATGAAGCTTACTTGATTGTGATGGATAAGATTTTTGATGTGCTATTGCAATCAGTTTGCCAGTATTTTATTGAAGATTTTTGCATCTAGGTTCATCATGGATATTGGCCTGAAATTTTCTTTTTTTTTGTTGCGTCTCTGCCAGGTTTTGGTATCAGGATGATATTGGTCTCATAAAATGATTTGGGATGGATTCCCTCTTTTTGTATTGTTTGGAATAGTTTCAGAAGAAGTGGTGCCAGCTCCTCTTCGTATGTCTGGTAGAATTCAGCTGTGAACCCATCTAGACCTGGGCTTTTTTTGGTTGGTAGGCTATTAATTGCTGGCTCAACTTTAGCCCTTGTTATTGATCTATTCAGGGTTTCAACTTCTTCCTGGTTTAGGCTTGAGTGGGTGCAAGTTGGCCAGGAATTTATCCATTTCTTCCAGGTTTACTGGTTTCTGTGCACAGAGTTGCTTTTAGTAATCTCTGATGGTACCTTGTATTTCTGTGGAATCAGTGGTGATAGCTCGTTTATCATTTTTTATTGCATGTATTTGATCTTCCTCTCTTTTCTTTTTTATTAACCTTGCTAGCAGCCTGTCTATTTTGTTGATCTTTTCAAAAAACCAGTTCCTGGATTTATTGATTTTTTGAAGAGTATTTTGTGTATTTATCTCCTTCAGTTCTGCTCTGATCTTAGTTATTCCTTGCCTTCTGCTAGTTTTGAGTTTTTTTGATCTTGCTCCTCTAGGTTTTTCAATTTTGATGATAAAGTGTCAATTTTAGATCTTTCCTCACATCTCATGTGGGCATTTATTGCTATAAATTTCCCTCTAGACACTACTTTAAATGTGTCCCAGAGATCCTGATACATTGTGTATTCGTTCTCATTGGTTTCGAAGAACATCTTTATTTCTGCCTTCATTTCATTGTTTATCCGGTCAACATTCAAAAGCCAGTTGTTCAGTTTCCATGAAGTTGTGTGGTTCTGAGTTAGTTTCTTAATCCTGAGTTCTAATTTGATTGCACTGTGGTCTGAGAGACGTTTGTTATGATTTCTGTTCTTTTGCATTTGCTGAGGAGGTGATTTATTTCCAATTATGTGGTCAGTTTTAGAGTAAGTGCGATGTGGTGCTGAGAAGAATGTATATTCTGTGGATTTGGGGTGGAGAGTTCTGTGTATGTCTGTTAGGTTTGCTTGGTCCAGATATGAGTTTGAGTCCTGAGTATCCTTGTTAATTTTCTGTCTTGTAGATCTACCTGATATTGGCAGTGGAGTGTTAAAGTCTCCCACTATTACTGTGTGGGAGTCTAAGTCTCTTTGTAGGTTGTTAAGAACTTGCTTTATGTATCTGGGTGCTCCTGTATTAAGCGTGTATATATTTAGGATGATTAGCTCTTCTTGTTGCATTGATTCTTTTACCATTATGTAATGCCCTTCTTTGTCTCTTTTGATCTTTGTTGATTTAAAGTCTCTTTTATCAGAGACTAGGATTGCAACTCCTGCTTTTTTTTTTTTTTTTTTTTTCCTCTCCATTTGCTTGGTAAATCTTCCTCCAGCCCTTTATTTTGAGCCTATATGTGTCCTTGTACATGAGATAGGTTTCCTGGATACAGCACACCAATGGGTTTTGACTTCTTAGCCAATTTGCCAGTCTGTGTCTTTGATTGGAGAGTTTAACCCATTTACATTTAAGGTTAATATTGTTATGTGTAAATTTGATCCTGCCATTTTGATGCTACCTGGTGGTTTTGCCTGTTAGTTGACGCAGCTTCTTCATTGTGTTAATGGTCTTTACCATTTGGCACATTTCTGGAGTGGCTGGTACTTGTTGTTCCTTTCTATGTTTAGTGCTTCTTTCAGGAGCTCTTGTAGGGCAGGCCTGGTGGTGATGAAATCTCTGAGAAATTGCTTGTTCATAAAGGACTTTATTTCTCCTTTGCTTATGAAGCTTAGTTTGGCTGGATATGAAATTCTAGGTTGAAAGTTCTTTTCTGTAAGGATGTTGAATGTTGGCCCCCACTCTCTTCTGGCTTGTAGGGTTTCTGTGGAGAGATCCGCTGTAAGTCTGATGAGCTTCCCTTTGTGGGTAACCCGATCTTTCTCTCTGGCTGCCCTTAGCATTTTTTCCTTCATTTCAACCCTGGTGAATCTGATGATTATGTGCCTTGGAGTTGCTCTTCTTGAGGAATATCTTTGTGGTGTTCTCTGTATTTCCTGGACTTGAATATTGGCCTGCCTTGCTAGGTTGGGGAAGTTCTCCTGGATAATATCCTGAAGAGTGTTTTTCAGCTTGAATTCATTCTCTCCATCACATTCAGGCACACCTATCAAATGTAGATTAGGTCTTTTCACATAATCCCATATTCCTTGGAGGCTTTGTTCATTTCTTTTTACTCTTTTTTCTCTAACCTTGCCTTCTCGTTTTATTTAATTGAGTTGATCTTCAATCTCTGATATCCTTTCTTCTGCTTGGTCGATTTGGCTATTGAAACTTGTGTATGCTTCGTGAAGTTCTTGTATTGGGTTTTTCAGCTCCATCAAATCATTTATATTCTTCTCTAAGCTGTTTATTCTCATTACTATTTCATCTAACATTTTTTCAAGGTTCTTAGTTTCTTTACATTGCGTTAGAACATGTTCTTTTAGCTCAGAAAAGTTTGTTATTACCCACCTTCTGAAGCCTGTTTCTGTCAATTCATCAGACTCATTCTCCATCCAGCTTTGCTTCCTTGCTGGTGAGGAGTTGTACTCCCTTGGAGGAGGAGAGGCATTCTGGTTTTCAGTGTTTTCATCCTTGTTGCACTGGTTTCTTCCCATCTTCATGGGTTTATCTACCTGTCGTCTTTGTAGTTGGTGACTTTCAGATGGGGTCTCTGAGTGGGTGTCCTTTTTGTTGATGTTGAAATTATTTCTTTCTGTTTTTTAGTTTTCCTTCTCACAGTCAGGCCCGTCTGCTATAGGACTGCTGGAGTTCCACTCCAGATCCTGCTTCCTGGGGATATCTGTGGTGGCTACAGAATAGTAAGAGTTGCTGCTGGTTTCTTCTTCTGTTATCTTAACCTCAGAAGGGTACTCAGCAGATGTCAGCCTGAGCTCTCCTTTATGAGGTGTCTCTTTGGATATACAGGGGTTGGGTAGCTGCTTGAGGAGACAGTCTGTCCCATGTAGGAGCTCAAGTGCTGAGCTGTGAGCTCCATTGTTCTGTTCAGAGCTGCTGGGCAGGTATGTTTAAGCCTGCTGCAGCAGAACTCATAACCACCTCTTTTTTCCCACGTGCTCTGTCCTGGGAAGATGGGGCTTTATTTATAAGTTCCTGATGTGCTGCTGCCTTTTTTCAGAGATGCCCTGCCTAGCAAGGAGGTAGTCTAGTCACAGTCTGTCAGCAGAGGCATTGCTGAGCTGCCGTGAGCTCTGCCCAGCTGCTATGTGAACTTCCTTGCAGTTTTGTTTACAGAGGTACAATTAGAACTGCCTCGGTAATGGCAGTCAGCCTCAGTAATGGGAGTCTGCCTCAGTAATGGCAAACTGCCTCGGTAATGGTGGACTGCCTCGGTAATGGCTGACTGCCTCGGTAATGGTGGACTGCCTCAGTAGTGGTGGACTGCCTCGGTACTGGCTGACACCCTTCCCCAGCCTGAGCTGGACTGTCCCTGGTCCAGCTGTGCTTGCTGTGAAACTCTAAATCCAGAGTGTTTCAGATTGCTAGTCTTTGTGGGAGTGGGACCCCCTGAGCCAGTTCACCTGGTTTCCTGTTTCAGCCCCCTTTTTTTCAGTTGAATGGGCGGCTCTGTCTCCCAGGTGTTCCAGGTGCCAGTTGAAACAGCGCCCAGATTTGTGTGAGTTTTTGTGTGAAGACCTGCAGCACTGGCTGAAACAGCCATGCTGGAAACTCATGGTGCTTTTCAGCCTGGGAATCTCCTGGTCTGTGGGCAGTAATAATTCGTTTGGAAATGTGGTGATCACTCACCTTCTGCATTGTTCTCGCTGGGAACTGCACACCAGAGCTGTTCCTATTTGGTCATCTTTGATCTCTCTCAGTTTTTGTGTCTTGATCTCCTTCAGTTCAGCCCTGATTTTGGTTATTTTTTGTCTTTTGCTAGCCTTGGTGTTGGTTTTCTCTTGCTTCTCTAGTTCTTTTAGTTGTGATTTTAGCTTGTTAATTTGAGGTCTTTCTAACTTTTTGATGTGGGCATTTAGTGCTAGAAAATTCCCTCTTAACATTACCTTAGGTGTGTCTTGGAAATTCTGGTATGCTGTTTTTTTGTTCTAACTAGTTTCAAAGAACTTCTTGATTTTTGCCTTAATTTTATTATTTACCCAAAAGTCATTCAGGAGCAGGTTGTTTAATTCCCATGTAATTGTATGGTTTTATGCAATTTTTTTAGTCTTGATTTCTATTTTTATTACACTGTGGCTCAGGAGAGTGTTTGGTGTGATTTCAATTCTTTTGCATATGCTGAGGATTCTTTTATGTCTGATTGTGTGGTTAATTTTAGAGTATGTGCTATGTGGCAATGAGAAGAATGTCTATTCTGTTGTTTTATGGGTGGAGAGTTCTGCAGAGGTTTATCAGATCCATGCGGTCCAATGTTGAGTTCAGGTCCTGAATTTTGGCTAATTTTCTGCTTGATGATCTGTCTAATACTGTCAGTGAAGTGTTGAAGTCTCTCACTATTACTCTGTGGGAGTCTAAATCTCTTTTTAGGTCTTTAAGAAGTTGCCTTATGAATCTTGTGTTCATAAGGGTGCTCTTGTGTTCGGTGCATATATATTTAGGATAGTTAGGTCTTGTTGATTTGAACCCTTTACCATTAAGTAATATCCTTCTTTGTCTTCTTAAATCTTTGTGAGCTTAAAGTCTGTTTTGATTGAAATTAGGACTGCAATCCTTGTTATTTTATGATTTCCATTTTGCTTGGTAGATTTTTCTCCATCCCTTTTTTTTTTTTTTTTCCGAGATGGAGTCCTGCTCTGCCACCCAGGCTGGAGTGCAGTGGCATGATCTTGGCTCACTGCAACCTCTGCCTCCCAGGTTCAGGTGATTCTCCTGCCTCAGACTCTTGAGTAGCTAGGATTACAGGTGTGTGCCACCATGCCCAGTTAATTTTTGTATTTTTAGTAAAGACGGGGTTTCACCATATTGGTGAGGCTGGTCTTGAACTCCTGACCTCATGATCCACCTGCCTCAGCCTCCCAAAGTGCTGGGATTACAGGCATGGGACACAGTCCCCAGACCATCCCTCTATTTTGAGCCTATGGGAGTCACCACTTGTGAGACAGGTCTCTTGAATACAGCATACCATGGAGTCTGCTTTTTTATCTAGTTTGCCACTCTATGCCTTTTAAATCGGGCATTTAGCCTGTTTACATTCAATATTAGTAGTAATATGTGTGGATTTGAACCTGTCATTTTCTTGTTAGCTGACTATTATGCCGGCTTGTTTGTATGGTTGCTTTATAGAGTCACTAGTCTGTGTACTTAAATATGTCTTTCTATTTCCTGGTAACAGTCTTTCTTTTCTATATTGAGTGCTTCTTTCCAGATCTCTTGTAAGGCAGATCTGGTGGTTACAAACTCCCCCAGAGTTTGCTTATCTGAAAAGGATCTTATTTCTCCCTCACGGAAGAAGCTTAGTTTGAATGGACATGAAATTCTTGGTTGAAGATTTTTTTTTTAAGAATGTCAAATATAGGTCCCCAATTTCTTCTGGCTTGTAGGGTTTCAGCCAAGAAGTCCACGGTTAGCTTAATGGGGTTCCCTTTGTAGGTGACCTGCTCTTTCTTTCTAGCTACCTTTAGCATTCTTTTTTTCATTTTACCTTAGAAAATATGATGATTATGTGTCTTGAGGATGATCTTCTTACGTAGAATCTTGCAGGGGTTCTCAGTATTTCCTGAATTTGACTGTTGGCCTCTCAAGTGAGGTCAGGGATGTTTTGATGGATGATATCATGAAATATATTTTCCAAGCTGTTTACTTTTTTCCCATTCCTTTCAGGAATGCCAATAGTTCCTAAATTTGGCCTCTTTACATACTACCATATTTTTTGGAGGTTTTGTTCATTGCTTTTCATTCTTTTTTTTTTTTTTTCATGTTTGTCTGACTGTCTTATTTCAGAGGGCCAGTGTTCGAGTTCCAAAATTCTTTCCTTAGCTTAGTCTGTTCTGCTGTTAATACTTATGATTGCATCATGAAATTGTTGCAGTGTGTTTTTCAGCTCTATCAGATCAGTTAGATTCTTTTTTGTACTGGCTATGTGTCAGCTTCTGTATTGTTTTATTGCGATTCTTAGTTTTCTTAGATTAGATTTTTCCATTCTCCTGAATCTCGATGATCTTTATTTCTATCCATATTCTGAATTATATTTCTGTAATTTCAGCCAGCACAGCCTTGTTAAGAATTCTTGTTAGAGAACTAGTGCAGTTCTTTGGAGGACATAAGACACTCTGTTCATTTGAGTTGCTGGAGTTCTTGTGTTGGTTCTTTCTTGTCTTTACATGTGGGTGTTCCTTTAACTGCTAGGCTGCCTCCGATTAAAGTGGTCAGATGGGGGCAGGGTGGTTGTACTGGAGTCCCAGATGAGATGGCCCTACCCAGTGAGGAAAAGTGAGAACCAGAAGCTGCATGGAGAATAGTTGGCCCCTTTTCCATGAAGTGAATGCTCTGTGCTGGGGGTCCAGACCATCCCCTGGTCCCTGTGGACTTTCCAGAGCCTGGCAACAAGGGCAAGGGCTGTGAAACAGCAAAGATGGCAACCAGCCCCCTCCCACTGGGAATTATAGGGCTGCTACTGTCTCCACAGCCCCGGCAGAGTGTGACTGGAGACTTAGGACCCTCCCAGTGAGGAGATATGAGATCAGGGGACGCTGTAACAAAAAATCTGCATGCTGGGTGTCCACTTCAGTCCCTTGTCACCTTAGATTTTCCAGCACCTAAAGGTATTAACAGTGAAGGCTGCAAAACAGCAAATATGGCCGCCTCCCCCTTTCTCTGGAAACTCTGTCCCAGGAAAGTACAGACCTGTTGCCAGCCTGAATAAAGCCATGGGGGTGGTTGTAGACATCAGTCAAAAGATTCCAGTCAGTGAAGAGAAACAGGATCTGGAACCATCATGAAAAACCAGTTTGGCCACTCCTCTGTAGAGCTGCTGCACTGTGCTGGCGGACCTCTCCAGTCCCTAGTCACCTCAGACCCCCTAGAGCTCAAATGTAACAATGGCTTAGCCTGTGAAACAGCAAAGATGGCAGCCCATCCTTCCCTGTGGGAGTGCCATCCCAGGGAGGATCAGAAGCACTGCCAGTTGGAATACACTGGTGGGGGTGGCTGGTGACCCCAGTTGGAAGGTCCTGCCCAGTGAGGAGAAGCAAAGCCAGTGACCTATGTAAAAAAAGCAATCTGGCTGCTTTTCCTACAGCAGCTTTACCAAAGCCAACAATGGCTAAGGCTGAGAAATGGCAAAGATGGTGGCCTGCCCCTCCCTCTGGTAGCTCCATCTCAGGGAGATGTAACTCTGCTATTGGTGGCTGGCTGGAGTTCCAAGCCAGTGGGTCTTATCATGCAAGGTGCCATGGAAGTGGGGCCTGAAGACCATTGCTGCTCAGCCCCCTGGATTCAGCCCCTATCCTAGGGATATTTAAAGGGGTCTATCCTCCTGCTTTGCCACAGTTGCAGTCACTTTTGCTGGGGAGCTCAGATATCTAAAGTTCCCAGGGCTCTGAGTGTGCCTAAGCAGCTGAGACTTCACATACCTCTTCATTTCAGACTGCAGGCCCTGGTGGAACAGATTTACAAAGGGATCAACTGACCTGAGGGCTACAAAGATTCATGGGAGAAGCATGGGTCCCAGAGTTACTCATTCACTCACTGCTTCCCTGGGTAGGGGAGGCTCCCCTGGCTCCATGTTGCTCCTGGGTAAGCAGTCATCTGCCTTGCTTTTCTTCATTTTTTGTGGGTTGTTTTCTTGATGAATCCCAAAGTGTACACCTGGATGTTTCAGCTCAAAATGCTGTATTTATTCAAGCCTTCTATTTCTCTCCATGAGAGAAGCACACATTAGCTGCTTCCAGTTGGCCACCTTGGCTAGGCTCTTATTTATTTTTTTTTAAAGATGAGGTCTCCCTCTGTCACCCAGGCTGGAATGTAACGGCATGATCATAGTTCATTGCAGCCTTGAACTCGTGGGCTCAAGTGATCCTCCTGCCTCAACCTCTCTGAATAGCTGGCCACCACACCAAGCTATTTTTTTTTTAGGTTTTAGACACAGGATCTCACTATGTTACCCAGGCTGGTCTCAAACTCCTGGCCTCAAATGTTCCTTCCACCTCAGCCTCCTGGGATTACAGGTACAAGTCATCATGCCCCACTCTTTTGCCCATTTTAATATCAGATTATTTGTTTTCTTGCTATTAAGTTATCTGACTTCCTTATGTATTCTGGTGGTTAATCTCTTATCAGATTAATAGTTTGAAAATGTTTTTTCCCATTCTGTGGGTTGTCTCTTCACTTAGTTGATTGTTTCCTTGGCTCTGCCAAAGCTTTTTAGCTTGATATAATCCCAGTTGCCTATTTTTGCTGTTGTTCCCTGTGTTTTTGAGGTCTTACACAAAGTATCTTTGCCCATGCCAATATCATGAAGCATTCTGCAAAGTTTCCTTACTGTAGTTTCATAGTTGCAGGTATTACATTTAAGCCTTTAATCCATTTGGAGTTGATTTTTGTATATGGTTAAAAATGGGGATCTAGTTTCATTCTTCTGCATATGGATATCCAATTTTTCTAGAATCATTGACTAAAGAGATGGTCTGTTATCCAGCATTTGTTCTTGGTGACTTTGTTGAAAGTAATGAGTTGGCTATTAAGTCTGTGTATTTATTTCTTTGTTCTTTATTTTGTTCCATTGGTATATATATATATATATATATGTGTGTGTATATATATATATATACACACATATATACATACACATATATATGTATATATATGTGTGTGTGTGTATGTGTGTGTGTGTACATATACATATATATGTGTGTATATATATACACACATATATATACATATATATATTTACATATATATATATATGAATGGAACAAAATAGAGAACAAAGAATTGTATACACAGCTTTGTAGTATAATTTGAAGTCAGGTAATGTGATGCCTCCGGCTTTGTTCTTTTTGCTCAGGATTGCTTTAGCTATTTGGAGTCTTTTGTAGTTCCATACAAAATTTAAGATTGTTTTCTCTATTTCTGTGAAGAATTTCATTGGTATTTTGATTGCATTGAATCTGTACATTGCTTTGGGTAGTAGAACGTTTTTCTTTTCTTTTTTTTTTTTTTTTTTGAGATCAAGTCTCGCTTTGTCACCCAGGCTGGAGTACAGTGGCACAATCTTGGCTCCCTGCAACCTCTGCCTCCTAGGTTCAAGTGATTCTTCTGCCTCAGCCTCCCAAGTAGCTGGGATTACAGGTGCCTGCCACTACACCTGGCTAATTTTTGTATTTTTAGTAGAGATGGGGTTTCACCATGTTGGCCAGGATGGTCTCAATCTTCTGACATTGTAATCCCCCTGCCTCAGCTTCCTAAAGTGCCGGAGTTACAGGCATGAGTCACCGTTCCTGACCATAGAAACATTTTAACAATATTAATTCTTCCTATCCATGAGCATGGGTTATCTTTCCATGTATTGTGTCCTCTTCAATTTCTTTCATTAATATTTTATGATTTTCCTTGTAGAGATCCTTCACTTCTTTATTTTTATTGAGGTAACATATACATACATAATTTACATCTTTAGCATTTTTTGTGTACAGTTTATTGGTAATACATTTATATTCTTTTTTTCTTAATTTCTCTCCTCTCCCTTTTTCCAGGCCTCTGGTAACCATCAATCTAGTCTTGTCTTCATGAGATCCACTTTTTCTGCTCCCACATATGAGTTAATAACTCTAGTTTTAACCATGTTCCTGCAAATGATAGGATATTATTCCTTTTTATAACTGAATAATATTTCATTGTGTCTATATATGACATTATCCATTTCATCCATTGATGGGCACTTAGGTTGATTTCATAATTTGACTATTATGAATAGTGCTGCAATAAACATAGTAGTGAAGTTATCTCTTTGATATACTGATTTCCTTTCTTTTGAATATATAACTAGTAATAGGATAGCTGTATCATGCTGTAGTTCTATTTTTAGTTTTTTGAGAAACCTCCCTACTATTCTTCCTAGTGGTTGTACCACCTTACATTTCTTTCAATAGTGTCTGAAAGTTCTTTTTTCTCTACATCCTCACCAGCATATGTTATTGCCTCTCTTTTTGATATAAACCATTTTAACTGGGGTGAGATAATATCACATTGTGGTTTTGATTTGCGTTTCTCTGATGATTAGTGATGTTGAGCATTTTGTCATATATCTATTGGCCATTTGTATGTCTTCTTTGGAGAAATGTCTGTTCAGATATTTTGTCCTTTTTTTTACATTGAACTATTATTATTATTATTACTATTGAGTTGAGTTACTTATATATTCTAGTTATTAATCCCTGGTCAGATGAATAGCTTACAAAACTCCCGTTCTGTGGGTTTTCTCTTTGTTGATTGTTTCCTTTGCTTTGCAGAAGCTTTTCAGCTTGCTATGATCTCAGTTGTCTATTTTTGCTTTGTTTTTTGTGTTTTTGAGATCTTAAACAAAAAATCTTTGCCCGAATCAACGTTTTACACTGTTTCCCCCATGTCTTTTCTTCAACATTTTCATAGTTTTAGGTCTTAGATTCAACTCTTTAATCCACTTTTATTTGATTTTTGTATACAATGAGAGGTAGGGGTCTAGTTTCATTCTTCTAAATGTATTTACCCAATTGGTTACATTTATTCCTAAGTATTTTACTTTTGTAGCTGTTCTAAATGAGATTGCTTTCTTGATTTCTTTTTCAGATTTATTGCTGTTATTGTATAGAAATCTGGCTGATTTTTGTATGTTCATTTTGTATCCCACAACTTCACTAAATTTGTGTGTCAGTTCTATAGTTCTTTCATGGGGTCTAGTTTTTCTAAACATAAGAGTATGTCATCTGCAAACAAGAATAATTTGACTTCTTTTTTTCAAATGTGAATGCCTTTTTATTTCTTTTTCTTGCCTAATTTCTCTAGCTAGGACTTCTAATACCATGTTGAATAAAAGTGATGAAACCAGTGCAGTATGATATTAACTATGTTATTGTCATATATGGCCTTTATCAAGTTGAGGTATGTTGTTAATAAAATCAAAAGCAAAAACCATATAATTTTTTCAATAGACGCTGAAAAAGCATTCAATAAAACTCAGAAAAGTCTGTTTTGCTCACCATTTTATCTTCAGATTCTTGCATGAAACATCCTATCATATACATTCCATTCTCTGATGAGTTGCTTCTACTAACTTGTTAAAATTAAACCTTACAAAGTGCAAGGGCAGACAACAGAAGGAGAGAAGATGACAACAGAAAGAGAGATGACAAAAGAGGTGGAAAATAAAAGTAAAGGCTTTCCATGAGAACCTCATCTACCCACCAGAGTTTGTTATCTTTAAGATCAAGAAAGATTGCTCCAGAGCATGACTGGGAAATCCTGAGCACTGCATTTTAAAACCACCACTAATGTTCAGTTTTGTTGTTTCTCTAGGAGAACTCCCAGGGGGAACTCTGACATTAGGTTGGCTCCAGACTAGCTGCCTAGACCCTGAACTTTTCTGATAGCACTTCTGACTTTCCCTGAGCAGCCTAAATATTTCCAGCCTAGCATCTCCCTATTCCTTGGCCCCGTACCATTCTGTTGGAATTATGCAATAGGAAGTCTGAAGTCCGGTTGGGAAAGAGATAAGGTATACCAAGACAGTGGTGTCCTGCATGCCACAAAATACAGATGTTTTAAGAAGAGAGCAATGTAAATATAACAATGAATAGAAATTTTATTTAAAAAGGAAAAAATAAACCACCAAAATTGAATAAATAATTAGGGTTAAATGGTGATAAGGGATATGAAGAAAATAAAGCAGGGATAGGAAAAAAATGACAAAAGAAGAGGACAGCAATGTGTTTAATCATGCAATTAGGGAAGGCCTCTTTGAAAAGGTGATGTCTGAGCAGAGACCTGAATTATGTGAAGAAGTAGGAGAAGAACATCTGCACTGAGGAAAGAGGCATGGAAAGGCTTTAAGGAAGGAAGGAGCACAGATGGTTTGAAGAATGTTGAAAAGGTAAGCATGGCACAGGTGGAGGGAATCAAGGAGAAAGTAATAGGAAAGTCTGACCACACTAGATAATGCAGAATAGTGGGCATTATTCCAAATGCAATGGGAACCAGTGAGAAACTGATCGCAGAAATGGCACAGCAGAAGCGTGAAGCCCAGTGAAGAGGCTACGGTGGGAGGCCAGGCCTAGCATGACAGTCAACTGTTCCAAAATGGGTGGCAGCTGTGTCAACAGTGAGAGGTGATCAGATTCAGGATGTATTAGGAAAGCAGATCCAACAGCACTGGTTAATGGATTGGGTATAGAGGGAAAAGAAAAGACAGAGATCCATTACACTTTCTAGTCTGAGGACCTGAATAAAATCTTAATGCTAGTAATTCAGTTGGAGAAGCTTGGGTAGCATATGTTTTGAGTGAGAATATAAATAATTACGTTTTGGACACATTAACATTTGAGATGTCTATTAGACATTCAAGCAGAAACTTAACATAAGTTACATCCACAAATCTGAATCCCAGTTACATTCACAAATCTGAATCTCAGGAGGGAATTTGTGACTGAAGAATATAAGCTTGAGCATACTGAAGGTTATTTAAAACTATTACACAAGGTGGGGCATGGGGGCTCAAGCCTGTAATCCCAGCACTTTGGGAGGATGAGGCAGATGGATGACTTGAGGTCAGGAGTTCAAGACTAGCCTGGCCAACATGACAAAACTTCATCTCTACTAAAAACACAAAAATTAGCCAGGTGTGGTAGCAGATGCCTGTAATCCCAGCTACTCGAGAAGCTGAGGCAGGAAAATCACTTGCATCTGGGAGGCAGAGGTTGCAGTGAGCCAAGATTGCACCACTGCATTCCAGCCTGGGTGACAGAGCAAGACTCTGTTTCAAAAACAAAAAACGAAACAAAAAAAACTATTACACAGAATAAGGTCAGCTAAGAAAAGTGTGCAAATGGAAGAAAAAGGAGAGCTGAGGCCTGAAACCTGAAGTGTGCCAACATTGAGAGGTCAGGGTTGGAAAAGGAGCTAGTCGGGGGAAAGGAGCAATTAGAGAGGTAACAAATTCTAAGAGAGTGGTGTCATCTCCGATGCTGAAAGAAGGAAGTGTTCAAAAAGGTGAAATTGGCTGACAGTCCAAAATGTTACACAGAGCACAAGCCAGGAGGCGACAGAGAGCCGACCTTTGGCTTGACGAGTGGGGAGATGAGTGGCTTTATGAACAAGAGCAGTTTCTGTGAAATAGTGAGGGTGAAAAGCTGATTAGAGTAGGTTCCATATATTTAGGATATATTGAGTATTCATAGTCATGGTAGGAATTTTACTAAAGAAGAGCAAAGAAATGGGCTAGACATGGGGATGGGGTCAAGAGAGGGTTTGTTTTTATTTAAGACAAATGACCTTATACTTGAAGTCTCATGAGAATAATTTAGTTAGAGAGATAAAATAATGATGCAAGCAAGAGATGATAGTTGTGGAAGAATGAATGGGACCAGTGACTTTAGAGGAGCACAGAACTCCTCATTTTAACAAGAGAAAAGTTGATATACAGGCACTTGTAAAGGTTGGTCAATTTGATGATGCAAAGATGAGGTCATCCTCTTCTGAATACTCTGATTTCTCACTGAAATAACAAATGAGGTCACCAGATGATAATGAAGAATGGGAAAATGGAGTTGAAAGTCTGATGACAGAGGAGATGATAACAATTTGCCTTCTCAGAGATGAGGACAGCAAGTACACAAGGGAAATGGAGTAGGGCTCACAGAGATCACTTTCCCTGATTCCTTTCACTGCTCATGGCCAATCCAACACATGATTGTTTTAGAAAATCTATAGGATCATCATTCAGAACTGAGATGAGCTTTGAGTAACCATAGCCTCCATTTACTCATTGCCATGTACACAGAAACTTGCTTCTTCCTACTATAAAAAGGCATACTGGTCATCTGAATAATTAGTAGGAAATCCTTTGAGAGGAGAATCATCTTCTATACGTCAAAAACAGAGATGGAATCAGCCAACTACCGTTTCTACAGGAGGAGTATCCCTCTCTTCCTGAGTGAAATTGACTAGAGATGTTAAGTGGATTTTAAAAAGGAATCTTTATATTAACACTAGTGTATCTAATTTTTATTTTTCGTATTTTTTCATTTAACTAATGAATCATGTCATGATTCAATTTCCAGCTGTTCACATTAGGGTTAAAATAAAGATGCATTTGCAACAATTTAGGGAACTCCATAAAAAGCAGATTAAACTCCAGTACTATGTTTTGTCAGCTTTTGGGGGCCCCCAAAGAATTGAAATGCAGCAGCTACTATATTAAATTTAGTTAGAATCAAAATAAATTTTTACACATAGAGCCATCCAGCCAAACAAGTCTAAAAGATAGGGAATAATATGATTAATGCCTTTTACATTTTTTACTTGTGGTTATATTTGGAAAATTTGAAATAAACCAGTGTCCATTATTTCTATGGAGATATGTGAGAATGCAGTTTTTAGAGGAAATCTGTCTGATTTGAATAATAAACAGACATGATATGTTTCTGTTGGGAAACAAAGAACAACTTGAGGTAAGCAGCAAACACGAAGAGGGTGTGTAAAGCCAAAGACCCATAAATGTCCTCTGAGATGTTTGTAAATATTTTGTTTACTTGTCTGATTTCTCTGTAACTTAGCAGTGTTACATGAGGGAAATGGCCAAAATTCCTAGAAACTACTTTATACATTTTCACAGTTTGAAGTTAGCAAATCTTGCAATCCCCTTGGCAAACCCTTTATGTTTTCCCTTTGGAAATATGATAAACTTGTTTATTCTATTTGTCAGTTTTTCGTTTCTGAGTTTCTTCATTGAATTTGTTATCTTCTTTATGTAACCAAGCTGTCCCAAGCATTCTATGGCCACAAGTACAAAGAGAAATTAAGCATATGAGTAATAATAAGGAATAATAATTTGCATAGCACAAAGTTTAATTGTAAACAAAATCGGCCAATTATTTTAGCTTTAAATCATATTACATATTACTAAAATATGTCTTCTGAATTGCCTTTGGGAAGTACATTTTCTCCATCTCTCTCTAAAAAGATAGTCTTTCCCCTGCGCTGAATGTCACATTCTGATGCTGAGACATGCAGGTTTGGGAGAAGGCTGGCACAGTGTGTCACTGATATGGTTAGGTTTTGTGTCCCTACTCAAATCTCATCTTAAATTGTAATCCCTGTAATCCCACGTGTCTAGAGAGAAATCAGGCAGAGTTAATTGAATCCCAGGAGCAGTTTCCCTGATGCTGTTCTCATGATAGTGAGTTTTCACAAGATCCGATGGTTTTATAAGGGGCTCCTCCCCTTTTGCTCTTCATTCCCTCTTGCATGCCACCAGGTAAGATGTGTCTCTTCCACTTCCAACATGATTGTAAATTTCCTGAGGCCTCCCCAGTCCTGCTGAATTGTGAATCAATTAAACCTCTTTTTTTTTTATAAATTACCCAGTCTCATGTATATCTTTAAAGCAGTATGAAAATGGACTAATACAGTCACTGAAGTTGGAAACCCCTCAGATCCAACTCTCTTGGCCCTCAGATCTGTCAGAGAGAAAACGATGGTGTAAACATGCACCTAAGTCAGGCGAAAGCAGCACAGGAAATCAGACTGGAGAAATTATACATCAGCTAGCCATGGTAGTGGGGACCCTGTTATTGAAGGACTTTTTTTTAGTAGACAAAAATGAAGATGTCACTAGAAAGACCACAACATCTGTGTTTTAGTGACAGTCATAGGAATGAGACTCCTAAGCTCTCCTGTTCTCTCACTGGGACAACAGGAAGTAGGACAGGCTGATTGGACTATGTAAAAATTTCAGAGAGGATCTTGAAGTTTTTGTTGGAAGAAGATCTCTGGGAAAGAAGTAAAACAATCTCTTACTGGGAGATCATATGCTCAATCATTTAACCTGAATACTATATACTCCAAGATGAAATAAGAGATATCAATTACATCTGCTACCTTTAAACACAGGGAAAATAAATTCCTTTCTTATAAGAATTCAATAAGAATCTAATAAATGGATTCTATCCAGATTTTGTAATACATCAAAAAAAAAGAGGATTAAAGATGTAGCACCAACCTTCTGAATCGTGGTATTAAATAGATTTGCCTCATTCCTTTTAAGGAAAAACATAATTCTGTGCACATAATGGCCACTCAACACTTCTTAATTGAAGTATTCTAAGATTTTAAAGAATTGCTGAAACATGTTGCATTATCCCTAACTAACCATCTCATAAGCTATAAAACAATCAATTATCAAATTTAACAAGGATATTGTTGAATAAGTCTTATACCTCCTTGGGAAACATTTTTTTGCATCAAAATAAACCTTTACACTTAGATCCGAATATAATTTTGAGTTCAGAATACTTAATAGACTAATTAAATATACATATTTTCTTGAGTACATGAATTAGAAAATCTTTGGAATAAGCCAATAAATTATTTTCAAAAGATAATTGTTAATGTATGCTCAGCATTTTAGGAAGTGCTTTCACATACATGATCTCATTTGTTATTCATGACAACCTCATTAGTTGGGAATTTCTGCATTTCACAAATAAGCTAACAAAGGCTCCAAGAAGATAATTAACTTAGCCATTAGTAAGAGGCTAAATATGGTTTCTTTGTATCTAGATGCCATGTTTTTATTATGTTAATGCATAGTCTGACATAAAGTAATGCTATAAATGTGTGGCAAAATTAAAAGGAGATCATAAGCATCCTTCTTGTAATCCCAGGGTTTACCCAGGCATCTAGCCTACCTTGCTTTTAAGCTACCCATGAGTCCTTTCTCTATATGACATTTCATAAATGATCAGCCCTTGCAGTGGGTCTGGATCTCTATAATCAACAACTAATAGGACAGCTTCCCTGTCATATTTCTCTGGCTCCCTGCCACATGTTTACACCTGGTAGCCCTATTCCAATGCTTGTAGCTTACTGACCCAAGGTAAATAACATCTCTATGTTGAGCCCATTCCTTCTAACTGACATTCAGAATTGGGATCTAAAAGAAATAATCAGTATATCCTTTACTCTACCTAAATCACATATATCTGGAATCATGGAGTGACCAAGTTCCTCTTTATGGACTACAGGAAGAAAGAAGCACATACGTGAATTTCATGAATTTATCCTTCTAATAAATCCCACATTTTTTGCTCAAACCAGAGCTGCCAAGATTTTATTGTTTGTAACTAAAATCCCAAATAATATATCTGATAATCCGCTAAACTCATCACTCTTCTTAACCACTTCATCCTCAAACCTTCGGCAAAACTTCCAAAATTCAGTTAGGTAGATGATTATAAGCAGACCATAAAAATTCAGTTACTATAAACTGTGAGAATTTTCAAATTGAAAATACCATAGATTAATTTGTGGTAAATAATTTAGCCTTGCCCAAAGAGAGGTCTGGCCATGCCCATGGCTACTTGTAAGAAATCTCTGAGCTCCTGGAATGTCATGCCCAATAGGACTATCTTTGTTTTGTCAGGCCTCCATGTGCAAGTCCAGACCCAGAAAGTCTGAAGTCCTGCCTGCCACGGCTGTTCACCCCCTACCCCTCGCCTGCGTTCGCCATTATCCCTGATTGCCCAGCTTCCCTTGGACATTAAGCTTTTAACCCCACCCTGCCATCTTAACTGTTATTATGATAATGTAAATACTCCTCACCCACCCTGCCATCTTAACTGTTCTTGCTCTGTGAATATCCCTCTGCCCCGCCCTACCATCTTAACCACTCTTATGCCTTAGCCCACCCGCCATTGTAACTGAACTTATGGTAATGTATACTCCTTGCCTCTACCCCTACCACTGTAACTAATCTTACTCTGTAACTTTCCACTGCCCACCCACCCCAAACCTATAAAACCAACTCCTATCCCACCATCCTTCGCCCTTTTCGGCCTTATCCCACCAGCTTTTCGGTCTTATCCCACTGCCCTTTGCCCTTTCGACCTAATGCCCTTTTCAGCCTTAGCCCACCTGCACCCAGGTGAATAAACAGTCATGTTGCTCACACAAAGCCTGTTTGAGCCAGTCTCTTCATTCAAAGCATGCATTTTAAACATGTTTGGCTGGCAGACTTGAGTCACACTGGATAGTCTTAACAATTTGATTTAGAGTGGGGGCTGGAAACAACAGGTAGTCTTATTAGGCTACTGCTTGAGTTGACAGTAACAATGTCATCAGGGTGGGGACTTTGGGTCATGTGGTATTGGTTGACCTCTGGAGAAACGGGAGACAGATCAGCTATATGAGCAATCGATCATGCCTATAGGATGAAGTCTCACTAAAAATTTTGGACATCAGGTAAGCCTACCTGACTGAAAATATTCCATGCATATTGTCACTAACTGACATTAGTGAAGTAATGCTGTCCTGAGTCAACCACAGGGGACAACTGGAAGCTCCCTCTTTGTTTGGTGTACTCCTGTACATTCCCTATGTGTCTCTTTCTTTGGCTGATTTTAATGTTTTTTTCTTCCCTGCCAAAAACCATAACTGTGAGTATAACATCTTTTAGTGAGTTCTGTGAGCCCTTTAGCAACTTATCAAGCCTGAAATGGCTTTGGGAATCTCCTGAATTTGCAACTGGTATCAGAAATGAGGGTGGCCTGTATGCACTGACCCCTCCAACTTCACAGTTAACTTACGCAATAGATGACCCTGCTTTGTTAGAAGCAAGCTCTTTTCTATCACTTCTTTTAAAGACTAAGAATAGTCCTCAAGTCTATTGGCAGTCTAGAGATCCAAAAGACTTTGCATTTTATGCATGCTTCTACAATTGACTTGATAACTGTGTTCATTGTGTTTGTTACCTTTCTCTCTGACCTTCTTGACTGTGATGTTCTTGAAGACAGAAACTGTCTTCTTACTCATTACAGCTCTAGTTCCTTGCATAATACAAATACATAGGTGGCACTTAAAAATGCCAAGTGGCCTATGGATGAATGGCTGGAAGGAAGGATAGATAGGTGGATACATAGATGAAGGGTTGGTTTAATATCACAATCTTGTAGAATTATAATTAGATGTAAAATGGCCTAGTGAAATTCCTGTGAGAATTAGAATAAGAGCTCTCCTCTTTTCCCTGATAACCAGGTTTATAGAGGAGCTTACTGAGAAGTATTAGGGAAAGGCTGCCCTATAGTTCTGTGCTTTCCCAGGTTCAGAACCAACCTGAATAGTGTGAGAAAAGTGAGAATTGAAACCAATATTACTTTATGGACACCAGCCCCAGGCATGCCCATAAAGAGATAATTTAGTCCTGGACTTTCAGGCAAATGCCTAAGTCAGCATTGAAAAACATTTGTGTTGATTTTTTAAAGCTTTGATATTTAACTGTTTTCATTATTACTTTTAATAGCTCCCGTTAATTTGCTCAATATGTCCTATACTCTTATTTGCTTCTCATGGCAACCCAATGGTTTCAATATTATTAGTACTTCCCTTAGGGAGCATATCTCCCAACATGGGAAAAGAGGAGGGTGCACAGAAGACAGTCCAATACAAGCTGTGGAAACGGCTGAGCAGCAGGAGAAAGCATCACAGGGCTCCTTAAAGGTTTGTGGTGAGTGTGGTCAGGGAAGATTTCCTAAAAGGAATGGTATAAAAACTCATGCTTGAAGACAGGGCAAGGGGTGACCAGGTACAGTGGCTCACACCTGCAATCCCAGCACTTTAAGAGGCCGAGGTGGACAAATCACCCAAGGTCAGGAGTTCAAGATCAGTCTGTCCATCATATTGAAACTCCATATCTACTAAAAAGTACAAAAATTAGCTGGATGTGGTGGTGTGTGCCTGTAATCCCACCTACTCAGGAGGCTGAGGCAGGAGAATCATTTGAGCCCAGGAGACAGAGGTTGCAGTGAGCTGAGATCACGCCATTGCACTCCAGCCTGGGTGACAAGAGTGATACTCCATCAAAAGAAGGGAAGAGAAGAGGACAGGAGAGGAGAAGAGAAGAGGGAAAGGAAGAGGGAAGGGGGAAAGAAGAAAGAAAGAGAGAGAGAAAGAAAGAAAGAAGAAAGAAAGAAGAGGAAGGAAAGAAAGAGAGAGAAAGCGAGAAAGAAAGAAAGAGAAAGTAGAAAGAGAGAAAGAGAGAAAGAAAGAAAGAAAAGAAAGAAAGAAAGAAGGAAAGAAAGAAGGAAAGAAAGAAAGAAAGAAAGAAAGAAAGAAAGAAAGAAAGAAAGAAAGAAAGAAAGAAAGAAAGAAAGAAAGAAAGAAAGAAAGAGAAAGAAAGAAACAAACTAGGGGTATTTAGCCAATGTATTCCTTTTTTCCTATAAAGGAATGCCTGAGACTGTGTAATTTCTAGGGAAAAGAGGTTGATGTGACTCACAGTTCTGCAGATTGTACAAGCATGGCACCCGCAACTGCTCAGCTTCTAGTGAGAACTTAGGAAGCTTTTTCTCATGGCAGAAAATGAAGGGGGAGCAGGAGAGGGACCTGGCACCTTCTCCTCTCACTCTCTTGCTCTCTCTTTTGCCATGTCTCTCACATAGCAAAAGAGAGAGCAAGAAAGGGAGAGGAGAAGGTGCCAGGCTCCTTTAACAGCCAGATCTCATGCGAACTAATAAAGCAAGAACTCACTCATTACCAGGAGGATGGCAGCAAGCCCTCATGAGGGATCTGCCCCCACGATCCAAACACCTCGACTAGGCTACCCTCAACATTGAGGATCACATTTTAACATGAGAGTTGGAGGGGACAAATATCCAAACCATATCAGGCAGAATAAGCAGAATGAAGACAATCAGTATAAAACAGAGCATATTAGCCCAGTTTGGATGAAGTATACAAGCATACATTTTGAACCAGCTCTCTTTCTCTCAGTAGCTATGTAACTCCTTCACTTTCCTGATCCAAAGTTTTCTCCAATTATCTATATGCATAAAAATGACACCTAGCTTAGACAGTTGTTATGTGGATTAAATAAGGAAATAACAGTGTGGTGCAGACTCAATAAATACATGTTGTCTTTTGTTAATGGTGTGGTCATAGGAGTTCTCAACAAGGGACAGTCTTCTGCTCCCTTCTCCAAAATTTGTGGACACGTTTATTATTTTCATAATGCCCAGAGAGTTCTCCTGGCATTTGGTGGACAGGCTTAGTGTGGCTAATTGCTCTATAATTCTTGGGATGTTATGGTTCAACAAATAATATTCCCTCCCAAAGGCCAATACTCTTTGCATTAAGAAACACGGGTAAGAATAATAGAAGAAAAAGCTGGAGACATAAAATGAGGCTAGGTTACAGTAAACTTTGAATACAAGGTTACAGAGTTAATTTTGGTAGATAAGGAGAAGCCACTGAACTTAAGTGGGAAGTAACAACACCAATGGTTTCAGAAGGCTGACATAACACAGCTGGCAGCATAGACTGAAAGTGAGGGAGGCTGGTGGAAATGTTATAAGTTAGCACGTGCTCACCTTTGCCCCTGCATGAAGCACTAGAGGGTTGTAGTGAGCCGAGATCATGCCACTGCACTCCAGCTTGGGCAACAGAGCAAGACTCTGTCTCAAAAAATATACATATAAAGTGAAAATTAAAAATAAAGTTAAAAGTCTGTGAGGGCAGAGAATATATTCATCTCCTGAACTCTATCTTCATCACCTTCTATGGTATCTGTCACCTAACTAGTATGAAACATTTGCCAAATAAAGATATAGCTGCAGTTATGGATGTGAAAAAAAAAAGTGACCTCAAAAGTAACCATTTAAAAAAAGATGTAAAAGAAAAGTATATTTCAATAATAAAAAATTATTACTTATTATTGCTGTTGCTACCATTTGCAGAGTACCTGTTACCTAATCTTCACAAACCACACTGCAAGGTTGTAGATCTTATTAACCATATTTTAAATAGGAGTGAAATTGTGCCTCTAAAATTTACACCACTAAAAAAGTTCAGGGCTAGCATTTAGCCCCCAACCTTTTGATTCCCTATTCTAAAATCTTTCTTGAATATCGCCTTCTGTTCAGTGAGGGAGGGATGAGGAACCCTGACCATCATGTTGCAACCTAGAAAGAAAGAGAACACATCAAACAGTTGTAGAGATTCCTCAGGTGGCTTGGGAGGTTTAGCTTTCTTGGGTTACTAGAGCTGTCTGAGAATCACAAGACACCCCATATATACCCAGCATTGAATGTCAACTTTGTTGGTTTGTTCAAGGAACCTTCTCAAGATAGATCCCAGCTGTTGCTGCTGGCCTTAGTTTGGCCACTAACTTGCCTTAACTTTGGCTCTTCTGTTTCTGATAGAAACTTCTGGCATACAATGGCCTAATTACTTGTCTACCTTCTTCAGCAGCCGCCCCTGCTGATGTCACATACATGCCACGTGCCTCACAATAATGAGGGAGACGGGTGCCTCATCAACTTAGGCTTCTGCCCATACTTGTAAGGTTCACTATGTGAGAACTCTAGAAAGTTTCCTATTGATTTTATCTCCTAAAAATCTCTTGAACCTCTCTACTTCTCTCTTTCTCTCCACTGCTACTATTGACAACTCTCTCCTGAATTGTTTTAATAGCCCCTGATATGGTTTGGCTGTGTCCCCAGCCAAATCTCATCTTGAATTATAATCCCCATAATCCCCAGGTGTCATGGGAGGAACCCAGTGGGAGGTAATTGAATTCCCTCATCCTGTTATGGTGATAGTGAGTGAGTTATCACAAGATCTACTGGTTTCATAAGCACTTCCCCCTGCTTGCTTGCATTCATTCTCTCTCCTGCCATCCTCTGAAGAGATGACTTTCGCCATGATTGTAAGTTTCCTGAGCCCTCCCCAGCCATGTGGAATTGTGAGTCAATTAAACCTCCTTTCTTTATAAACTACCCAGTCTCAGGTATGTCTTCATAGCAGCATTAGAACACACTAATACAGCCCCTTATCTGGCTTTGTCTCATCCACACCTATCTCCCTCTCTAATTTATCCTCCACAATACAGACAGAGCAATTCTTGTAATGCCCCTATGGTCTTTCCACCTTTTTTCTTAAAATACCTTAAAACTTACCTTGGGTTTAACATAAAATCAAAATGTTTAGCAAAGCTTTAGATCCAACAGGATCCAGACCTGGCTGAACTCAGGGGACATATCCTCCCTCACCTTCTGTGTGCTGGCCACACTAGTCTTCCTTCAGGTCCTCACAGATGCTGTGCTCTTTCTCATGCCAGGACCACTGTACATGCTATCCTGGTTCACTGTGTGCCTGGTTGACTCCCACTCATCCTTCACATCAGAGCTCAAGGGTTACTTCTTCACAAGGTTCTTCACAATTCTTCAGCCTCAATCAGGTCTCTCAAGACTCCAAACTTATTTCTCTCCATCATACAGATCCCTATCTGTGATTATGTAGTTATGTGTGATTATTTCATTAATGTCTAATTCCTCCACTATTGTATTCTCAGTACCAGTACAGTGCCAGCTAACACTCAATGAGTATTTGTTGAATGAGTAAAAGAATGAGTTTACAATTTCAGGAAATACAATGTGTTTCCTTAGGAGAAAATCTATACCATGTGGAATGTTTCAAAACGGACATTCAATTTTGAATGATTTCATAATATTACTTCTTGTTTGCTACTCCATGAGCAATTCCATGTTAAGTGAAAACATTCCATGGTTGAAAAATCAATAAATTAGTATGATTCACAATAGGAACAACAAAAATTTAACTTTCTAGTATTGGTGGGGTTCTTTTCTGAGTAAAAAACTTTAAGCTACTTTATTAGTAAAAAGATGATATTTTAATGTGCTTTTCTGCTTATCTAGATTTACAATATTTAAAAATCTTTGCTATTCAGTATCATTTTTTCCTTTAAGTATTTTCTATCCAAAAGTTTAATAGTGAAGAATACATACAGTTCATGAACATATTTTAAGACTTTTGGGAAACACTCAAAACAAAAGCTATTTTGAGAATTAGGAAATAGCTTGTCTGAATATTGCCAAGTGAATTTGGAATAACCTTTTTGTGGGATGCAATGAAAAAGAAAGACAAAAACCTCAACATTCTCAAGTTAGTTCAAGGTTACAAGGAAATGTGAACAAAAAGTGTTTCTCATTCTGTTAACACTTGGACACTCAGAACATAAAAACAGTGTCTTCTTTCATTTTAAAAAAATTTGAAACACACACAAGGAAACTTTGGCCTTTTTACCTTTTAGCTTCTCTGGGAGAGTTCTGCATAGATTTTGATCCCTTTTTCTTCTGGCCAACATTTTACTGTGTATTTAATGAGCCTTGGATACCTATGCATCCCAATATATCCATAATGAGTTGGCAGTGGGAGAAGAAGAACAGGCCTGCAGATGCTGTGTGTATAATGGACAATGCTGTTGTAATGTCAGAACTTCCCCCTCAGTTGCAAACTGAAGGAGAAAGGAAAATGTTTCGTTGATAACACATTAAACACAAATACCATTTTTGTTTGTTTATTTTTATTTTTGTAGAGACAGGGTTTTGCTATGTTGCCCAAGCTAATCTTGAACTCCTGGTCTCAAGCAATCTTCCTGCCTCAGCCTCCTAAAGTGCTGGGATCACAAGTGTAAACTCCCATGCCCAGCCCAAATACCCTTTTTTAAAAAAAGAAGGGAGCTGGCAGAGTCAGACCAAACAATCGGTCAGGGTATCAGCAAATTCTTAGGTAAAGATAACTCCAGCTTTTAAGAATTAGAAACCTTATTCTGAACATCTATATCTTGAATCAAATGTTTTGCTCCATAATTAAAAACTCAGAGCCTTGAGTACTATTTTGTTCCTATGCAATCTGCTAACTAATGTAAAAGCGTTATAAGGATTTTAAATAAGTAGATAAATTAAGGATTTAAAATAAAATAAAAATGCGCTTCAGGAGTAATTGCACAGAGAAATAACGTTACACAATCTGGACCCCAGATCCAAAAGGAATTTCGAGTTAAACATAATGTGGCCGGCGCCCCCACTGGACAAGTGAGATACTGCACCTGGTCAATACCTACCTACCTGGGGAAGTAAAAATTCTCACATGCCAGTGGTGTTCACCTGAAGTTCCAGATACTCTGGAGGCTGAGGCGGAAGGAGAGCTTGAGACTGGTAGATGGAAGTTGCAGTGAGCCGAAATTGCCCCACTGTACTCCAGCCTCAGCAACAAAGTGAGACCCTGTCTCAAAAAACAAAAAAAAATTGCCAGGCCCTGGGCCCTAGAGTCAGGGTATCTCCTAGAACCACAGGGCCAGCATGATGCAGTAGAACAGAACAGTTGTAGAGAGGAGAACTGTGTGTGAAAAAGAAATCCAAAATTTGTTACTATCGTACTGGATTAAAAGGAATTCTCCTGTGAAAGCAGACTCCCAGCTTGTGTCTGTCTTGGAGCCGATGGGACAGTTTGCCTCTTCTTTGCCCAATGCTTCCCATTTATAGCACTTGAGCAAAGTTCCTCCTGTAAAAATACATCTCAGTTTTCAGAAAAGAACCTTACAGCAAATAATTCAGCTCATTCATTTTGACCTAGACACAGACATGAGGAAAATATATTTATTCAATATGGTACCAAATATTATTAAATGTATTTGTATTAGTCTATTTTCACACTGCTATAAAGCACTTCCCTGAAATTGGGCAATTTATAAAGGACAGAGGTTTAATTGACTCACAGTTCCACATGGCCGGGGAGGCCTCAGGAAACTTACAATCATGGCGGAAGGGGCAGCTAGCACCTTCTTTGCAAGGTGGCAGGAGAGAGAGAGAAAAGCCCAGGGGAAACTGCCATTTATAAAACCACCAGCTCTAGTGAGAAGTCGCTCACTATCATGGGGACAGCGTGGGGGGAACTGCCCCATGCTCCAGTCACTTCCTACCATGTGGGGATTATGAGGATTACAATTCAAGATGAGGTTTGGATGGGGCACTGCCAACCATATCAGTATTAAATATGCTACTGAATAGAAATAGATTTATTTAGTATGCTATTAAATGTGTAAGTCAATACATTTATTCCATGCACTATTTATAAATTGAAAAATATACTAAAGCAAGAGGTTGAAAGAAAGCTAAATAACTTTTTTAGAAAATCTGATGAGATTTTACTTATAATTCACAAAGCATAAACATTATATACAGTAACAGAAGCAAGCTGTGATAGGACAAAACTAATAAAAAACCAACGATAATTTTAAATGGCCCAAGAAACTATAGCAACTCATCAAAAATAGAATACATTCCTTCATTTTAGCCTTTTTGGACGTAGCAGTAGGCTAACCTACTTCAGCTAATGAGAAATCCATAGCCCAGCCTCCCGGGATCACAGCTACTTGAGCGAAACAAGCAATAGAATTCGGGTCATTTTAAGGCACCAGAAATCTAGATCTTTACTCAAGATACGCTCTCCATCCTATGAGTTTATTCCCAGACATCCCATTTTTTCTAAAATCTTTCCCTTCTTTGAAAGTGGTCATTAAATCAGCTACTTTTTCAGACTTTTGTAGTACATAGCATATACCTGTTTTTACTTTATTTATTAGTATTTTGATGACTGGATAATTAATTTTCATATTAAATAAATAAGTTTAAAACTGTACTGGTTAAAATACACTAAACTTATGTAATCAATAGGCCTGGACATTTCAGTGAGTTAAAAGCAATAGCAATTTATTTCTCACATGTGTAGCAGCAGAGGGCTGGTATTCACACTAGTGTGCCTCTCTCTACTCACTGCGTGGCTCTCTTATCATCCAGTAATGCATCATCATCCATATCCAGTGGGCAGAAACTGGAAAAAAGCCTGGAAACCCCCACAGGTGCGCTTATAAAAAGCCTCAGCCAGCTCAGATGTGACATAAGTCACTTTCACTCAAAAGCAAAGGAATAATAGGAAGTGAAGTCTTAGCATTAGCCTGGCAATAGTCCCTTTACTGAAGCAGAGGAGAGACTGGACTCAGGTGGTCAGCTGACAACCACAGTCCTTCTCTCAAATCCAGTAGTGAAGGCTACATCTTAATCAATAAGGTAAAAAGTCAAATCTACAGAAAAATGCTAAGGTATCTTCCTTGTACTTAATTCACCCATTATTTATTAAAGGCTTGTGCTGAATGCCATAATAATAAATCCCTGACTTCACACAACTTACATTAATTAGCAAAGAATATACTTAAAGTTACAAAAGTAAGATTTTTTTTAAATCAAAGGCATATTCAAACTGAAAGTGGCTTTCAGTATCACCCAAAGCACAAAATTACTAGTTAAAAAATTATCAGTCAGTAATACACATTCCCTGAGCATATGGTTTGCCCAAGACACTGTGTTCTGCGATGCTCTGGGTACACGCAAGTATAATATTTGCATCTTATTAGTTCCTCTCTAATTGTGGAACTAATCATTGAAGGCAGTCTATGATTTCTTTTTCAATTTTAAAATCTGCAATGCCACTGCCACACATCTGAGCTAAGGTCATTTCCTTGTTACATGTAATCCTGCTCTCTGAAAGTTTTTGCTTCTGTTTTGATGGTTTTTATTTATAAAGAGTCCCCCTGTCCCCAACACACTACTTCTTCATCAAATATATCAGGTATGTATGATTCAGTCTTTGTCTCTTCTATCACCACATCTCGTAGACAAAGCAAGAAACTCCACAGTCTTGGTCTAATTGCAGCTTAGCCAAATGAGTGCACGCTGAGCAGTATAAGCCCAAATCAACAGGCCACCCACCAAGAGAGTAAAAAGAAGACCCTGAGTCCTCCCACAGAGACCTGGAAGGGCTTCTGATGGAAACAGGAGATAATTGTGTTTTGCCATTGGCAAATGCAAGTAGTACCTAGCACAGCAACACATATGCTTTAGTGTTTAATAAATGTTACTGGAAGTGTGATAAGGAAAAGAAAAATAGTGGTCTGACAGACATGTAGGCCAGTGTCTTCTTCCCTACCTTCTCCCCATATTTCTGAAGGAGCAATTCTAGGAAGAACCTAGGGGAGAAAAAATATGTAGTCACTTATATTAGGTCACTTATATTTGACTGGGGTTTTTCAAACTAAGATTCAAGACACATTTAAATTCAAAGGTTGTGAGCCTCTAAGTGTATTTTAAAATATTAAAAAAATGTATATCTTTTTTTCTACTACCTTGTAATGCTCTGGCAATTTTTCACTTCACAGAATTCCTAGTTTGTTTTTAATGTTAAATTTTGCCAATTGGAAACAAGTAAAAACTTGCGGATGTACTACAGATAAGTGAGTCTCAAATGAGAGCTGATAGGAGAATATCAGAATCTCTGCAGTGATAATGGAGCTAGGAATGTGTGGTTCGGGAAAACTCCCGAAAATGATTCTACAACTCCCCCCACTCTCATCCTCATTTGGAACTACTGTTTGAGCTGTTACTTCATAATGAGATCAAACTGCTGTCATAGATGTGGAAGACCAAGATAAATGGCTAGAAACCTTGTGCATGAAAACAATGGCCCACCCAAAGTTTTTCTTTTCCTAGGAAGCTTTGGAGAAATAAAAAAGTATCAGAGAAGAGCAGCCAATAAAAGAAAAAATTCTTTAAAAGACATATGGGTGGGATGAGAGCCAATGATTCTTACTTTATCTGTAGAAACTGAATTTTGCTGCAATTAAGAGAGACCTGGAAAGTAGTGATTTATACAACAAGATTTCGTTCTGCCAAGAAAACTGATATTCAGCAGTCCAGGCTGATGCATTGGCTTCATGAGCTTTTCACCTACCCAGACACCTTCCAGGTCTTTGCCAATCCTAGAGCTAATAACTGCCTTCATCTCGTCATGCAACATGGCTGCTAGAGCTCCAGACATCACATGGACATCTGAGTTGCAGGAAACTAGAAGGAGGGAGAAAAGAAGGGCATGCATGCTCACTATAAAGAAGACTTCTAAGGAGAACCACCTAAAATTTCCCCAACCTATTCCCAAAACTCATTTGGCTGCTTTCAAGCCTGGAAAATGCAGTCTTTAAGGTGCAAAATGCTAAGACAAAATTAGGTATTTATATTAAAGACAGGAGAAGGGTAGTTGGGAGATAACAGTTTCTGCCTTAGAGACTTTTAACAACTTCAGCATCAGTCATAAAATTACATTTATATGACATATAGGTAAATTAGAAATATATATGAATTTGCATTCATTGGAAATCATGTGGAAAAAGACAATCCAAAATTTGGGGTTGTATCAATCAAATGTCAACATAAAAGACTGACATAAAATCAGTCAGGTTAGGGTAAATAACCTTATTTTCTCCTTAGCAGTAAGTCTCATTCTATCTCAAACTTTAAATTGTTTGTAATTATTTTTTCATGTAAATTCAATGATTACCACCAACTTCTTCTAAGCATCCAAAATTGATGCTGCAGCCCTGATGCTTCAAAGTTAACTTATATTTCTATGATTTGTCAAGTATAAAACAGGATTTTCTCCAGTGTTTAAGATAAATGATACATTTGCCTTTCTGATAACAGGTATCTTCTATCTGATTTTTCGCAACATAATAATTAGGGACTGTCCAACACTAAACTTACATCTTATAAGATATATAATTCCTATATATCTTAGGAATATAAATAATTTAATAGATGATGGCGAGAAGAGTGATATTAAAGATAATAATTTACAAAGGCAGCATGAAGTCAAATATTAAACAAATGAGTAACCAATTTTTAACTAATATATTTAGGGACTTTAATGAATGATTAGGTAATCTTTGATATGAACACATCTTAATTATTGAAATAATACTCAACAAACGTCTTCCTTATTCAATCTGGCTTTGTAAATTTTCACTAGATTTGAAATACATATGAATGGAAATCACAAGAAACGTGAGTTTAATTGAGGAGTTTTAATAAAAGAAAATGCTTAAGAAAAAAATTGAATTAAATAGAGCAACTTCAAAGTCAAAAACTTCCAGGATCTTAGCCAACACCCTACTCATTCCCACTGACATATCCTAGCCCCCCACCATCACCAATTGCAGCCTTTCCAGAATCTCAGTTTTAAGCAGTCCATTCTCTGACCAACAGCTTCTGTTTTTGCAATGCATTCCTTCTACTACTCCAGTCTGACCAATCCATTCAGACTGGAGACAGTTCCACCTTCTCACTGTCTCTCAGTGTGCTCAGTTCCTCACATCTCTCCTTAACCACCTAAAATTCCATGGCTGCTCACTGTAGTTGGTCCCCTGAATATAACCCCAAACACTTCATCCTCCTTTGCCTGGTTGAATTTGCTAGGAAAACCTCCAACAATGGGTATATGCATTTTTCCATCACTCCACACCTACATTGCATCTACTGAACATAGATAGGGAAAAACACATGATGATGTCAAATCTCCAGCAGCTCTTTACCCATCCTCATTCTCAGTGGATAATCTGGCTTTCATTTTTAATGAGAATAGCAGAAGCAATCAGAAGCTCTACAAGCTCTCACCCCATACCCATCTCTATTCATGTACTTTCCTTCCCATCCTCTTCCTATAAATGAACTGTATGTGGTCCTTCATTTCCATTTGAGTACCACATTCCATCTCTTCTGGCCTATTAAATGACATGTCTCCAGCAGTTCTCCCTCTCTCTTCTGCCTCATCAATTGTTTTTCCTCCCTTGGATCATTTCATTAGCAAATCAGTAAGTTTTCACATTACCCATCTTACAAAAATAAAAGGCAAAACACAAACACCTTTTTGCCCCATTTCCTTCCTCAGTGTATTAGTCCATTTTCATGCTGTCGATAAAGACATACCAGAGACTGGGAAGAAAAAGAGATTTTAGTGGACTTACAGTTCCACATAATTGGGGAGGCCTCACAATCATGGCAGAAGGCAAGGAGCCACAAGTCATATCTTACACGGATGGCCGCAGGCAAAGAGAGAGCTTGTGCAGAGAAACTCCCATTTTTAAAACTATCAGATCATGTGACACTATCACAAGAACAGCAGGGGAAAGACTCGCCCCCATGATTCAATCATCTCCCACCAGCTCCCTCCCACAGGGTCCCTCCCACAACACATGGGAGTTATGGGAACTACAAGATGAGATTTGGGTGGGGACACAGAAGCAAACCATATCACCCAGCTATCACTCTCTGCTTCATATTGCAGGAAAACTCCCTGAAAGTGTTATATATATTTGCTGTCCCACTCTCCTCCTATCATTCCTTCTTGAACCCATTTCATTCAGGCTTTCCTACAGACCACTTGATCTAAGCTGCTCCTGTCAAGGGCAGCTTAGCATTGGTGGCCTCCACATTGCTGCATCCCAAAGTCAATTCTCAGTCTTGGCCTCACTTCATGTATCGGTACCATATGACAAGCTGATCATTCTTGAGATACTTTGTTCACTCAGCTTCCAGGATAGCATGCTCTCCCAGTCTTCCTCCTCTTTTACACTGCTCCTTCTCAGTCTTGTTTGTTCATTGCTGGAATACTCCCAAGCTCAGTTCCTGGGCTTCTTATACATCTACTCACTCCCTTGGTAATTGTGTTCAGTCTCAGGCTGATGACTCTCAAATGTGGATTCTTACCCAGGACCTCTTCCTTGAACTCCAGGTCTTTATAGACAACCAGTTACTTGACAGTTTCACTTAAATGTCTAATAGGCATCTCAAATCTCTCTTACCTAAACTGAGACTCCTGGTCTCTCTATACACATCCGACACCTGCTTTTCTAGCAGACACATCCATCTCAGCTAATGCCAACCCCATCTGTATTAGGCAGGCTCAGCTGGGTTCTGCCGGAGGAATAAGGGAACTTCACAGTATACCAGTTTCCAATAGCAAAGGTTTATTTCTTGCTCCATATCTTCTGCCTGTCTCCTGCAGTTGCCGCCCACATCAGCTTTACTCCAGAAGCCAGACAGACAGAGCAGCCTTTATATGGAAATTGCTGGGTTTGTGGCAAAAGGAAAATGACACATTAATCAAGTGCTGGCTCTTGAAGCTTCTGACCACTTCTATTGGTCAAGCGAGTCACATGACCTTCCTATTTTCCACAGGGCAGAGGTGTATTGTCCCTCACAGGAAGGGAACGTACATGGAGCAAAACTAAAATATTGGGTAAACAGTAAAACAGTCTACCACCCTGGTCCCCAAGTTGCTCTGGCTAAAACTCTTGGCTCCTCTCTTGTTCTCAAATCAAAACCATCAATAGATCTAACACCTCTAGGTTCGAGCACCCTGATCCAGCCGCCATGTATAGGTTTCTATCTGGTCTTCCTGTTTCCACACTTTCCCCGCTAGCCTATTCTCCAGGTAGGGGATAAAAGTGAAAGTTGTATTTATTTATTTTAATTATTAAAATTTTAGTTTAATAAATTATCCTCTTGGAATTCTACAACATTATTTAATAATTTCTTTTCAACTTTTATTTTAGAATCAGGGGTATATGTTCAGGTTTAATCATACCTTTGTTATAAAGGTATGATCTGAGGTTTGGAGTACAAATGAATCCATCACCCAGGTACTGAGCATAGCAGACAATAGATGGTTTTTCAGAACTTGCCCCTCTTCTTCCCTCCTCCCACTTGTATTCTCCAGAGTCTATTGTTCCCATCTTCAAGTGCACGAGTACCCAATATTTAGTTCCCACTAACAAGTGAGAACATGTAGCATTTGGTTTTCTGTTTCTGTGTTAGTTTGCTTCGGATAATGGTTTAGTATTCCATGGTGTATATGTACCACATTTTCTTTATTCAATCCAGTGTAATGGGCACCTGGATTAATTCCATGTCTTTTATATTATAAACAGTGCTACAATGAACATGTGGGTGCACATTTTTGGTAGAATCTGTGGGTATATATGCAGTAATCAGGTTGCTGGGTCAAATGGGTCAAAGAACTCTTAGTTCTTTGAGAAATCTCCCAACTTCTCTCCACAGTGGCTGAACTAATTTATATTCCCACCCACAGTGTGTATAAGTAAGTGTCAAAAGTGATCATTTTTAAACACAAAACTCTCAAATGGCTCCCCCTCTCACTGAGGGTAAAAGCCAACATCTCTGAAACAGCCTTGTAAAATCTGACATGATCCTCTCATCCATCACCTCCCCGATTCCACTGGCTCTTCTTCATCACCAGGTCGCTCTCTTCCAGCTATGTGAACTGCTCTGTTGTCCTCAAATAGACCAAGTACATTCCAGCCTCAGGACCTCTGTACTTGTAATTTTCCCTTCCTGAAATGTACTTCTCCCAGATATCCACATGGCTCACTCTCCAATCCTCTTCAGGTATTTGCTCAGATGCCACTTTTTCAGTTAGTCTTTACTTGTCAGTCAATTTAAAATTTACTGCCATACCTCACCCTGAAACTCCCCCTTCTCTTCCTTTCTTAATTGTTTCCATTGCACTCATCCCTCTGCAATTTTCTGGTGTATTTTCACTCCTTGTCTCTCTGTTCCACTAGAATACATATTCCTTGACTGTATGGATTTTTGTCTATTTTAGTCATTATTTTAGCCCTAACATATTGTATCTGGATCAATTGACAATAAACATTTATTTAATGAATAAATTAGTGAATGATTCTAACTATAAAAAGCATTGAAGAACTCAAACATAGAAAGATGTAACTTAAAGAAACAGAAGAAAATATAGTAAATATGTGCATTCACACAAACCCAAGAAACTTGCTGGGTTATCTGTCTCAAACTAAAGAAAATGAAAAGAATCTGAGTGGGGAAATGACACTAAGAAAAAGCACTAAAAGTGTTATTTCTAAAACTATAATGTTAATGACCAAGGCAAAACTCTAAAGTTCCCTATTTCATTTATTATAGAATGCTTAATTTAAATTCCAATTCGAAAGTATATATGTTTTAACTATTTATCTATCTCTGCCAAAGCAAAAAAGTAGTAGACTATTTCATAAATAGCTGCATCACTCTAGGTGGTCAATCAAAACTTACTTCAATTCTGATTCCAGATTAAAAGGAAACCCTTTGGCTAGATTAATTACCTGCATCCTAGGCTGGTATTGTCTTAGAGCAGGGTTTCTCAACCTCAGCACTATTCACATTTGTGGGCTAAGTAATCCTTGCAGGAGGATACTCTTTGCATTATAGAATGTTGCACATCATCCCTGGCCTCTACCCACTAGATGCCAGTAGCACTTCCCCAGTTGTGACAACAACAACAAAAAAGTGTTTACAGACACTACCAAATATCTTTGGGGTGGAGGAGGGAAAGGGAGATCATCCTCCTTTCAGAACCACTGCAGTAGAGGTTGGCAATAGCCATCAAGTCAGCACTCCTGTATGGTTTCAAGTTGTGACCTGTAAAATGTTCTGTGGGATTATTATGGATTATTGCACCACACTAGGGAAGCAGATTCTAAAAGTATGACTTGGGGTAATTATAGAAAGGCTTTCCTTGAAATAAAACACTCCTGATTTTTTTACCTTAAAATTACTTCATCTTGGAAGTATAAAAAGATGTTGCCTGAAAGGCATAACTTATTATTAATGCCTATCGGCCATTAATGCTTTAATAATAGTCTAGCATCAGAGTTCAAAACCAAGGGGAAAGACAAAAGAAGTTTTAACAGAGAGAATGAAAGAAAATTCCAGAACATAAGATGGAGACTCTACAGTGGGTAACCTTATTTAAGGAAATACATGAGGTTTATGAGGTTTCTGGCCATGGTAAGAAGAGGATGACTCTTTGAGTGAAAATTCTGCTTTTCAACAATGCATTTAGAATTGGCTCTGCATAGTAACCTCAACTGAGGAAAAAATAAAACTAAAATGATCAATTAAAACTACTCTGATAGTTTCCCATCAATGTTAAATAACTAATTTTACTATTTTTATAGTCTGTACTAACATCTAAAGTTTAAACGAATTGAAAATGAAATTATTCAAAACTTATAGGAACTCTGACATAAGTACATTAGTCAAATCTGAAATACTTTTGAAATCTTTTCAATGAACTAACTCATCAAGTGTTAAAAGTTTTTTTAAAAATCTTTCGAAGTCTTTTATGTATAAAATCTTTTGTTTTCTTTTTCTGGAAACTTAAATTCTCAAATTTAATGTTAAAAAAAAAAAAGAAAGTAGTAAAATAGCTGATTGATTATACCAGAGAAGAAACTTTAAACTCTGAGCAGAACCACCAGCAATGCTGGCTCAATTCTTCTTCTGGAAACCACAAATAAGAGTCATTAGACAGATATTTAAAGCATTTGAAGATTTTAAATAAATCAAGTTAGCTATTTATAAAAAGAGTATATTATCAAAGTTAAAGTCAGAGAAATGTAAACTAAAACCACAATGAGGTATCATCTCACGCCAGCAAGAATGACAATTATTAAAAAGACAAAAAAGAATAAATGTTGGTGAGAATGCAGAGGAAAAGAAACTCTTATACACTGTTGGTGGGAATGTAGATTAGTACAACCTCTATGGAAAACAGTATGGACGTTTCTCAAAGAACTCAAACAGAACTACCATTCACTATAGCAATCCCACTACCAGGTATCTATCCAAAGGGAAATAAATCGATATATCAAAAGATACCTGCACTCATATGTCTATTGCAGCACCATTCACAATAACAAAGATATGGAATCAACTAAAGTGTCCATCAATGGATGACTGGATAAAGGAAATGTGGAATAGATACACAATGGAATACTATTCAGCCATTTAAAAAATGAATGAAATCATGTCCTCTGGAGCAACATGGATAGAACTGAAGGTCATTATCTTAAGCTAAACACTCCAGGAGTGGAAAGACAAATATCACATGTTCTCGCTCATAAGTGGGTGCTTTAAAAAAATGTGTTAACATGGACATAGAGAGTAGAATGATAGATAATAGACATTTTGAAGGGTGAAGGGGTGTGAGGGGGAAGGACAATTTGGAATTAGTTAATAGATACAAGGTACGTTATTTGGGTGATTAATACCATAAAAGCCCTGACTTGACCACTACACAATCTATGCATGTAACAAAATTGCATATGTAGCCCATAAATTTGTACAAATAACAAGAAAAAAAATAAAATATACTATCAAATTATTGATTCTGTATTTCTTTTTCTCCGGTGAAGATATTCTAGTGTTGAAATATGTACGGTTCTTATCATTTAAATCCATTTTTCAATTCTACATTGTAACTAGAAGACCTGGCATAAATAAATCTTAATGCACACGTCATTAGAAACTTTATTCCAGTTTGCAGAGTAATTTAAATCTTCTCAACTCCCCCTAACTTTGTACTAGAGCTATATTCAAGGAGCAAAATTGATTTGTTTCATTTTTCTATCCTCTTTCTGAAAAAAATACACAAATTAATTCCAACAAGACCAAAAGTAAAAAGCTAATGAAAATGTTTAACACTTCACGTATCTCTTGAGTCCACAAATTGGATAACTGTTCTCTAAAATTAAATACTAGTCACAATTACATGTACTTTAAAGTACTTGTAGACTAACATCTAAATATTAATTGATAAACCAAAAGAATATTTGCCTTCATCTGTTTTAAAAACTCTTAAAATATGCTTTCGTTTAATATATGTCACTTTTATATGTTTACTTTTTTTTTCTTTGAGACAGAGTCTCACTCTGTGTCATAGGCTGGAGTGGAGTGGTGCGATCTCGGCTCACTACAACCTCCACCTCCCAGATTCAAGCTATTCTAGTGCCTCAGCCTTCCAAGTAGCCGGGTTTACAGGTGCACGCCACAATGCCTGGCTAATTTTTTTGTATTTTTGGTAGAGTCGGGGTTTCACATGTTGACCAGGCTAGGCTTGAACTCCTGGCCTCAAGTGATCTGCCCACCTCCACTTCTCAAAGTGCCCCATGTTTACATTTTGTACTACAGTTTAAAATTATTTTTAATCAGTACTGTGAATTAAGGCTTTCAGTTCCAGAAGAAAACTATGAACACAGCCCAAGTTCTTAAGTACCCATTTATAGAGGATCTTCTGCCAAAGCGGATTTTTTAAGAAACTGTGTTAAGAAATAGAGCAAAAAGAAACACGAAGCAGTTTCTTACCAAATGGCTTACAATGTACGTATTCTTGTGTGATTTTTAAAGTCTCGGTTTTTATTTAGTTGTATTTCCAACTGTTTAATTAAACTTTATTGACTTGTGTATAACTCTCAGGAATAGGAATGTATCTGTGAGTGGGGAGAAGTTTCCTGGTGCACTCAAATGAACTGTTTACTTCCTTTGCTAACTCTCATGTCTGGTTAGGGATATAGAAGTTTCTAAGGCCCAAAACAGTCACCTGGAATACTGTGCCCAGAGGAATGGGTTACACTGTTGGGTATGTGTGCTATCTGAATCATAGAAAGAGCTTTCTTTGTTTTATTTTAGTTGATATGAGTCAGTTCTATTGCTTGTCACTAGCATTAAAAACTAGGATCCCTGAAAAAGGCACGCAGCATTCCATGAGACAGGAAAAATGAACCAGACCAGTCCTGAGATGCATGGCACAGTGCAAATACAAGTTAAGAGGATGCTGTGACTACCTCAACACCACAGACAGTAAGGCAAAGGTAGTTTTGGTTGCATGGTGACAAAATATTTAAACAACTCAAAATATTTTAATCTGAATTAGCAATAGATACATGCTTGCCAAGCAAAAGCAAAGCATACAACAAAAATAAATGTGTGCTGTGTTTCCCATCTCAGATAATATTACAAACTCAAGCCACTTTATCCCCAATTTCTAGCTCCCTAGACCTTCACAGCCATTAGTCACCATGTCTTGTCTATCATACCTCAAAATGTTTATCAAGTAAACACTTTCCTCCCCATTTTCATTGTCATTACCTTGTTTTCAGCTTTATTCTTTTTTCAATCAAATATCATGACAGTCTCCACCATGCAACTTAGAATCCTGCTTCAACAGACTATTTGCATGTACCAAAAACACCAAGTATTCTCTGGCTGCTCTTTGGGTTGAGGCTGTGTTACCTTTATTCATCCTTCAAGATAACCCACATCCCCTATTTCTAGAAGAATGAGTCCTTGTCTTTTTAGCATCCTCCTAGTCCTGTATTGTCATAGCATTACCACATGTGCATTATAATTAAATGAAAATAATTTGTATCTCTTCTAATACAAATTGATTTCTCCCGAGGGCAAGACTTGTCTTACACAACTTTCTATATTTAGCCCCCTTAACAACGCTCAGCATCTGATTTTAAAAATCAGTAATTTGTTTAAGTAATCAACAGACCACAGAACAACTGATTAAACAATAGAGCACTTAAAATTAGCAACTTGAGGTAAATCTATTCATTGATAACTTACATAAGATTTAGTTTGGTTTCAGTGCTTTTCACAATCTTATCCATGCTTTACAATCCCCTCATAGGAATCAATTCATGTTAGAAGAAATCAAGAAAGAAGTTACAGGGAAATCTTCATTTTTATCAGGGGTGCTTGATAAACCACCACTTTTCTCACCTTAAACAGCAGGTAGTTCCTGGGATCATGGACCTTACACCATCTCAGCATTCAAATGAGTGTTAAACAAAACAAAACAAAGCAACAACTTCATACAACATTTGGACAATGTCAGAAAGAAAAACTGATAATGAGAAAACTTAATAGAATTCACTTTCTAAATGTTGAACCTGCTTTTAATTTTATATTAACTTTTATTTCACCAAATAGAAGAGTTTTTCATATGCCATATACATTTATATTTTCATCAAGAATAAGAAGCATCATTTGGGTAGAACTATAATAATAATATATATTTAAACCAGTTAAGAAACCAGTTTCCCATCCCCTTTAAACTTAAAACAATGAGCAACCAATATAGAGTTCCAAATGTATAGAGAAATTATTGAAGAATTTACAGAGTAAACAGACAACCTACAGAATGGGAGAAAATTTTTGCAAACTATGCATCTGACAAAGACCTAATATCCAGTATCTACAAGGAACTTAAACAAATTTACAGGAGGTGATAAACAACCCCATTAAAAAGTGGGCAAAAGACACGAAAAGACGCTTCTCAAAAAAAGACACATGCGGCCAACAATCATATGAAGAAAATCTCAACATCACTGATCATTAGAGAAATGCAAATCATAACCACAATGAGATACCATCTCAAACCCATCAGAACAGCTATTATTAAAATGTCAAAAAATAACAGAAGTTGGCAAGGTTGTAGAGAAAAGGGAATGCTTACACACTTTTGGTGGGTGTGTAAATTCTTTCAACCATTGTGGAAGATGGTGTGGTGATTTCTCAAAGACCTAAAGACAGAAAGATCATTCAACCCAGCAATCATATTACTTGATATATACACAAAGGATTATAAAGACACACGCATGCCTATGTTCATTGCAGCACTAATCACAGTAGCAGAGACACAGAATCAATCTAAATGCCGATCAGTGGTAGACTGGATGAACAAAATGTGGTACTTATATACCATGGAATACTATGCAGCCATAAAAAATGAGATCATATCCTTTGAAGGAACATGGTTGGAGCTAGAGGTCACTATCCTTAAAAAAGAACTATCAATCATAGAAACAGGAAAACCAATACCACATGTTGTCACTTTTAAGTGGAAGCTAAATGATGAGAATACATGAATACGTGGAAGGGAACAACACGCACTGGGGCCATCAGAGTGTGAAGGGTAGGAGGAGGGAGAGGATCAGGACAAACAACTAAAGGGTACTGGCTTAATACCTGGTTGATGAAATAATATGTACAACAAACCCCCATGACACATGTTTACCTATGTAACAAACCTACACATGTACCCCTGAACTTAAAAAAAAAAATTGTCTGTAAATAATAGTAATATTTAACATTTAATACTATCTTATTACAAATGCCCTTTAATTAATTATTTACAAATTACAAATTTTTAATTATTTACAAATTTTACAAATGAGGAAAATAAAAGCTAAATAATTTGGACACTGTGACACAACTAGAAGGTGGCAGAGCCTGAATTGAAAATGAAAAGCAGCTGTGAATTCCAGAGTCCATGCACTGAATTGCAAAGTTTTGTAAAGTAAGGACAGGAGAGGGGTAAGAAAGAGGAGGCGACGAGATGCTGCCAAGCAGATCAATCAAATTGCACTATTCCGTAACAACATGTGTTATCTTTCAGGGCTTTTGTTCTATGTTTAAACACTCCAGTGTAATATAGGTATATGGATACACACACACACACACACACACACACACATTTTACTCTGAACTATCTAGGATCTTTTGTTTAGGAAGAAGAAATATACAAATATACAAAATGTATAAATACATTCTGAAGAGGAAAATGGTATACTAGAAGTCTTAAAAATGACAAGTTTAGATATCATGAGATTCAAGAGAAATAACTATGATTTTTAAAAAATAATCCTGGGAACAAAAGAGGTGGGTCTTCAATACATTAACATTTAAATTCTCAGCTTCAGGAGAAATGGAGTTTTCATTCGTGCTCTGAACCCTCTTCCATTAGCAATGAAGCCTCAGTATCCCTTGCTTCTCTTGTGCCCTCAAGTGAGAACTGAGTTATGGCTGGCTGTCTCAGGAAGAAAATAACTATTACAGGACATAAGATGGGCTGGGCTGGGGGAGGGTTAAGGAAAGGCCTACCATTTAGCTTGTAAAGTGCAGCAGCTGTGGCCTGTTTTCACTAATATCTGACATGTTTTTTTGGCCACTCGCCAAATTGAGCTGTACCCAACACTTCTCCCATCCTTCCTGTGCCTCCAGGATCCTTTGTAAATGCTACTTGAAACTCCAGTCCACTCCAAATCAATCCCCTTGGTTCCTTCCTCCCCTTAATGCGCAGGCATCCCACCCTAATTAATTAACCCAACACCAGCTTCATCCAGGACCTTCCCACACTTTGCCCCTTCACGCAGCCCAGAAACATCAGCACATTCCTGACTTCATCACTTGTCAACTCCCTTTCTGTTAAAGACCAGTGTCCCCTTTCCCTGACCTGGCCTCTGATTTGATCTCACTTTAAAGTATCCCACTTTAAGAGACAGTAACAAATGCTGCCTTTTTCCTGTTTGGTTTGTTTATTCATGTTCACCCAGTATTAAAGACCAAGGGAATTCTAAGAAGAGCCAGGAAGAAGGTTTACACATTTGATGTGTGGATAAATCCAATACTGGATTTTTAACAAAGTTCACTTCATCTATTGCTAACTGTGAACTTGGGTGAGTTTCCTAAGCTCTTTTCATTCATTCAAATACTTATTGAGTGCCCATTACTATGCCACATTCTATTGTAAATGCTGATGCTGCAATTTAAATAGGTAAGCAAAAGTACCTGCCCTCTGTGATGTTTACTTTTTTTTTTTTTTTGAGACAGTCTTACTCTGTCACCAGACTGGAGTGCAGTGGCGCAATCTCGGCTCACTACAACCTTCACCTCCTGGGTTCAAGCGATTCTTCTGCCTCAGATTCCCAAGTAGCTGGGACCACAGGCACGTGACACCATGCCCAGCTAATTTTTTTTTTTTTTTTTTTTTTTTGTATTTTTAGTAGAGACAGGTTTCACCATGTTGGCCAGGATGGTCTCTATCTCTCGACCTCATGATCCGCCCTCCTCGGCCTCCCAAAGTGCTGGGATTACAGGCCACCGCACCTGGTGATGTTTACATTTTAAAGAGGAAAACTAATTGTTAACAAATAGATGGATTTAAAAGTATAGACATTTTAAAAATAAATAAGGAATGAGAGAAGAAGGATAGGGAATGTCAGGATTATGAGTAGAAGGGGAGGTGGCAACTTGGAATAGGCTAGTCCATAACTTCCTGATGTGGTGCTTCGCCAGGCCTGAGGTCACGCGATAGCTGAGAAAAATAGCATTCCCAAAAGAGGAAACAGAAGTGCAAAGGCCCTGAAACAGAAGAGTGTTGCCTGGCATGTTAAGGGATCAGCAAAAAGTCAGCTATGGCTGGCAGAGAGCAAGGAAGCAGTGGGAGGTGATGTCAGAGTAACAGGGAACTAGAACTCAGAGGGCCTTGTGCATGGTAATAGAGAATGTGGATTTTACTTTGATAGAAATGGGAAGTCACTAAAGGATATTGAGCAAGAGTAACATGATTTGATTTACCTCTAAAGAATCTGAACTAACTCCCCTGTAATACAGTGTAAAATGTATAAGAAGAAGAGTGGCAAAGACCAGCCTGCCTGCTCAAATCCCAGTGCACAGCTTACTACCAGTGCGACTTGAATTACTTAACCTTCCTAAGCCTTGATTTTCTCATTGTTTTCTCTTTTCCAGAGGTAATCAAAAGTGTTCTCATTTTTAAGGTGGAACTGATAGTAGTTCCTTTTTTTGTAAGGCTAAGAAAAAATAAATGCAACAGTGCCTACTGAGGTGCCTAGCACAGTGGATACCACATGGAAAGCCTGAGACACACTAATATCATCAGGCTGGTGAGAACCAGGTTCTGCAATGTATGTGTGCTATTTGTTGTGCTGTCCAGCATAGTGGCATAGGGAGCACTTACATGTCATCTACTATTACTTACTAGCATTACTAACTACTAACCAACTGGCTGTTTTAAAGTAACTTTGACATTTAAAAATTTTATAATATATCACCTTAAAAGAATCAGAATAGCAGAAATTCACAGATAATTTTCAGATGTCTCTGAGCCTTCTTCTTCAAAGTACTCTGCAAAGCACTAGAAAGCCGCATGTACTTGGGTGAGGAAGAGAGTACACACATACAGTCTCTCTCTCTTTCTCTTTTATCATATATGTAAGATAAAACAGATACATATATATAATTATCTATATATTAAACATATATATTTATGTGTATATCTTTCCCTTTTAAAAATTATCTATATATGTAGAGAAACAATTTTATAGATAGATAATTTTTAAAGAAGGGGAAATTATCTACATATAGATAGTAAGTATTTAAAAGAAGGGGAAAGAATTAGTTAAGACAAGTTTCTGTGTGTTGCTGACCCCTGTTGGGTGGAAAAATTACACTTGGTCTTCTGAAAGAAACAAATGTGAATTCTCACCTCCCTGGTCATGATCCTGACCTGGAACCTACTCTCATCCATTTTATTGATTCCACGCCTATGGCCATCGATAGAGACATTGGAGGCCCACTGGTTTGTCACAGCCCTGCTTCATTAGCCAAATGTTATGCAGCTCACACCTCATTTCTTTCCTGAGACCTAGACTACCTTAAACTGAGAGGGTAGATCTCATCCTTCTTTCCCTTGCCCACCAAACTCACACACACAAACATGCTGACAAACTCCCAAAACAAACACACGTCCCTCAAGCACAGGCCTCTTAGAAAACAACCACATAATCCTAATCTGGCCTTGATAGTCAGCTCACAAGAACAGAGAGAAAGATTAATGTAGAAACCTGCACTAAAGGCCAAGTGTAGTGGCTCAGGCCTGTAATCCCAGCACTTTGGGAGGCCAAGGCAGGTGGAGCACTTGCAGTCAGGAGTTCCAGCCCAGCCGGGCTAGCATGTCGAAACCCCATCTCTACTAAAAATACAAAACTTAGGCAGGTGTGGAGGTGCATGCCTGTAATCCCAGCTACTCTGGAGACTGATGCAGGAGAATAGCTGGAACCCGGGAAGTGGAGCTTGCAGTGGGCTGAGATTGTGCTACTGCCCCTCAGGCTGGGGCGACAGAGCAAGGCTCCATCTCAAAAAAAAGAAAAGAAAAAAAGAGGAAAGAAAAGAAAAAAAATCCTGCACTAGAATAAGTCCTAGTTCTTTCTTTAAAGACAGACAAAATGCAATGTTTTAATTCCTGTTTTACCTAATAATAAAGATTGTACCGTTAAAATCAAGCAGGAGATTATCCTTGTCCTGTTGTCATTTTTTTTTTTAATTGTGCTGTTCTGCACGGGACCAGTTTCTCTAGAATGTTTCCTTGCTGACCTTTCCTCTAGTAGTATCAGTTATACAGAAAGTCAGTTGTACACTTTTGCTTGATTTTACTGGGCACCATCAAACTAACAAATGACGTATATAAAGGCAGAAAGAACTACCTTTGCTATCAACTCCTCTTCTGGACGACAGAAAAGCGCGGCCACAACCTCTCCTTATCCGTTCTGTTCTGGCAGGTGGAAGAGGTCCCCCGACCTGGGATCTCTACCCAAGAGGAGGTGGTTAGAACACAGGCGTCCTCTTCCCTTGCGTCCCCCATCCTTTACCAAAGTTGTGCAATAAGAATAATGAAATGCAGCCGGGAGAAATTGCTAACGCCTGTAATGCTAGAGTTCTGAGAGGCTGAGGCTGGAGGATCACTTGAGCCCAGGAGTTGAAGGCTGCAGTGAGCTATGACTGGACCATTGCACTTCAGCCTGGGTGACAGAGTGAGATCCTGTCTCTAATAATAATAATCATCATCATCATAAATGCAAAATATCACGAAACTGGGTGTGCCCCTTTTTAAATACACTTAGAGAACAGTTAGAAATCTTAATTTCAGGGATACTTTACTCCTAATCCTATTCTTTTTGTTTATGCAGATTGACCATGCCTACAGGGACAACTGGAAAACTGAAATGAAGACTTATAAGCCAAGCACTCAGGCAATCTTTGTCCTCCAGTTGACTTAAGAACATTTGAGAAGAAGATGCGGCCTCTCCAGAGCTCAGGTGAGGGATCCAGCTGCTCTGTTTTTCCTGTTACACCATCCTGCAGGGTAGTTGGGAGTGAGGTGTGCTGAGAAGGAACAAGTTGTCCGCTTTAACTTGACAAGGCACGGCTTCCCCCTGCCTCCTACTTGAAGTATTATAGTCTCTGGGATAAATCTCAGGTGTTTGGGTTTTTTTCTCTTCCAGATCCGCCCCTCTGCGCCTGTCCTGCAGAGGGCGCCTTTTCCACTGGGTCTCACTGTGGGCTGCTGGAGTTTTTTTTTATTCGGTATGGGCGGGGAGGGAGTTATGCAGAGTCCGTGCCCCCTGCCTCCGCACAGCCTCTGGCCCCGAGAGCCCAGGCCCATCCCGTGCAGAATCAATCCCACGAGAGCACTAGCCCATCCAGTGCAGAATCAGTCAGGGCTCCTCACTCCTGCTCCGGCTCCGCGGGGGCTGGATCCCCCCGCCCGGTCGCCAGGTGCCTTGAGATCCCTGGCGCTCCACCAGGAGGCCCCACCTGGATCGAAACTCGCACGCGCCCCGCCCTCCTGTTACCAATTCTCTCCGGGCTTGTGGAAAGAGTTCCCCAACCTGGAACCTCTACCCAGGAGGAGGTTAGGACACAGGTGTCCTACTCCCTTGTATCCTCCATCGTCTCCTCCTCTCTTACTCTCCTCTTTCCTTAGTTTGATGGTGCCCAGTAAAATAAAGCAAAAGAGTACAACTGGTTTTCAGTATAACTGATACTACTAGAGGAAAAGTCAGCAAGGGAATGTTCTGAAGAAATGGGTACTGTGTAGAATAGCACAATTTTTAAAAAGTGACAGTAAGACAATTTCCTAGTTGATTTTAACGGTACATCCTTTATTATTAGGTAAAATGAGAATTAAAACGTCACATTTTGTCTGTCTTTAAAGAAAAGAAAGAACTAGGACTTATTCTAGTGCGGGTTTGGGTTTGTTTTTGTTTTTGTTTTTTTCTTTACTTTTTTTTGAGATGGAGTCTCGTTCTGTCGCCCAGGCTGGGGTGCAGTGGCGCGATCTCGGCTCACTGCAACCTCCCCTTCCTGGATTCAAGCTGCTCTCCTGCATCAGCCTCCAGGGTAGCTGGGATTACAGGCATGCGCCCTCACGCCCGTCAACCTTCTCCTACTTGCTGCAGTATCACCAAGACCGCCCTTCTCTTCTGAGTAGCTTTGGTCTGCCCCTTTCTTGGATTCCCTAATATGGGTAAGGAGAGAGGAGAGAAAACCTAGCTGGCCAATAAGGAAGCACGAACAGGGAAGTATTACTGAGGCACAGCTGTCAGCGTTATTAGAGTACTGGTGGCCCATATTACGGTGTGGCTGGTTATATGTCTTCCCCCGCAGGGTGTCCAGAGCACTGTGAGGGCAGGGCAGCTTTTACTCTACCTTTGAAACCTCAAAAGGTACAGCACCCAGCCCAGTGCTTGGCACAGAGTCGATTGATGTTTGAAAAATAACAATCTACATCGAAATTGGATGAGGGTTCTCATCTTTGTGTACTTAGTTTTATTTGATTTTGACCTTATAATTGGAAATGCAGGGGACAAATATTTACTATGTTGTTGAATATCTTAATACTATACTCCTTATAGCAGGTAAGATGTGGTCATCTTGCTAGATGCTAGCTAAAGCACCTGACTACATTTTGCTTGCTATAAGAAGTATTTTTGCTTTTAAAAAATCTTAAAACTTTCCAGAAAAACCTGTCAAAATAATTATTATTGCATCTTAACAACTTTTTTTTTTTTTTGGCCTAAAACATCAGAAATGTATTGTCTTACAGTTATAGAGTCCAGAAGTTTGACATCAAGGTATCAGCAGGGACATGCTCTCTTTAAAGCTCTAGGGAAGGATCCTTCCTTTCTTCCTCAAGCTACAGGTGTTCACTGGCAGTCTTTGGCATTCCTTGATCATGACTTCAATCTATGCCTCCTTCTTCACATAGCCTTCTTCCCTCTGCTTCTATGTCCAAATTTCTCTAGGTGTATAAGGACACCAACCATTGAACTATGACCCACCCTAATCCAGCCCCACTTCACCTTAACCTGATTATACCTGCAAAGACTATTTTTAAACACGGTTACATTCACAGGTGTTTTCTGTTTTCATTCTGTTATTGTCAAAAAACATACTCTGCATGATTTCAATCTTGTGGATAGACACAGATTTTGATAGACACTGTGTCTGGGTAGACACAGATTTTGGAGGAACACTACTCAACTGAGTGCAACAACTATATTTGGAGATTTTAACACTCCAATTTTAGTAATCGACAGAAGAAACAGACAAAAATCAGTAAAGATATATCAACCCACTTGATCTAATTGATATATACAGAACACTATAACCAACTGCGGCAGAACAGTCTTTTTAAGTGCATCTAAAACATTCAACTAAATGGGCTATATAAAAACCAGATTATAATCCATTCCACAAGATTGAAATCATGCAGAGTATGTTTTCTGACAATAAAAGAATGAAAATAGAAAACACAGACAAAAGGAAACATATAAAAACCCAAAATACTTGAAAATTATGAAAACACTCTAGTAAGACATTTCTAAGTAACTTTGGAATGACACAACAAACTTCTAAATTTCCTCTGTATCCAAAGAAGACATCCAAAGTAAAATTAGAAATATTTTGAACTGAATGTGACTGAAGACAATGAATATATCTGTTTTTATAAACATACCTGGAAAACTGGCATGTCATGTACATTAGAATCCAAAAATTGTTCAAGGGATGATTGTAAGATGTTGTCAGACAGCTGCGGTTAGATAAACTACCTCTAGGCCGGTTGCTTGTTCTAAACATACTCTTATTTCATTAATAAATTGATTCCTAAAACTCAGTACATCTACCTGTCTTCTATGGAAGTAAACAATCCTTAAATAGAAGCAACCAAGATTTTCGAGCTTTCAACCACTTGAGGAGATTTTAAAGGAAGTTTTAAAAAATGTAAACATACGTATATACTATAGTATATATAGTGCATACATACACATCTATGAACACATATCCGTATCATATATCAGCTTGTCACAGGGCTTTGTAACCTGTGACCTATGAACTTAGAGACATAATGAAAGCTTTACTGAATATTCAGGTTTTTCCATTGTGTGTGCATTTTTCTGGAGAAGGCTATACAGCTTTCATTAGACTCTCAGAGAAATCCCTGAACCCAAACCTTTAAAAAATGATCTTGAAGACAAAAGTGTGTTTCAATACTATTCTCTACTCTTGATAGTATCTCTCTAATAGGGACTCTTTAGGGTCTTGGTTTCTTATTGAGATTTTGGATGCCTAAGTAGTGAACATTGCAAAACGTTAGGAATAATCCTAATGCAAAGAATGACCAGATGCGATAACGTAACAAGCCCCTGTTTGAGACCCTTGATGAGTTTAAAATGTAAGTAGCATTCTATCTCTCTACAGCACTAGCTTAAAATTAGCATGGAAACAGCTTTTATGCTGTCTCTGAGGCCAAAAATATAAGTTCAACTCTGCACATTTGTTATTCGAAGGCGTTCACAAACGACATGCAAGGCATAAACGTTGGCCAAAAGCCATAGCTAAGCATTGTGTTAAAAAAAAAAAAAAAAAAAAAAAAAAAGTGTATGATTTAAAACCCAAAGCTATTTAGGAATCAGTTTCTCATTTCCTAATTTTAAAATAGGGATGAAACCAGGAAAAAAACATGTTTAAATTTGTATGCTTTAAATAACCTCTTTAGATTTAATAACATCTTTTTAAAGTCAAACAAAATTGATCAACAGCCTATGTAAGCAGTCATTCAGGACTGAAGAAGTCTTCTCTGCTTAGATTAACAAGAAAATGGTGCTGGAGGCAGCTTGGTGAGACACTGAGAACTAAAGTTACCGAAATAAATGTGTACTGGGACAAATGATTTTACACACATATTCTGAATGCTTCGCTTAGATTAATATTTTCCTTCAAATAAAACCAGTCGAAGTTCAATAATGCAACTATAAAGATGAATCTGCAGTAAGCAAGGCATTTGGTCATTCAGAGCCAAGAGATGAGAGTTATTCTAGAAAAGTATGAAATAACCAAAAATACTTCGGAATCTCTAACTATAGCACATATAACATTTTTTGCACATATGACAATGGATAATGGAACCTCCAAACAAATCCAAACTTACAATGTCTTCAAGATGTATGTGTCAGCATGATATAGCATGTGAAAAGCAAGTACCTTACTTGGCATCCCTTTTAAGCCATATATGGCTTTTCTTTCCCTCTTGAGTAAAATGTCCTGCCATTTACCCTTAATTGTCATGCTAACATCCATCTCAGAATCCACTTCCATCTTGGAAAAGGGTTAGTAAGATGTATATGAATAGGTATCTCTAACAAATCTTGATAATTTCCTTTTAGAAGAGGATACTCTAGAAATAACATCACAACTAAGACATCCTCTCGACTTTGAACTCAAGTCAAGACTTAGCAATGCATTTTTCATGTTATGGCATTAAACATGCTTACCTTCAGGGTGCTGTCAGAGGCACAAATCAAGTATTAATAACTATATAAATGAATATAAGTGGAAGGTTTATGAGTCAAGGGAAAAAGACACTTAGAAGGCAGTGTTACCTCCTGCTGTCTAAAATTGATCTCAGGAAAGCCCAGTGGACCTGCGCCATCCCCTCTGCTGCTTCCTCTTCCCTCACTATCCGTGTATCACAGAATTGACAAATCTACACTCTTAAGCTGTGTTTCCTAACTTAGTCTGACACTAAGTGCTCCAATCTGTTGTTTAGGAATCACTCTTTCACTATAATAACTTCATTATTACTGAGGAATAAAAACTCAGTAATGAGGTTTTTTCATTCTTGGGTAATGATTCCCAAATGACATAGAATTATAGGAAGAAAAGAAGCATTCTGAGAATGAGATATTCTGAGAAATGGTGTTTGGCAACCCTAATTACTGTCAATGAAGAATCACTCTCTCACTGTTTCATTGTTTGGGGCCAATATACAGAAGTTGGTAATTCCAAGGCCTATGAAGCCAGGTGGTTCTTGTGAGGTCAGTGGAGAACAAAAGCTTGTACCCGTCACAAAATGAGTAATCCCTGTTCCATTCCACCTGCTACCTTAGGAAAATAAGATGAAATATGGTTTTTCAAGGTTTTTCTCAAGATAACTTAGATATCTGGATTTTTATGTGAGTACTCCTGATTGTTAAATGCAGACACTAATCCCAAATTCTTAAATATTGCATAGGCCTGCAGACCTGACATAGCAGCAAATGTTTCACAAATATGTGACCTCTAAGAAAAGAACTTCTTAAAACCAGGTTTAGCCATGTAGCCATGTGAACTGGGACTCATGACCTCATAGCTAGGGCTTCAGTGACCTCATCATAGGATGGATGAGAAGATTGCCCTGGCGGCAGGCCCTGGAGTTCTTCATAAGGGGAACGCTCCACAATTGTGAGTTATAATCGTCCTTCCCACATCCAACTTCTGCTCTCAGATGAGGATGTGGCTTCTGAACTAACTGCTGACAAAGTATAAAGTGTACTTCAATCTACCAGGACCCAATGTGGCTAGCTTTCTATACTCAATTCTACAGTATGAATTATTTTTAAAATTTATTGTACTTAGAAAATCAATTAAGATTCAATGCAGAAAAATTACTAAGTACAGATATACAAGGGGAAATCTCCTTCAAATCCACCAGGTACTACCAAGTACCTCAATGTAGATCCTTTTAAATCTTTTTCTATGTGTATATTGTTTTTAGAAAAATAACATCATAACTAATGCATTTTTTGTAGCCTGCCTATTTTACTGAATATATTTACTCAATAAACACGGATTCTGTAGGGGAGTAGAAATATAACTGTTATAATAAGATTAATTTCAATGCAGTATGGGTGCAGTGGTTCACACCTATAATCCCAACACTTTGGGAGGCTGAGGTAGGTAGATCACTTGAGGTCAGGAGTTCGAGACCAGCCTGGCCAACATGGTGAAGCCCCATCTCTACTAAAAATACAAATAATTAGCCAGGTGTGGTGGCACGCTCCTATAATCCCAGTTACCTCTGCCTCAGGAGGCTGAGAAAGAAGAATCACTTGAACCGGGAAGGCAGGGTTTGCAGTTAAGCCAAAATCTTACCACTGCATTCCAGCCTGGGTGACAGAGTGAGACTGTCTAAAAAAGAAAAAAAGATAGATTAATCTCAATTCAACTTTTTTAACATAAGCACAAATATGTTTAATTTGTCATGAGTATAGGGTTTAGGATTAAAAACATAAAACAAAACACCAAATGCAAAGCAATCCTTCCCCCCCAAAAAAAATTTACCCCCAATCACTCAGTAGTTTAATGGTAGAATTCCCAAAATATTAAGAAATCTAGACTATTACCCTGTAATAGTAAAGCCCTCAAAACCTAGAGAAAAAATAGATTAAAATACATTTATTATTGAGGTATAAGGACAAAGTAGTGGAGACTATAAGTTGTTAATAGTCTGAACAATGAATCTAGAGAGAATGGGGGAAAAGGATTGGGGTCATTGCAACCAATTCTGAAAATTCTAGGATGCGTACGTGATTGAAAAGAGAAAAAATAAATACGGTCCATCTATATTTATATATTTAGATCATATATTAATATACATTAAATAGATTTAGATAATATATTAATACATCTTAAATATATTTACGTGTTTGCATCATAAGGTATATATTAATAATATAAGTGAAATGCAAAGTATATTGAACACTCTGCTAAATCTCTTAATTAAAACCTAACCGTTCTGTTACTTTAGGATTCAGCAGTGGTACAAATTTAAGTTCACATTTTCGTGGAGGACTTACTTAGTGAAATAAATGACTAGCAGACTAATTCATAGCAGAGAAATAAGAATTCGGCATTTTGAATGTGATGTCTTTGTTGAATCTCCCCCTATTCCTTGGCCTTCTCTTGCAAAGTCTGACAATGTTATAAAAGTACACAGCCAAGAGTGGGTGAGGCACAGAGCAAATGTGAAAAAATCTGTTATACAGAAAGATAGCGAAATGTTTTCCTTAGAAGAAAATTCTCTTTCTATCAATAGTCCCAAAGACTAATGAAGACTTTATTTCCAAATAAGTTTCTTTTGTCAATTTGTTTTAAATAAATTCTAATCACTTTAAAAGCAAATCTTGGAAGAAAATTATATATTTGTGGGTTTGATCTATTCAATAGTCTCACAGTGTACTCTCAAACTTGGGTGAACCAGGATTAAGTTTCATTAGTCTTACAAAAAAAAAAAAAAAAAAAAAAAACACAAAAATCTGTTACAGATGCCATATCACTTGTCTTATACTCTTAAAGAGAAATTATTAGGCCCATCCAAAGATGATAGAACTTTCCATGTTTTCAGTTGCTTCAAGTATACAAGCCTCAGAAAAAGTTCCCTGCAAGGCATCCTTTTCTCCATTCCGGAGATTAAATAAATCAATACTAGAAATCATCTTGCACTACAGATACTTCCTTCCCCAACTGAAATATTCTTATAAAAATTTAACAAGGAAATTTTAAAACATCTCATAATGTTGTTTTTACAAAGCAACTGTTAGTTATAAACAAGTCTTTTAGGTCTCAAGGAGATTTAAGATACTTCAAAGACTTGGTCTAAGCCCTCTAAATCCAGGTTGCTTTCATATATTTTCTAAAACATGCTATGTTAAATTTAATGTTTAAAAAAATGTTTTAAGTGTTGTGTTATGTGCTGGAAAAATTTAAACACAACTTATTCTAAGAACTTAGCACTTTTTGGAGCTTCCATTTTTACTAATTCCTTTCTTTAACTGTTTTTCTGTAAATGTCCTCAGACTTATTAAAGAATAGCAAATCTACCCAGGGCAGTGTATATTAACATATTTTTATGTACATTGAAAAAAGAAATTCCTCACAACCTAGTTGTTGCAGATGTTCCTCTTGGTTACTCTTCTTATCAGGAGAGAGACTGATCTGTCTTCTTTTGGTATATCCTATAGGTCAGTGGCAAGAAAAAACAAATAAAAGGCATTTTATTAATTATTAGAAGTTTGTGCAAATATTAACCACAAAGCCCTGCTATTCTGAATTGCTCAGTTAATACTGAATGATACATACTTTTTAAAGTCTGACTTGAATAATTTATAAAAACATGCACAGTGATTTATTTTAAACTAAAAGTTATAGTATACCTTTTTTTCCTATCAGCTTTCAGTGGTGATGTAGATTGGGTTTACCCTGACAGGCTTGGGTTATCTGAAATAAAAGAAGACACAGTTTCTTAGGGTGATATTTTTTTATTTCGTAAGAGTGGTTCGATTGGAATGAATAAATAATTTTTCAGTTTTCCACTGTTCTTTCCTAGAAAAAAAGGACTGTATGAATAATAATTTATTATTTCTTGTTTTAGTATGTATTTTGAAAATTTTACAACCAAAAGGAACACAGATAATTCTTTAACAGTCCATTTCCTCTGAAATAAAACAATGTGTAGCTCTTACCACCAGCTGGACATATTTCCCTCAATCTCGAACTAAAAAAACAAACGTTGGTCCATTAGTTATACTTGTTATAATTTCTATTTATCTATGCAAAATAGCAGAAGCTTTAAGAGACATTCACTTATACCTATGTTGCACAATGAGATTCTGTAATTTTTCTGTTGTATCTGTAATATAAAGAAGGTGTTAATTAGTACATTGAAGAGTCAACCATTAAAAAAAGGAAGATAGCCATATTATGAGATTTAACCAGAATTGAGTCAATATTAGAATTATTTGCTAATTTACCCTTTCTGAATTTTCAAATTGTTCCAAAATAGGTCAAATATGTATATTTTTTAAAGAATGAAATTAGAATAATAGTTTTTAATGTTCTAAGGACTTGTCCATTGATCTCCTAGCTCATCTCTTAAATATAAATAGACATTAAAAATCACAGGAGTAACAGAAACCAAAGATTGGAGCTCTTTCCTTGAAGGAAAAATTATGTAATTGATTTTTAGTTGACATTTTGTAAGGATTGCTGATAAAAGAATACTGTACTGTACTGAAAACTGAGTTTATTCTGTCTCCTATTATAAAACTAATAATTTAATAATTTACTCTCATTTATACTTCTGACAATTCTAAATAAGAAATTTTATTTTGAGCACTAATGTACCTAATTTTGTTAGTTACCACAGAGTAACAAGTTCAAGTTCTTTTGTATCTCCTTCTTTTTTCACACACATGTGCACATGCACAAAAGCATGGTTTTATATCTGAACCCATAGTAATTATTCAAGCAATCATTGAACATTCACTGGGCACCCATGATGTTACACAATAATAGATCTCGGGTTCCTAAAGTGGGAAGATCAGTGTTTACCACAGTTGCTCTGTCCTCTGTATTTTCATCAAGATCCAGCCCCACCTGTTAACACAGAATCTACAAAAGAATTAAACCAAAACATTTTAAATTCCCAATGAAATACATGCTTATCTTCCAAATATTCGTTCCCTCTTCCCCAGAACATGAGGCATGAAAGCCTGTGTAGTAAAATAGCCCAAACTGTTCAGCTGTCCATGTGGTAATAATAGTAACTTGCATTCTTATAGTACAAGGAGACAAGAGAGAAGATGATAAAATGCAAATTTCCTGTTAGATTCCTAAGTCCATGATAAATTTTTTTCTTCCCTCCTACAAAGACAACAGATATCTGGATTTTATTGTATATTTATTCCATCATTCATTCTTTTATTTATTCACTTATCTTTGTGTATTTAACTGGAAACCATTAGACAGTCTATACAATGGTTTTAGTGAGTGATTTGCATGCTACTAATGTCAAAATATCTATAGTTTAAAAAGACACATGCACATGTATGTTCATCACAGCATTATTCATAATAGCGAAGACATGGACTCAATCTAGAAAAGGTGGCACAGATAAACCATAGAATACTATACAGCCATAAAAAAGAATGAAATGACCTTTGCAGCAGCACAAACACAGATGAAGGCCATTATCCTAAGTTAATTAATGCAGGAAGAAATAACCAAATACCATGTGTTCTCACTTATAAATGGGGGGTAAACATTGAGTACAAAAGGGAAACAGTAAACAGTGGGGCATACTTGAAGGTAGAGGAGGGGAGGAGGGAGAAGCTCAAAAAACTACCTATTGGGTATTAGGCTCACTATCTGAGTGACAAAAGCATTTATACAACAGCAACCCATGTAACAAACCTGCAAATGTATCCCCTGAACCTAAAATAAAAGTTGAAAAAAAAAGAAAAGAAAACAAAACCCAATTAATTTGGCTTAAAAACGTTACAATAGCAAAGTAACTTTGACTTCCCTAGAAAATTCAGATGAGATCATTTCTGTCATATTAAATATCCACCAACAAATTTATAGTGTTTGTAACATGCTATGCATTTATAAAAATCACAGAAACCTCATTTGAATACTGATTGTTCGTTTATAATTTTTCATTTTTTTCAAAAGTCATTATTAAAGATGTGTTTGTTATCACACACACACACACACACACACACACACACACACACAAAGATTAATTACTGTATTCTGAGGCCAGTTTGTCAAGATGCCAATTGTCCTGTTATATGTAAATAGCATATTTATGTTATAAATTTCTGTGCCATTAAAAATATAAATATGCACAACTTTAAGAAGTATTAAGTTTATTTATATCATGAAAGGAAGTCAGATCTCTTTTCTTGCAAAGAAAATTATTAGAGAATAATTGTGCCATGAAGAATCCTATGCCTGGTGTAACATTCTTCATTGCACCAAAGCACATTCCTAGAGTATTTAACACCCAGATATCCTTGGTTCCACATAGAAGCACACTTGGAACCAAGCTTTCCAACATTCCAGGGAATGCTTGCTGTGTACACTATCTTTTGAAGTGCTAGTCAGCACACAGCAGTAAAGAGCTTTAGTTAATAAGATGTCAGCTGACTGGAGTATCCTCATCTGAACTCCCTACCACAAGAACCATGCTACCATGTTTAAAATTCTGTTCTCAGACAACGAGCTGTACCCAGTTCCAAACATACTTCTTGCCTATACAAGTCTTTTTAAAAGGGCTTGAAGGTAAGGGATATAGCTTGCATAAAGGTTTAGAACATAGATGCATTTAATCAAAATCACATACGAGAGAAAGGGAATTGGAAAGCTCTAAAACCCTGTTGAATCCTCTTGCATTAAGTGTATAGCTTACATAGTTCAGGAAAACCCATGTTCTCTTTCAAACAAAATATAATATTGAATCTGGACTGCTGAGATTGTAAAAGAGTCAATGACATCTTTTTCAGGGGCTATTATTTTAACCCTGTTGCCATAGCTGCCTGAATAACTAGAATATGTCTAAGATTATTTCTTGCAAATTGAAAGAGATCTACTTTATTTCATTTGAAACATTATATATGTTGAGATTTTTGGCCAAGCACAGTGGCTCACGCCTGTAATCCCAACACTTTGGGAGGCCGAGGCAGGATCACCTGAGGTCAAGAGTTCGAGAACAGCCTGGCCAACATGGAGAAACCCCATCTTTACTAAAAATACAAAAATTAGCCAGTGTGGTGGCATATGCCTGCTCTCAGTAGGCTGAAGCAGGCGAATCACTTGAACCTGGGAGGCAGAGGTTGCAGTAAGCCAAGATCATACCACTGCACTCCAGCCTAGGCAACAGAGTGAGACTCGTCTCAAAAAAAAAAACAAAAAACCATTACATATGTTGAGATTTTTGCAAAAGCATTTCTGATGCTACCAAAGTAGGTTTTCTGAATTATCTGCAATTATTAATGTGTATTAACTAGGTAGTAGTAACCACTAGCTCTATAATTCACTCTGCACAATGTAAACCTTAATTCAGTCAGAATTGCATCGTTATTACAAAGATCATGTTACATGTTACATTACAAAGATCATGTTACATGTTGCATTACAAAGATCATGCTATAGGTCATGTTCCATGTAACCTTTGAGTTCCAAAAACATCTCAGATAGTCTAAGAGGTGCAAGGTAAATCTACATAATAAATAACACTTTTATAATATCCTAAAGCAGAGAGATAAATCAATAAGTATCTACTGGATGAATATATGACCCCTTCTTATAGAGAACATGTATATGTGCTAACGGCCATTCATACAAGCCAATATCATACCATGTTATGTCCCTGGAGTTCTTTTTTGGAACCAATAATTGTTTTAAAATACATGGCAGAGCCAGATTCATCACCATTGCAAGACAGAATACTAGAAGTATTCTGCTTAACCTCCAAAAAAAAAAAGCTTGCTGCTTTAGAAATCAAATACTCCTTGATATGATTGTACCAAATAAAAGAAATAAAAGGTTAAAGAAGCTGTGCTTACCAAACGAAATAGAATACTACCTAAAGTGTAAAATGCATGTTCTATGGGAATACAGATGCTCCTTGACTTACTATGGGGGTTGCCTGTAATGAACCCATTCTAATCTGAAAATATCATAAATTGAAAATGCATTTAATACACCTAATACACCAAACAGCATAGTTTAGCCTAGTCTACCTTAAGCGTGCCCAGAACACTGACATTAGCCTACAAGTGGGCAAAATTATCTAATGCAAAGCCTGTTTTATAATAGTGTGTTGAATATCTCATGCAATTTGTTGACTGCAGTGCACTGTGTAGTATCTGTTGTTAACTATTGTGATCACGTGGCTGCCTGGGAGCTGCAGCTTGCTGCCACTGCCCAGCGTTAGAAGAGGGTATTGTACTGTGTATCGCTAGGATAAAAAAGATCAAAATTTGAAATTCAAAGTGTGGCTTCTACTGAATGAATTGCTTGCGCATCACTGTAAAATTGAAAACTTGTTAAGTTAAACCATTGTAAATTGGGGGCCTTCTGCATAGGAATTACAATAGCAAGCATCCAAGAATTGGGGGTTAGCAGAAACAAAAAATAATCATTCAAATTATACCAGATGGAAAGTCCATAAGCAAATATAGTTAGTGCCTAACACTTGAAAGTAACTTAATTTGGTTAAATATATTAATTTGTCTATCTGCAAATGAAACAAATTTTTTTCTGCTTTCTAGATCTTTTGTTTTCAATTGATTCAAATAAATAAATAAATAACTCTTCATTCATATGGTATTTCTTAGAGATAAACCACATGCATGAATCAGAGGGAACAGTTCACAACGTGGTAAAGGAACAGGAAGAACTTGGGTTAGAATTCCATTTCTTTCAAGGTAGAGGGCAAATTATCATAATATCACATGGACATAAAGATCAAGCCATGCTTGGCACTATCTACACAATCAAGGCAGAGAACACAAAAACTTGCACAAGAATGTTCACAGCAGCATTATTCATAATAGTCAAAAAAATGGAAACAACCGAAGTGCCCCCCAACTGATGCATGAACAAACAAAATGTGCTGCATCCATTCAATGGAATATTATTCAGCCATTAAAAAGAAGAAATTACTGATACATGCTATGACATTGATAAACTTCAAAACCATATGCTTGCCTGGGTGCAGTGGCTCATGTCTGTATCCCAGCACTTTGGGAGGCCAAGGTGGGTAGATCATCTGAGGTCAGGAATTCAAGACCAGCCTAGCCAACATGGTGAAATCCCATCTCTACTAAAAATACAAAAATTAGCCGGGTGTTGTGGCAGGCACCTGTAGTCCCAGCTACTCGTACTCGGGAGGCTGAGACAGGAGAATCACTTGAACCCAAGAGGCAGAGGTTGCAGTGAGCCAAGATCACGCCTTTGCACTCCAGCCTGGGTGACAAGAGCGAAACTCCATCTCAAAAAAAAAGAAAAAAAATAGCATATGTTAAGTGAAAGAAGCCAGTCATAAAGGACCACATATTGTATGGGAGTGACTGCCAATGGGCAAGAGGTTTCTGGTGAAAACATGGAGAGGAGGTTTGAATAATTATCTGAGGTTAGATTTGTTATTTGGGGGCACCATTACCTACTTAATTTCCTACACAACTCAAATTCACTAGAAAATTACTGTTGGCCGTACTTTTTTGATAAGGTAATTCCTGTATTTCAAAACTGTTTTTAAGGCTTTTCTTAATCTCTTTCTTAAAGAAAACAGAGGCAGTTACAAAGTACAACAGACATTTTAAAATTTTACTTCAAAAGAAGATAATCAAAAGTAATACAATCATCACAATTGGCATTAAATTATTGTTTTGATCTTCATATTTTATTCCTCATTCATTTGTTGTTGCTTTTTGTCTGTTCTAGTGCTATAATAACTTAACTCAACTTTACCAAAATGAAACTTTGTTTTCATGCTTTGTTAAGCTGAAGCTAATAATTTTACGTAGGGTGTTATCAAAAAATGACTTATTTTTAGGATAAGTTAATATCTCAAACAACAGTGTTATGCTCTGTCACCTTCCAAACTCTGGTGTGAGAAAATCCAATCAGATTAACTGATCTTGCACAATTTAACCATCAAATAAATTCCATATGCAGCCTTGGTGGCTCATGCCTGTAATCCCAGCACTTTGGGAGGCTGAGGCAGGTGGATCACTTGAGCCCAGGAGTTCAAGACCAGCCTGGGCAACATGGTGAAACCCCATCTCTTCTAAAAACATAAAAATTAGCTCAGCATGGTTGTGTGCACATGGGAAGGCTAAGGTGGGAGAATCCTTGAGGCCAGGAGGTGGAGGCTGCAGTGAGTTGCGATTGCATCACTGCACTTTAACCTGGGTGAGAGAACAAGACCCTGTCTCAAACAAACAAACAAAAAATCTAGAATGGACAGCTTAGAAATCCTAAGAAACTCCCTCCTGTGCCTAGCTCCTCCCTCATGTTCTCTAAAATGTTCAAGAAACACTAACTATAACATTGACATCTAAATGTAATTTGTAAAGTATTTCTTATGTTCTCCCTGGTAGTCTCCTTAAAATCACCCTAACTTTCCCAGAACCTAGAAGATATTGCCTTTTAGTTAAAATTTTCATGTGCTCATGTTTTCTGCCATTTCTGTTTGGCACAAAAGCAAACTGGAAAACTTGATAAACAAGAAAGACCTCAAGTAACAAAAATTATATGTCTTTCTTGGCTCCATTAACAGCGTCAGACTTCTGAAATATGGTAGATCTTTTTCCAAAGGAGGATCTTACTAACTCTCAGTGTATATCTGTACCTTATCTTTATCATTGTTTAAAATCCATTGCTAAATAACAAATAGGCCAAGATCTCCAAAACTGATACTGGTGAAACTGCTCAACAGTGTTCCAGAAGTTCTTAACCGTAAGAGTGATGCTACAGCAGAAAGGAAACCATGAAACATCACATATCTTGACTGAAAATTATACCCCACACTCACTGAGCTAATCTGGAGCTGCCATAGAAGACAGGGAAGTTGGAAGTAGAAACCTTTGCATAGAGCATCACCCTTCGCCATCAATCAAAAGGAATTCTGTGAGCTTCTACTGAGAGCCTAGAGCTCTGCTCAGCAGCACAAAGGCAGAGCCAGACTGAAACAACTCCAGAGCCACACCTCCTCTGAAAGACAATTATCAGCTGAGATTTTCAAATAAAATCACTGGGGATTATCCACTGTCTCCCCAAGAAATTCAAATGTTTAGAAATGTAAACACAACACATACATTTTTTTTTTTTGGAAATAGGTTTCAGATAATCACATGTATGCCAAATGATTTGTAAAGTGTAAAATTTGAAAAAGATCAGATATTAAATTGAATGAGAAAATACAACAACAATAAAAAACATTTTAATAATGGACTACTAGTTTTTGCTTTTTTGAAAAGAAATATAATAAAGTTATTTGTTCAAATAAAATGTACTTGACACTTTTGCAAATGTTTAGGGACAGAAAGTGTGTACCCCTTTACATTTACTATTTCTCACTGAAGCCAATTTCATTTCTTCCAACATCCTAGCCATCTGCATTCATATAAAGTGGTTATTTTCATGGATAATTCACCTCATACATGAAAAATAAAAGTAAAAGATATCTGGAATAAAGTCATTGCAAAACTGATGTTACTTCTTAAATCTTCGTAGTAATTTATTTTGACCAAAATAAAATGAGTGAGATTTGCTGCTTTCCTCTGATTTTTTTTTTTTCTACTTCAGTAGCAGTTTTAAAAGCAAGTGAGTAATTATCTTTTATTTTAGATATCTTGAAGTTTGCTTGAAGTCATCCTGGACTCCTTTACAAAAGCTACCTGTGGACCAATCCTGGGGCTCATATTAATTTTACAAACGTCGGGCACCCAGGGTTGCAGCGAGTAGGGGAGGACGGAGTGCGCGATGCCACGTGTAAGTTAGCAATCATCGTCTCTATTAAAGCGGTTCCATACCTTCCAGCCCCGCACTCAGGATTCACAATAATGCCTAGTGTTAGCACTCGCTAATAGACCATTTGATGGGGAAGGTGAGGAGGAAAACGACCCTGGAAGCAGAGTGCTGGTTTCACACTCGCTGGGTATCTGTTACATATGAATTTCCTCTGGCGCCAGCAGGTATTTTGAGTAGGCATCTAGAGGTATCCCAGAGGGGAAGGATGGGAGTGCATAATATGGAGCTGTAAGTCTGGGGATCAAAGCTTTAGAGATCCCAGAGGAAGTCGGTAAGATCCGGATTGATTGGCCAAAGGGATTTAAGTGGAATGGGGAAGATAATTCGAATTTCTGAGGTTTAGAGGAGCAGGGGAAGAGGGTGGAAAGGTAGGGAGTAAACAAGATCTCAGAGAAAAGCCCACATTAGACAGGCGCATGTGGAAGATGGGAGGCTTTACCCTCTCTTTTAATCCTGGGGACCCCAGAGGGCAACTTCAGTCAGCAGATAGTGCCAACGTGCAGGGAATGGGCTGCGACCGCTCCTAGTGACCCCACGAAACCCGGAGGGGAGGCAGAGGCTCTGAGACCAGCCAGAGGAGCTGACGATCGCGCAGAGGCCGCTGCGAGTCTTCCCCGGAGGTCTAGGAGACAGAGCCATTAAAGCCCGCTGCCTGCTGAAGCGCACAGTAAAAGTGACTGCGATTTATTTGGATTAGTCACTATAAAGGTCTGGGGAGACAGCTATTTATTCGATACCGGACCTTGACAAATTGGGCAGTGCAAGAGGGGACAGTACTCTGACCTCAGGCTGTGCTGGGCGGAAGGTAGGATACTCCCACCTGCTCCCGGCCCCAGGGGGCGCGCATGCCCCGCGGGAGTGCAATTTCACCTGCGAATGCGCGACTGCAGCGCGGCCGGCCCCAGCCAGCCAGGGTGCCCTCTCCCGGCTTGAGAGGTTCTGGCTGCTGCCTCCAGGCCTCCAAGGAAGATTTCCGCTCACTCTCCAGCAGCACCTTCTCCGTCACCAAATCTGAGATCCTGCCCTATTGCCCGGCAGGTGGCCCAGTACCCACAAGGGTCCACCTGAATAAAAGTCGTTTGGTCTGGCAGCATCCGGGTCATATGTCTGACAGGTCGTTTAAAAGTCTTTTTTTTTTTTTTTTTTTAAAGCACTGACAAGTGATTAGAACGTGAAATTTAATTCCACTTAATATGAAATGAGATTATAATATACTGGTTCTTAAAAGCAGATAACCCTTGGTATCAGCGACTCTGCATTAGATCTGCTCAAAAACCCTGCAAGCCTTGCTCCTACAACTCATACACATAACGTGAAAAGAACAAACCACTGTGAAATTCATTCGTTCTGTATTTCTGAACTTTATTTCTGTCGTTAGTATATTAAGTGAGACATTAACATCCTTTAAAAGCAAAGATATTTGTATTAAATATCTATGCACAAACATAAATAGGTAAATTTCTAACTGCAATGCAATCAAAAGGAATTATTTGTCTAGAAGCCTACTACTCTTAATGTAATTTATTGCCGCCCCAGCTTTATGGCCAACGCTGTTTTATCAGAATATGCAGCCTTAGATACCTAAAATACGTAATTCCGGGCAAGGATTTTCTTGCTGATAATAAGTAAACTTAATCACGTGGCTTTCAGGATCTGAAGCAGCGCTTTTTGGACAATATCTAAAAAGCTGTGTATCAAGCAGTGAGGTTAATTTGTTTAATTGTTTGCCTTTATTTTGGTTAAAGACCTAAGACTGGGAGAATGAGTTAAATAAAATCGTTTCTTATTCAGTAAAAGCAATCGGATCCTTTGAGTTAAAAAGATGAAAGTTCAGTGTGGCCAGAAGATGAGGGTTTTAGCTCTTTTGATGGAGACTATTTGAACCTGAAAATTTTGTGTGGCTATCTATCTTGCTAAAAGTCAGGGCGAGATAAAGTGTAATCTGGCTCTGATTTCGGCTGGAAGGAAAACATTGAAATGACTGCTCATTTATCACTGAGCCCACCCTCCCCTCCTCCACCTTAGTTTAATTGACAATGTAACACCGAGCTGTTTGTGTCTTCCCTTGACTGTTGGAAATGAAACCAATCCGGATGAAGGGAGAGTTCCAAATTATTGGGTTTCTTATGTAAAGAAATTATAAGAAAAAAAAAGTAGAGGAAGCGAGGAAGCAATTGTAAAAACTCTACTGTGCATGAACACTGGAGAACCATCCAAATTTTGTGATAACTCATCAGGCTTTCCTTCTGGTCTGGCTGCCTGGTGAATATGCATATGTGGGTTCCCTGACAAAAGCAGCTATTTAAGAGGTTAGTCAAGATACTATTTGTGACACTGTTGTTAAACTGATTGCAAGAATATTTAGTGATTATGGAAAGCAAAATGATCAATCAGTACATTTGTTTCTAGTCCAGATAGTTATTTTAGCCAAATAGATACAGCATTAATTTCTTCTAAATAGATGCCTAAATTCACAAAGGAAAAAAATGACCAATATGCATATATATTAAAATTCAATGTCAATTGTAATCATTTATGTAATATTAAAATAATGATAGGATTCCTTTTCAAGTGGTCTAGTCAAAATTTCCTAAATGCAATACTCAATATTGACAAGAATTCAATGAAACAGCCACTCCCAAATACTGTTTGAGAATGTGTAAATTAGAACAACCTAGGAATGTCCAAAAATATTGGTAAAAGACTTTAAAGTGCATATATCCTTTAACATTAGCAATTCTATTTCAGGGAATGTATTTGATGAAAAAACTAAGGATATACACAAAGATTTTACTTAGAGAATATTCACAGTAACAAAAAGCTGGGAATAAATATATACAACACAACATGAAAAATTGTTTTGTCATCAATTATGTCATAGAAGAAAATTTTATGACATCCAAAGATTTTATGACAGTAGATGACACATGGATTATTATAAAATATAATATTTTATAATATTTTTGTGAAAAATAAAGTCATAAGAAAGATCTGATAAGATATATATGGAGGTGGCTTATCACAGGGTAATGATGTCCTACTTTTTTCTTCAAAAGTTTTACATGTATGTAATTTTAAAATACAAAAAAATATACAATAGAAACATTTTTTCTTTATCCAGTTGAATTTGAGCTGTTGACTTTTTTCTTATTGGTTTGAAAAGTTCTTGGTAGATTAAGGAAATAAGCTGTCTTTCTGTCATATATTTCCAAATGTATTTTCTGCTTGAAATGTGTCTTTTTTTTTATTTTTACATGTATGTGTAAACACATTTATTAAACTATTCTTTCATGGTTTTTAGGCTTTACATTTGCTAAGAAAGCTCTCTCCCCTGTATACACACACACACGATAAAATTGCATTTTTAAAAACTTTTCTCACTTTTCTTCTAGTACTTCTATAGTTTTCACTTTTTACTTTTAAATCTTCAGCTCATTTAGAAATTCTTTGGGTTCAAGCAGTGGAGTAAGAACACAGTTTATTTGTCCAGACACAATTTATGGAATATATTTTTCCATTGATCTAAAATATCAACTATGCCATAAATTAAATTTTTATTTATATTTGAGTTTCTAGGCTCTTCACATTGGTTGAATAATGTGTCTGTTTACTTAGATGTCAACACATAATTATTTAAATTAATATATATGTTAATATATGACATCATTCCTCCCTCATCACTTTATTACTTATTGTTTTCTTTAATGTTTCTGGTAATATAAGAACAGGTTTACTTAGCTTTAAAAAATGCACATATATTATGATTGAGATTGCATTGAATTTATTAATTAGATAAGGAGAATTGGTATCTTTGAAATATTGCATCTTCTGACCCAAGAGGAACTATGGTTTTATGGCAGAAGTTTTTTCCCCAATTTATAAAAATGTTCCTCAGTGAGGTTTAGATTGTCCAGGAAGAAGTATATTATACTGATTAAGAGCAGAGACTCACGTTTATGAGACCTTGAGCAAGTTGCATAAACACTTTGTACCTCCATTTTGTCACAGGAAAAATAGAAATAACAGTAACACCTGCCTCAGAGAGTTGTAATAAGAAAATGAGAAGTTTCATTCAAAGTACTTAATGTCTGCTCAAAAAATATTCCTTATTATTATTAGGTCCTGAGCATTGCCTCTTGAGTTTTTTCTAAATATTATTTCCTTTGTCTTATTGTTTTATTTTTATCCTGACCATAGCTTTTCAATTGATTCTCTTCAATTATCTCGGTATAGAGGTTTCTAATCTGAAAACAATAATAAATTGTCCTGTGCAGTTTACTAATGCAATTTCTTTGTCTTTTTTACTTACCTTGGCTAAGACTTCCAGAACCATAATAAATAATAGTAGAGGTAATATATCTTTTGTCTTTGACTTCAGTGAGATTGTGTCTAGTGCTTCATCATATGTTTTTGTGATATTACTAAAGTTTCTATTTAGTTATGTTATAACAAGATTTTATTTTATTTTTATTTTTTATTTCAGGTTTTGGGGTACATGTGAAGGTTTGTTACATAGATAAACACATGTCACATGGGTTTATTGTATATATTATTACATCACCCAGGTATTAAACTCAGTACCCAATAGTTATCTTTTCTTCTCCTCTTCCTCCTCCCACCCTCCACCCTCAAGTAGACCCCTATGTCTGTTGTTTCCCTCTTTGTGTTCGTAAGTTCTTGTCATTTAGCTCCCACTTATAAGGGAGAATACATGGTATTTGGTTTTCTGTTCCTGTGTTAGTTTCCTAAGGGTGATAGCCTCCAGCTCCATCCATGTTCCTGCAAAAGACGTTATCTTATTCTTTTTTATGGCTACATAATATTCCATGGTGTATATCTACCACATTTTCTTTATTCAGTCTGTCATTGATGGGCATTTAGATTGAGACTATGTCTTTGCTATTGTGAACAGTGCTGAAGTGAACATTCACATGCATGTGTCTTTAGGGTAGAATGCTCTATATTCCTCTGGGTATATACCCAGTAATGGGATTGCTCCGTCTAATGGTAGTAGTGCTTTTAGCTCTTTGAGGAATTGCCATACTGCTTTCTGCAATGGTTGAATTAATTTAGACTGCCACCAACAGTGTGTAAGGGTTCCCTTTTCATTGCAACCTTGCCAGTATCTGTTATTTTTTTTTAACTTTTTAATAACAGCCATTTTGAACTGGTGTGAGATGTTATCTTATTGTGGTTTTGATCTGCATTACTTAAATGATCACTGATATTGAGCTTTTTAAAATATACTTTTGACTTACAAGAAAAAAACCCACCCAAAAGGCGAAGGATATGAACAGAAACTTTTCAAAAGAAGACATACATGAGGCCAACAAACCTATGAAAAAATGCTCATCATCACTGGTCATTAGAGAAATGCAAATCAAAACCACATTGAGATACCACCTCATGCCAGTTAGAATGATGATCATTAAAAAATCTGGAGATAACAGATGCTGGAGATAATGTGGAGAAATAGGAACACTTTTACATTGTTGGTTGGAGTGTAAACTAGTTCAACCATTGTGGAAGACAGTGTGGCACTTCCTTAATGACTTAGAAATAGAAATTCCATTTGACCCAGCAATCTCATTACTGGGTATATACCCAAAGGATTATAAATCTTTCTATTATAAAGACACCTTCATGACCACCACCAAAGTTTCTAGAACCAAGTAGATCTCTTTGGCTGATGAAGCACTCGCCATCTCTTGCTTTGACAGGGCTTTCCTAACTTCACAGTGTGGCCATTCACAGTAGGTATTTCTGAATGACAATCTTATCCACGGAGTCATGGTCATCACAGGCTATAAAGTCAAAGCCCCTTTTCTTGCCACTGCCTCAGTCAGTCATGATTTCAATCACTTCAATTTTTCCATACTGTTCAAAATAATCTCTTAGGTGATGTTCTTCAGTGACTTTTTTAATGCCACCGATAAATATCTTTATCACAGTTAAGTGGGCACCTGGTCTTTGAGAATCTTCTCTTGAGACAGCTCCCTTTGGTTCCACAACTCTTCCATCCACCTTGTGTGGCCTTGCATTCATGGCTGCATCTGCCTCCTCCACAGTGGCATATGTGACAAACCCAAAGCCCCTGGAACCTTGGCATTTAGATCTCTCATTAACACACAGTCTGTGAGCGTTTCCCATTGCTCAAAATGGCTCCTCAGACTCTCATTAGTTGTTTCAAAGCTCAGCCCTCCAATGAAGAGCTTCCTCAGCTGTTCAGGCTCTTTAGGAGACTTAGACATGATGGCAGGGAGATGAGAGACCTTATCGATGCTTCTTTGGCAGTGTCCACTGCTACTGATTTTTGTATTTTGACTTTGTGTCCTGAAACTTTACTAAAGTTGTTTATTAGCTGAAGGAGCTTTTGGACTGGGACTATGGGGTTTTCTAGATATAGAATCATGTCCTCAGGAAACAAAGATAGATTGACTTCCTCTCTTCCTATTTGGATGCCCTTCCTTTCTTTCTCTTGCCTGACTGCTCTGCCTAGGAATTCCAATACTATCTTGAGTAGAAGTGATGAGAGAAGGGATTGTTGTCTTGCACCAGTTTTTAAGGGGAATGATTCCAACTTTTGCCCATTCAGTACAATGTTGGCTGTGAGTTTGTCATAGACAGCTCTTATTATTTTGAGATGTGTTCCTTCAGTACCTAGTTTATTGAGAGTTTTTAATATGAGAGATGTTGAACTTTATCAAAAGGCTTTTCTGCATCTATCGAGATAATTATGTGACTTTTGTCTTTAGTTCTGTTTATGCGATTAATTACATTTATTGATTTTCGTGTTTTGAACCAAACTTGCATCATGGGATGAAGCCCACTTGACCATGGTGGATTAGCTTCTTGATGTGCGGCTGGATTTGGTTTGCAAGTATTTTGTTGAGGATTTTTACATTAATGTTCATCAAGGCTATTAGCCCAAAGATTTCTTTTTCTGTCAGGTCTCTGCCAGATTTTGGTATCAAGATGATGCTGACCTCACAGAATGAGTTGGGGAGAAGTCACTCCACCTCAATTTTTTGGAATAGTTTCTATAGGAATGGTACCAGTGCTTCATTGTACATCTGGTAGAATTGAGCTGTGAATCCATCATGCCCTGAGCTTTTTTGTTGGTAGGCTATTTATTACTAACTCAGTTTTGGAGCTGATTATTGGTCTGTCCAGGGAATCAATTTCTTCCTGGATCAGTCTTAGGAGGGTGTATGTGTCTAGGAATGTATTCATATCTTCTAGGTTTTCTTGTTGTGTGCATAGAAGTGTTCTTAGTAGTTTCTGATGGTTATTTTTATTTCTGCATGGTCAGTAGTAACATCCCTTTCATCATTTCTAATTGTATTTATTTAGATCTTCTCTCTGTTCTTTTTTAGTCTAGCTAGTGGCCTATCTACTTAATTATTTTTTTCAAAAACCCAACTCCTGGATTCATTTATCTTTTGAATGGTTCTTCCTGTCTTGATTTCCTTCAGTTCAAAACTGATTTTTGTTTTTTTCTCATCCTCAGCTAGCCTTGGGGTTGATTTGTTCTTACTCCTCTAATTTTTTCAGTTGCGAGGTTAGGTTACTAATTTGATACCTTTCTAACTTTTTCATATGGGCATTTAGTGCTATGAATTTCCCTCTTAACACTGCCTTAACTGTGTCCCAGAGATTCTGGTATGTTGTATCTTTGTTCTAATTATTTTCAAAGAACTTCTTGATTCCTGCCTTAATTTTATGATTTACCCAAAAGTCATTCAGGAGCATGTTGTTTAATTTTCATGTAATTGTATGGTTTTGAGCAATTTTCACTGTGTTGACTTCTATTTTCATTGCACTGCGGTCCAAGAGTGTGTTTTGTATAATTTCACCTCTTTTACATTTGTTGAGGACTTTTACATGTCTAATTTTGTGGTCAATTTTAGAGTATGTGCCATGTGGTATTGAAAATAATGTATATTTTATTGTTTTGGGGTGGAGACTTCTGTAAACGTCTATCACATCCATTTGGTTCAACCCTGAGGTTAGGTCCTGAACATCTTTGTTAATTTTCTGCCTCGATTATCTGTCTAATACTGTCAGTGGAATGTGGAAGTCTCCCACTATTACTGTGTGGTAGTCTATGTCTCTTTGTACATCTCTTAGAACTTGCTTTATGAATCTGGGTGCTCAATTCATCAAGAAGATCTCATTATCTTGTGTTGGGTGCATATATGTTTAGGATACTTAGGTCCTCTTGATAAATTTTTTTTTAAGGTCTAAAAATTTTTTTATTTTAAAAATACAAGATAGTAACATTGACTTTTGGAAGGATGTACAGTTCTATGACTTTGAATTCAGGTATAGGTTTGTGCAACAACTACCACAATCAGAATATAGAACGATTTGATCACCTCAAGAAACTCGCTTATGCTAGCTATGTGTCTGTCCTTTTGCTGACACCACGCTATCTGGATTACTGAAGCTTTGTAGGAAATCTTACAATCAGGTAGTGTAAATGCTCCAACTTTGTAATTCTTTTTTTCAAAATTGTTTTGGCCAACATTCTACTTAATAGTAAATTATGAAGATTTTTCTTATCAGATTGGGAGTAAGGCATGGATGAATTCTCACTGCTTCTTTTTAGTATTGTACAGGAAGTCCTCGCTATTTAAAATAAGCAGAGAAAAGAATCAAAAGGCATGCAGATTAGAAAAGAAGAAATAAAACCTTCTATTTGTAGATGACATAGATTTCTATACAGAAAGTACCAAGGAATCTATAAAACCTTCTAAAACTAATACATGAGTTTAGCAAGATTGCAAGGCAACCCATATAATCAATCATATTGCTATATATTAGCAACGTATAATTGGAAAACAAAATTTTAAAACAATGTCGTTCACAATACCCCTCCAAAAAATGAAATACTTATATAAAATCTTTATGCTGAAAACTGTACAAAATGCTTATGAAAGAAGTTAAAGAAGACCTCAATAAATGGAGACATATACCATGTTCATGGATTGCAAGACTCACCTAGTTAAAATGTCAGTTCTTCCCAACATGATCTACAGATTAAACACCATTCCTCTTGATAAATTGAATCCTCTACCATATATAATGCCTTCCTTGTCTTGTCTTATCTTTGTTGATTTGAAATCTGTTTTGTCTGAAATTAGAATTGCAACCCCAGTATTTTCCATTTTCTTGGTAGATTTTTCTCTATCCCTTCATTTTAAGCCTATGAGTGTCATTATTTGTGAGATGTGTCTCTTGTAGACAGCATACCATTAAATCTAGCTTTTTTATCCAACCCGCCATTCTGTGTCTTTTAAGTGTCTCATTTAACCTGTTTACATTCAAGGTTAGTATTGATATGTGTGGATTTCATCCTGTCATTGAGCTGTTAGCTGGCTATTTTGTTGGCTTATTTGTGTGGTTGCTTTACCATGACACTGGTCTCTGTGTCTAAGTGTGCTTTTGTAGTAGCTGCTAGCAGTCTTTCCTTTTTATATTTAGTGCCTGTTTCAAGCTCTCTTGTAAGGCAAGTCTGGTGGTAATAAAGTCCTTCAACATTTGCTTATTGCAAAAGGATCTAATTTCTTCTTCACTTAGGCAGCTTAGTTTGGCTGGATATGAAATTCTTTGTTGAAGATTGCTTTCTTTAAGAATGTTGAATATAGGCTCCCAATTTCTTCTGGCTTGTAGGATTTCGGCTGAGAGGTCCACTGTTAGCCTTATGAGTATCCCTTTGTAGGTGACATGCTCTGTCTCTCTAGCTGCATTTAACATTCTCTTTTTCATTTCAATGTCAGAAAATCTGACAATGATATGTCTTGGCGATGATCTTCTTGTGTAGGATATTGAAGGAGTTTTCTGTATTTCCTAAATTTGACTCTTGGCCTCTCTAGCAAGGCTGGGGAAGTTTTCATGGATTATATCCTGAAATATGCTTACTAAGTTGTTTGCTTTCTCCCCCTCCCTTTCAGGGATACCAGTGATTCATAGATTTGGCCTTTTTACGTAATCTCATACTTCTCAGAGGTTTTGTTATTCCTTTTTATTCTTTTCTCTTTATTTTTGTCTGATTACCTTATTTCAGAGAACCAATCTTCAAGTTCTGAGATTTCTTCCTCAAATTGGTTTATTCTGCTGTTAATACTTTTAATTATACTGTGCAATTCTTATATTGTGTTATTCAGCTCTGTCAGAACCATTGGTTTTTTCATACTGGCTATTTTGTCCTTCAGCTCCTGTATTACTTTATCATGATTCTTACTTTCCTCAGGTTGGGTTTTGTAGTATTTTATCATAATCCTTGTTTTCCTCAGATTGGGTTTTGCCATCCCCTGAATCTCGATGATCTTTGTTTCTGTCTATATTCTGAATTATATTTCTGTCGTTCCAGACAATTTGGCCTGGTTAAGAACTCTTGTTGGAAAACTGGTATAGTCATTTAGAGGACATACAACACTCTGACCATTTGGGTTACTAGAGTTCTTGCATTAGCTCTTTGTCATCTCTGTGTATGGGTGTTCCTTTAACTGCAGTGTAGATTGAGTATGGTCAATAGACTTCTTTTCTGGATCTTTTCTGGACCAAGGTTTTGTGTAGGATCTCTACTTGAAGCTGACTTATTGCCTTTACTTTCAGAGGTATGTTAGTGAAGTATTTTGGGTATTGAAGCTTGGGGGAGTTATCCAGCAGGTGACACTTAGATGTATTGTTCAGTTGGTTGACTCTTGCTCAGTTGTGTGGCTCACTTGTTTCCTCAGTTGCAGCCATGCTCCTTCTCAGTTCTCTGAAAGTGTGGGCTCCTCTTCCCCTTGGGTGCTGCCTATAGCTCACAACTTGGCACTCCTGGGCTGCCCACTGCAGCTCTGGGACAATCTCAGTGTTTATGTTCCTTCCCCAGCTTAGAGGCAATGAAGGAGAGATCTTAGTGGCCAAGGGCCATTTGCTTGTCTCCTGGGGTCTCCACCCCAGAGAGATGCAGGTCAGCAATCACTCAGTGCAGTCAACCCAAGATGGAGGGTTTGTGCTGTGAGCCCAAGCCAGGGGTTCCCTGTCCAGTGATGAGTCATGGGGAATGTATGGAACTCATGGAAAATGAACTGGCCTCCTCTTGTTGGGTGGACTACAGCTTGCTGGAGGTATGGATAAGCACTTAGGGTCTTTGCTCCTTCATTAATCTGAGGGTGGCAAGGGCAGTTCCACTCCAGAGGCTCTGGATAAGAGTCTTCCAATTGCCTCTGGAGGCTCTGTCCAGGTAGTTTCTGAGTTGGTATTAGCTCAACACCTCTGGCAGGAGATGGCTGGGACCCAGGCCTAGAAGACCTGCCTGGTAAAGAGATATGGGAATAGCCACTCATGTAACAGTCTGGCCACTTTTCTGTAGGCCTGCTGTGGTATGCTTGGTGCCTCCTCTAGTCTCTAGCCACCTTGGATTTTTCAGAACCTAGATGTGTCACCAGTGAAGGCTGCAAAAAGGCAAAGATGGCAGCCTGCCCCTCCCTCTGGAAGCTTTGTCCCAGGGAGGTACAGACCTGTTGCTTGCCCACAGACATCTGTAGGAAGTGGCTGGAGACACTGGTTAGGAGACCCCACCCAATGAGGGGGAATGGGATCAGGACCTGCTTTAAAAAGCGGTCTGGCCATGTTTTGGTAGAGCAGCTATACTGTGCTGGGGGTCTACTTCAACCCTCGGTCACTTCAGACACTCTGAAGCCCAAAGACTGGAATGACTAAGTCACCCAAACAGCAAAAATGGTGGTCCACCTCTCCCTCTGAGCATGCTATGCCAGGAAGAATTCAGATCTCTGTCAACAGTAGAGCTCAGGCAGGAGTGGTTGGAGGCCCTGGTTGGAAGGTCCCACCCAATGAGTAGGAACAGGGTCAGATACCCACTTAAAGCAGCAGTCTGGTCCCATTTTGGTAAAGTGGCTGTGCTGTGCTGGTGATCCCTTCCACCCCAGGTCAGCTCATACCCTCCAAAGCCCAAAGGCTAGAACAACTAAGTTGCCCAAACAGTAAAGATGGTGGCCTACCCCTCCCTCTGGGAACACTGTCCCAAGTGGAATTCAGGTCTCTGTCAGCTGGAGAGCTTGCACAGGGGTGGTTGGAGGTCCTGGTTGGGAGGTCCAGTCCAGTAAGGAGGAATGGGATTGGGCACCAACTTAAAGGAATAGCCTAGCCACGTTTTGGTAGGGTGGCTGTGCTGTGCTGGGGGCTCCTTTCTGCCCTGAGTCAGCTCAGACTCTCCAAAGCCTGAAAGCTGGAACAGCTAAGGCACCAGGCCAGATACCCTAAACCATCTCTCTAAAGTTCTAAGTTCCACAGATTTCTAGGGCAGGAGCAAAATGCTGCCAGTCTCTTTGCTAAAGTATAAAAGTCATCTTTGCTCCAGTTCCTAACAAGTTTCTCCTCTCCATCTGAGACCACCTCGGCCTAGACATCATTGTCCATATCACTATCAGCATTTTGGACAAAGCCATTCAACAAGTCTCTAAGAAGTTCCAAATTTTCCCAAATATTCCTGTCTACTTCTGAGTTCTCTAAGCTGTTGCAACTTCTGCCTGTTACCCAGTTCCAAGTCACTTCTACATTTTCAGGTATCTTTATGGCAGCACTCCATTCTACCAGAACCAATTTACTATATTAGTCCAGTCTCACACTGCTATGAAGAAATACCTGAGCCTAGGTAATTTATAAAGGAAAGAGGTTTAATTGACTCACAGTTCCACAGGGCTGGGGAGGCGTCAGAAAACTAATAATCATGGTGGAAGAGAAAGCAAACACATCCTTCTTCCCATGGCGGCTGGGAGAAGAATGAGAAAAGTGTAGAGCGAGGGGGAAAAGCCCCTCACAAAACCATCAGATCTTATGAGAACTCACTGTCATGACAACAGCACAGAGGAACTGCTCCCATGATTTAGTCACCTCCCATAAGGGCCCTCTCCCCACATGTGGGGATTATAATTTTGATTACAATTCAAGATGAGATTTGGGTGGGGACACAGAGTCAGACTGTGATGGTTAATACTGAGTGTCAACTTGATTGGATTGAAGGATACAAAGTATTGATCCTGGGTGTGTCTGTGAGGATGTTACCAAGGGAGATTAACATTTGAGTCAGTGGGCTGGGAAAGGTAGACCCACTGTTAATCTGGGTGGGTGCAATCTAATCAGCTACCAGCATGGCTAGAATATAAGCAGGCAGAAAAAAGTGAAAATGGAGACTGGCCTAGCCTTCTGGGCCTGCATCTTTCTCCCATGCTGGATGCTTCCTGCCCTCCAACATCAGACTCCAAGTTCTTCAGTTTTGGAACTCAGATTGGCTCTCCTTGCTCCTCAGCCTGCAGGCAGCCTATGGTGGAACCTTGTGATTGTGTGAGTTAATACTTAATAAACTCATATACATATATGAGTTTATTATATAAATTCCATTAGTTTTGTCCCTCTAGAGTACGCTGACTAATACACCGACCATAGCAATAACTATGTGATTTTCCTGACATATGAATAGAATGAATAGGTTAATAGCTAAAAGAGTCCCTGATACTAAAACATCATTATTTTCATACACATAAAAATGTATAAGTGTACTTATATGTGTCATATTAGTCTGTTTATATGCTGCTTCATTCTTTTCATAAATAATTTGGTTAGGATTTTTGCAAAGATTTAGATGAAAATGGACTACAGTTCTTGGATTTGGTGGATAGTTGGGTACATGTGTGCACAGGTTCAAATGCACCAGCATTCTTAACATTTGATATTGATGTTATACTCACTTCATACTAATAATTTGGAAACTTTCTTTTCCTCTATCCTCTGAAACTGTGTAAATAATAATGGAGTTATTAGTTCCTTGAAGATCAAATCCCATGATAAAACCATCTAGGCTTGTTGCTTTTTTGATGAGGAGACAGCAGAAAGTCTTGACAGCTTTTCAATTCTTCTAAGGACTGTTAGATTTTTTTGTCTCTTCTAGTTTAAGTTTTGCTATAAAATATTCTTCTACAAAATAATCAGTTTTTACTCTTTAAACTTAGAGAGAAATTTCTTTAAAGTTATTTAGTAATTAAAGGAATCTCTTTAAATTTTGCTGGTTATCTAATTATCTGTGGCAATTTTCCGTTTCTCTTTTCTAACTTAAATCCTATTTTAACATTTAAGAACAGCAATCTTGCTCAGTTCTCATTTATTAATCTAATTTATGGCAGTTTCAAAAAAATATTTTGTGTAGGTCTTCTTTACGAGATTTTACCTAACACTAAAGAACTAATGAAAACAGCTATGATTTCCTAAATACCTTTTATGTGCCAAGCTCTCCAAAGCAGATTTTATGTTATTTTCCCTTTTAGTCCTCACAACAGGAACTGTTGGTGTCCCTACTTTCCAGATGGAGAAATTGAAGCCCAGAGAAGCTCAAGCAAGTTTTCCAGTGAGGAAGTAGCAAAGCAAGCAGGTTTCAGACATTGGCAGTCTGACTCCAGCAAAGTCTATATTCTTAAACATTACACTGCACTTCCTATCCATCATGTTGGTCTTATCAGTGAGTTTTAGTACTAATATGATCACTCAGAAAATTACCTTCAAAAACAAGTTTCCTCTTTGTAGCAGGTAATGGTAACTTTTCATAATATTAAACCATGAAGAAACACATTGAAGCCACTACTCATTTCTACATATTTAAAACACTAAATAAATGAGTGTATGTGCCCCACTCAGTGTACCTCCCACCAAGAATCAGCATTGGTTTTTGCTATAGTTTTAATGTTTGCATCTCCCGAAAATTCATATGTTGAAAACTAATCTCCAATACAGTAGTATTAAGAGGTGGGGCCTTTAGGAGGTGGTTAGGTTATAAGGACTTTGCCTTAATAGATAAGATTTGTGCCCTAATAAAAGTAGCCTGAGGGAGCCTCCTTGCCCCTTCTGCCTTATGAGGACACAGAAGGTACCATCTTTAAGAAAAAGACACCTAATCTGCCGAAGCTTTGATCTGGGACTTTCCAACCTCCAGAATGTCAGCAATAAATTCCTATTGGTTCTAAATTACTCAGTCTAAGGCATTTTGTTATTATAGCCTGGACAGACTAAGACAGTGTTCAACTTAAATGCAATGGAAAGGAAAGAGTTTTAAACAGAAGACTAACCTAATTAGAATTGTGTTCCCAAAGGTTATTTTGGCTGCATGACAGAGTAAATAGAAGTGGGCAAAAAAGGATATGGAGAAATTTCTTTGTATTAATCCAGTTGCAGTTATTGGGGTGAAGGATAATGATAACTTCAACATTAATATTAGCTAGAAAGATGGAAGAAATGGATGTATTCCTATGGTTTTTAGAAGGTAGAGTTAAGAGAAATTGGTGATAGATTATCTAATGCAGAAAATGAGACAGGAAGAAGTATCAAGAATCCATCCTGGGTTTCTGTCTTCTAGTCAGTGTTGCTGAGAAGAATGAAGCTTCCTTGCTCTATGTGCATTGCCTGTACCCCTGAAAACAGGAGTATCTCAATTTTTAAACTCAAGAAAATAGGGACATAATTAATAGGTTAATATGTATATTTATGCAGTTAGTAGATATCTACACACATTACAAAGATACTAAGCCAAGTCCCTAAAATAGTTTGAGCATCCCAGCACTTTGGGAGGCTGAGGCAGGAGGATCACTTGTGGACAGAACTTCAAGACCAACCTGGACAACACAGCAAGATACTATCTCTACAAAAACTTTAAAAATTAGCCAGATGTGGTGGCATGTGCCTATAGTCCTAGCTACTTATGAGGCTGAGGCAGGAGGATCGCTTTAGCCCAGGAGTTCAAGGCTACAGTATGCACTCCAGCTTAAATGACAGAGTGAAACCCTGTCTCTAGAAAATAAATAAATAAATATTTAGAAATTTTGATAAATAAGTAAAATAAAGTAAAAATAAAATAGTTTGAACAATTCTAAAAAGATCCAAGAATCCATTTCTGAGAGAATGGATAAAGGCATTTGGAAGTTTCTAACAAATAAAGGCATTTGGAAGTTTCTCTACTAAGAAATATTTCTACCACAAGCAAATAATTAGGAAGTAGTGTGAGGCAATGGAGAAATATCACTCAGAAAGACTTGGATTTCGTCAACTTCTCCCTGCTTTGAAAGAGTGAACTTGAGTAAATAATCATTCTAAGTATTGGTTTTAGGTGTGTAAAGGGAGATATTATCTACATAGAAACATTATTATGAGATTGAATGAGATGTTGCCTGTCAAGCCCTCCACCCACCTGGTACACAGTAGATCTTTTCCTTCAAATTAGAGGGTTTTTTGAATTGTTAAATTTGCTTTTAATTAGTAAGTAATTGGTGAATATAAAACAGCGAGTCCTTGGCACCTTGGTACAAATTATTTCACTGCCTTTTAAATGGAAATAGTACTTTTGGAGGCTAATATTGAAATGAGCTTGTACTCTTGTAAATACTTAACATCCAATGCAGAACGAATTGTTACAAAGGATCATATAAAATTTGTATTTGTATGAAATTACCAAATCTGTTGAAGAAATGTAAAATACAATATTATCACAGTGAAATATGGCCATTAAAAGAGTCATGGGATACAGATTTTTCCAATATATTTCTTTGCTTTGAACTTCTTTAAATGTCATATGGTAGAATGGTGTTCTTATATTTGTCCACATGTATAACACAGCTTAGTAGTTTTATCAAAATTATGATGACAATATGGATCTAATTCTTTTATAACAAAAATTCAAGTATTTTAAAATCTCAAATATTTTGATTGCCCTGAAATTCACATTTGTCATTATTTATTAAAATACATAAATTCCATAAGCTTTATAATCATTTTGTTATGCAGAGATTTTCATGGTAACTTTGTTTGCTCAAGCACATAGAATTGGGATTGATAGCTTACAATTCATTAAAAATTCACATTATACAGAGAATGATGATTTTTCTAGAAAGTTTAGATTAAGGTATACGTCTAAATAAACAAAATAATATATTTTACTTAAAGAAAATGGCAGAAAAAGAGCTCTAACCTAAAACATACAGGAAACACAAAATAGAGCATGTCATAATGAGTTAATAGTTATCGGGTACTTAAGGTGCACGTGTGTGTGTGTGTGTGTGTGTGTGTGTATACAATCTCACATCATCCTCAAAACAACCCTATGAAGCTATGTAGGTTAATTATGCCCAAGTTCATGCAAGCAGAAAGGAGCACAATGATCCAGTCATCTGGCACTAAACCTACCTGTACTATTCTGTCTCTCAAATATATTCTCTCCAGCAGCGAGTTCACCGAAAAAAGAGAAAGTTCATAACAAACTAGGCATCCCTTTTTACTTCAGACCTGGCTATTTTACAGCCAACAAACTTAATTGTTTTGTTTAAGGCACAAATTTAAAACGGACTAAGGCAGGAAAATGTGACAGTTCAAAACGTGTGTTAAATGAAAGGAGAAAATAAACGCCCATTCAACATTTCATCTGTTGATTTGCAGCTTGCAAGTACAGCTTGCTCCCCTAAACAAAATGCTATGCTTGTATTTCAACCCAAAGAATAAGATGGAGATGGAGATGAACAAGAGGCGTGCAAATCATAAAAGTCCACAGAATCTTGTACATTACTTGGTACATGGAAGGTACTAATGAATATTTGCTGAATGAAAAAGAAGCTTGAGGGACAGGCAAGAGGCATGAGTTGTTATAGGTATTGATAGCATTATTTTATGTATTTAAGGAGAGTTCTGCTTAAACAGGAATAATCCCTATTGTTTGTACTTTGTATATTGATCAATGTATTGATTTTATGGTTTTATTAATGCAAACTCTACTTATACAACTAATAAATCAAAACATATAATTTTAAAAAAATTCCCTAACATTTCAGTAATGATTTCAAATTTATAAAATTCTCAAAAATATTTCATAGACATCCCTATTATTTCTTCTTATCAAATAGCCAAGGCTTCCTTCTCATCAATAATCAATGTTGACATGGAGGAGTTATTTTGAAAGAGAAAAGAAACAGCTTAGTTTGGGGCATGCTGCCTGTGAAATAAATGCATATGGAAACTATCAGAAGGTGTATGAAGATTCATTTCTAACCTGCAGGATTTAAATCCAGAGTAAAAACCTAATTGGACAAACATATATGTAGAACTGCTAATTAAAGACTTGAAAATGTCTTTAATTAATGACCATTTAATGTAAAGAAAGAAAATGAAAAAAAAAAAAAAAAAAAAAAAAAAAAAAAAAAAAAAAAAAAAAAACAGCAAGAAAAACTGAGAATGCCCACATTTAGGTAGCTTGTATAAGAGGACCCAGTGAAAATAAAACAAGTGATCAAAGATAATGTGAAAACAATATAAAGTATATAGTGTCACAGGATCCAAGCAAAAGGAGTATTTAAAAAAAATAGAGAAAGTGCTATAGCATTATTTTGAATAACATTTTTAAAAGTTAACCTAAATGCCTATCAGGGAATGATTAAATCATGTTGTAATAATACCACAGGATATTACACAACCATTGGGAAAGGTAGATCTATGCTTCCTACCATGGAAAGATTTCCAAGCCTTATTATTAAATCACAGAATAATATATGTGTGGTTAAGTTTTCAAAGATGTAAGAAGAAAATTTAAAACATTATAAAATAGCCGGGCGCGGTGGCTCAAGCCTGTAATCCCAGCACTTTGGGAGGCCGAGGCAGGTGGATCACGAGGTCAAGAGATCGAGACCATCCTGGTCAACATGGTGAAACCCCGTCTCTACTAAAAATACAAAACATTAGCTGGGCATGGTGGCATGTGCCTGTAATCTCAGCTACTCAGGAGGTTGAGGCAGGAGAATTGCCTGAACCCAGGAGGCGGAGGTTGCGGTGAGCCGAGATCGCGCCATTGCACTCCAGTCTGGGTAATAAGAGTGAAACTCCGTCCCAAAAAAAAAAAAAAATCATAAAATATATGTAAAATATATACTCACACACACACATCTATCTATATTGATAGATGATAGATATTCACAGACTATAAGTATTTGGTGGACTTTAAGGTTGACCACCATATGAAGAAAAGAGGAGGCGTTGAACAGCAGTGTGAAGTGAGACTTTCTCACTTTGATTCTGCTTTATTTGAAGTTTTACAATTTAAAAAATGTGCTTAGGCACTCTTTCTGTAAAATGGAGATAAACACTACAAAATGTTTATAATAAAACAATAATAAGCAGCTAACAATGTTGTATGAAAAAAACCAAAGAGGATGAAAACCAAGATAAAGGTCATTGGTATTTTTCATTCAAAATGTGACAGTGGCCTTACAAGAGCAAGTTCAGAATACTGGCAAGGAAAGAATTCTGATCACAAGAGTGAGCATAGGTGAAAGAGGGGGTCAGAGATACAACATACTCAAAATATTCATCTGTGCTTGGGGGAAAGACTGGAGAGAATAAGTAACCCACAGATTTGTTCAGGGTTAAGTCGGTGCTGTCCAGTGAGCCTTTCACAGCTGCAAACCTTTTCCTGGAGCTGCGAGAGAAGATCATTCCCTCTTCTTCCCACCAAGGCTATGCCTGTGAAGATGTCTGGACCATCAGGCAGTGATGCTAATGCCATTTGGAGCCTGACACAGAAGTCAACCAGCAGAAGGCAGAGAAGGTCAGGCACAGTGGGGTCACGCCCATAATCCAAGCACTTTGGGAGGCCAAGGCAGGGAGATCACTTGAACCCAGGAGTTTGAGACCAGTCTGATCGATATGGCAAAACCCCGTTGCTACAAAAAAATATAAAAATTAGCCTGGCATAGTGGCGTGCACCTGTAGTCCCACCTACTTGGGAAGCTGAAGTGGGAGGATCACTTAAGTCCAGGAGGATGAGATTTCAGTGAGCCAAGATTGCACCACTGCTCTCTAGCCTGGGCACCTGCAGTGAGCTGTGATGGTGCCACTGCACCCCAGCCTGGGCAAGAGAGTGAGAGTCTTTCTCAAAAAAATAAAAATGAAAAAGGAGGCAGAGAGAAATGTGGACTGATTTCTAATTAGTTAAGCTCTGTAGTTGGCAACTATATCCTTGGATTTTTGACCTATAAAGGCCAATAAATTCCCCACTTCTTTCTTAAATCAAAATGGGTTTTCTGTCACTTCATGCAGAACCCATCCAAAAGGCCTATTTTTATTTGTAACTCTATTTAAAGAACACCTTTCAATAGATAGTGAGTTTCACAAATCCAAAATATTCGGTACGGCTATTAATTTCAGTGTCTGTCCCAGAAGTCTCACCAGAACAGCTTGCTAACCAACACTGAAATAACACTGAGCGTTTTGAATTTCACCTCCTCTCCTTTCCTTTCCCTCCTCTCTAATGGAGGTGCATAATGAGTAGTGAAAAATTCCAAAAGGTGAATGGAAAAAATAACTTCACAATAAGTCCCAAGGGCTAAAGCGGTGAACCCCAAATATATTCAGTCAAGTTGGCAAAAAAACAATGTTTGGTCTCACTGAAGTTATCACTTTTAACAGGTTACTCTTCGTGACATATGGCTAGAGAGTGGATTGTAGATTTTCTTTTGAATGTTAACAGTGGAAATATTCAGTACTATGAAAGAATGGCTATCATCATCATAAATATAAATCAGTTTCTACATTATTCCAGAAGGTATAAATTAATGACTTTATAAAATATGTGAGCTTATATTGAGTTTCATGGTTTTATATCATACAATTACATAATTATATATATTTGATCCACACAAACACCTTAGTCACCATTCATTTAAAACACCTAGTACATCTATTTACAACACAGAAACTACATTGCCAACATCAGCAAATCTATTTTTGTGCTCCTCCAATCACATAGCCCTATAATCCCTAGATAAAATCACATTCTGAATTTTGTTTTCAACAATCCCTTATATTTCTATATAGTTTTATCACATATATGTTTATCTCTGAACAATCATACTGTATGTAGTCTATGGCTTGATTTTTCATTCAACATTCCTATGATTAAGGATGTTTCTATGATTCATCCATGATGTTGAATATAGCTGTAGTTTGTCTCAATATCCCTGGTGCATAATGCTTTTGCTTCTATCTTGTACTGTTGTTCAATTTTTTCCTCCTTCTTCTTACCTAATGTAATCTGGGAATACGAACAGAAATAATATATCCAAGCCAGTGTCTGCATGAAAAAGATTATGGTAGTAACATAGTTTTTTTCTCAGGAATTACTGATAGAAAAAGCTGGTCTACCTATTACAACTTTCCCACAACGAATTGCAGTGTTGTAGAAACCTAGGTAGAAACTGGAAGAAATAGTCATCACACTCCATTATGGTTTTGAGAAGTGAAAGGCAAGTACTTATTTTGTTTCTCTTTAAAACACTTAATATATAGCTCTCACTACTAAAGTCAAAAATGCTGTCCTTTTGCTGGGTCTGTGTTTCTATAATATGCCAAATATCTGGTTACAATTGAAATGCAAGAATACCACACAACAATTAAAAGAAACAAAATACAAATATATGCCATAATACAGATGAACCTCAAAACTATGTTAAGTGAAAGAAGGAAGATATAGAAGAGACAAAGGATTACATATTCTGATTCATGTATTTTATAATTTCTATAGTATGTGTAGAAAGAGCGAATGTTTAGACACAGAAAACAGAGCAATGCTTGCCTTGGGCTAGGTTAAGTGAGGGTTAACTGCAAATGGGCAGGAGAGAGTTTTTGGGGTAATGGAAATGGTCTAAAATTGGATTGTAGTGATGGTTTCACAACTCTATGAACTTACTAAGATCATTGAATTGTAAGAGGTAATTTTATGGTATGAAAGTTATACTTTCATAAAGCTTCTAAAAAGTGAAATTCTGTTATAATGTCTCTAAAATACTCAGTCTGGTCAATTTTTTTCTTTTCAGTTAATTAATGCAATCTATGCATTGTTTGTCATTTTCAAGAAAGAGCTTCAGTGTGCTAAATTTTAATTTTTACACATTCTGTTTGTGTGCCCATATTGAAGTGAAACTAGAATTTTTCAAACACAGCAATTTGAGAAGACCTGCTTATGAAGACAGTATCTGAGTAAAAATGAATTGGACCACTTGTTAAGGGGCCCAGAAGATGGCATTGGAAAGATAACCACTATTCCACATAGAAGCAGAGAAATCCTGCAACAGCAGCAGATTTCCCAAGGGATCTTATGTCACGCTGAGGAAGGATTACAGGAAACTTCTACTAACACTTTATTTTCCTTCCTGGAGCTTGGGGAGAGGTTTCAGTAATTCGGTAGACAGGTCAATAGCTACTTACACTATAGAGTTACCCACAGCCCTCATGATAACTTATGCCTTGCCTACCTTCTGAAAAACCCTTTTCCCTTTTTTCAGAGGCATTGAGGTTTTTTGTTTCCATGAGTTTACAGCACTCAGTCAAGTCTGGTTGTGGAATTATAGCTGTTAACTGAAGCTAACATTGTGCATGTTGTCAAAGGAAATCAAATATAGAAAGCTACGAATAAAAAGATGATTTTGCCAAAGTGATCCACTCATTTGGATGTAATTATAAATGAAACCGAGCATGTTTACTTCAATCTGGCCCATACCAAAAATTAAAATATGAGAAAAGAAAGCTAAAATATTTTAGAATATTTAAGAACTTACAATGATTGTGAAGCAGAGGAAGGAAGGCAATTGTTCAGATAATTTAAGCTCTTTCCCAAAATCCAGTTTCTCTGTTATCTTTATATTTTTGGAGAAAAAAAATTGGCATGGATTATCCTAATGATGAAAATTCCTCTGATGGTTTTGCATATTTAGAAACAACATAAGTGAAACATGTTAATGTAGTTTATTTAACATTTCAGAAACAAGCAGTCAAAAAAGACATCATCTCTCTCAACATTTTTCCTGTAAAAAAACTTGTTGAATGATAAAGTATGCTGCCATCTTACAAATAGCCATCAGCCTAGTGTATACTACATTTTTCTTTCATATCATGAAAACAATATTTTTTGAAAAAGACATCGGTCACTTGATGTAAAAATTCATGAGTATTCTAAGAGGTGAGAAAGAATGTTTTATTCTTATTTGTCATTTTGTATAGGTGAAGGACAAAAAAAATCTGCAGAGGCTTTGAGATAAAATTACTCTTTAACTTGTTTCACATGGTATGTGTCAGTAACACTTCCAGTATGAAAGATGGAAGCCTCTTACAACGTGAATTGTTTTTATATGTCAACGTTTAATTTTTTTTAAAGAACACATCTGACCAAGCATATTACATTAATGTTCTCTTTTAAGGATTTTTTCAAATTTTACAACACAGATTGAAAGAGCCCAAGGGAAAAAAAAAAAAGACATCTGTCTGATCAAGAGTCTCTTCCACAGTCAGAAAAGTTATTAAAAAATAAGAGTGAAAAATGGAAATGCTGCCTAACCTATATGGTTTATGTGAAGTTTCTAAGGCTAACTCTTTATTGCCTGGGAAGTCTATAAAGCTTTTGATCCAATGGATAAAAGTCTATATGGTATGAGGAAATAAACTACAATTATTCTAAGATCATTCATTAAGATACTGACTTTGAACACTTTTTAAAAGACAATTAAAGGGGGGAGAAAATGATGCAAAATAATTGGAATCAAGTAGAGTCACTTGGTAGAAATTAAAAAATTGAAGGTGAAACATTTAAGCCTTTCATTGCTTTCCTTCACATAACAATAGACTATAATTTTTAAAATTTCTTCTCAAAGACAAAATGATAAACAATACATGCAATAATTGGTTCAGTTCTCAGGTGATTTTTAATTTTTAATTTTTATTTGAAATATAAATAAATATGAATGCATACATAAAAATTAAAATGAAATGCATATATTTAAGTAAGACTGAAATGGAGGTTTCATTTTTCTATTACCTGCCCCTATTTAACGGGAAATCATATGTAAATATTATTAGAGAGGCATGACTATTTATTCCTTCTCTCTAAAAGTTTAAAGTCGTTATTCAATAGCATCATTTTTTGAGACAGCGTTTTGCTCTGCCACCCAGACTGGAGTGCAGTGGTGTGATCATAGCTCACTGTAGCCTCAGACTCCTGGGCTCAAATGATCCTCCTGCCTCACCTTCCTGAGTACCTGGGATTACAAGTATATGCCACCAAACCCAGATAATTTTTTTGTTTTTTAGAGAGACAGGATCTCACTTTGTTGCCCAGATTGGTCTCAAACTTTTGGCCTCAAGTGACCCTCCCACCTCAGCCTCCCAAAGTGTCAACAGCATCATTTTAAAAAGCATTCTTGTTTGTTTGGTTGCTTTGTTGATTGAGGGCTTCCCTCATCAGCAATAGCAAATTTGGCTCCATTTTCCATATGTATAAAGATCTAATGCTAGTGTAATTTTTTTCATGATACAAACATATGACTATCATCTTTTACTATTTTGAATAACCTGTTATTGTTACTCTTTTGAATAATCTTGTTATTGCTGAAAGTCTTATATTCTATAAAAATCTTACCCCTAGCCAAAAATGGAAATGGGAAAGAAATGGAATGTTACTGTTAAAAAGGGCCTAAGAGATGGCAACAACTACCATTACAACAACCACCGGTATTTATAAATGTTTACTACATGTTAAGCACGAAATAAAATCCCTTTGTATGCATCATCTCAATTAACCCTATGGAACCATTCCTGCTGTTACCACATTAAAGAAGACACTGAGACCCAGTCAAGTTCAAGGGCCTGTCCAAGTTCATACAACTAGTTAGATGTGTAAGCAGAACTTGGACCTGGTCCTTTGGTTCACAGTCCAGGAGTATTTTATTCTACCACAATAACTTCAGAGAAAAATATAAAAGGAACAGGAAATCATAGTGCTATTCAGGACTTTCATGTTTTATAAACTGATAGGATGTGAGCTTTATAATTTCCCTCCAATATTTAGTTTACTCTTTCACTCAAATTCATTTGAGAAGTATTAATCCTACCCTTCCTGGGCAAATTATTTCAATGTAGATGGCTTTGCAATTAGGTTGAGAGGAGAAAAAACTTACTTACTCATGTGAGAGGAAGAAATACAGTACCTGCTTAACATTCTAGCTTAAAATAATACTGACTTTATCTTAAATATGTCAAAGTGACCAGTTGAAAAGACCCCAGTGCAGTCTATCAACTGTTTGTTTTGTCTATAGAGTAACCCCCCAAAATGATTTGGCAAATGTTATTACCGAATTGATCTAAGCCATGTATATTTCTGTGTGGGAGTGACGTGGTGTACTCAAGTGTGCTAGATAAAAAATTCCTAAATTCTTCTACTAATGGTTCTTTAAAATTGATTTAGAGCTTCTAACTAAAGAATAGTCCTCCTTTCTCTTTGCAGATTTTAGAAATGAGAATCAGATGACCCCCCTCATCATAGATCATGAATCTAGATGTACAGTTCTTCATTCTAATGATTCCTCAAAAAGGAAAATCAAGACAGCCAATGCCCGAGGTTTACTGTTGTTACCATCATTGCCAATGGCATAAAATCTACAGTAAATCTTCAAATAACAGAAGATTCCTAGGACTATCTTCTCCTAATTCTTTATAGGTTGAAAGTTGGAAATAATAATAAAGAAAAAGCATTTTTTGGTTATAATTTCTAATTGTGAATTTGAGGGGCTGAATTGTGTATTCCCAAAAGTCATGTTAAAGTCCCATTCCCCAGTGTAACTGTATTTGGAGACAGGACTTTCAGGAGTCATTTTTGTTACATTAAATGAGGTCTTAAAGGAGGCTTGTAATTCAGTAGGGCCGGTAGCATCATAAGAAGAAGAGATCTCTCTCTCTCTCTCTCTCTCTCTCTCTCACTCTCTCTCTCTCTCTTTCTATCTGTATCTCTATCTCTGTATCTCTCTGCTTGTCTCTCTGTATGCACTCAGAGGAAAGGCCATGTAAGGATGCAGTGAGAAGGAGGCTGTCGGCCAGCTGGGAAGAGAGCCCTCACCAGAACCTAATCATGCTGGCACCCTGATCTTGGACTTCCAGCCTCCAGAACTGTGAGAAAATAAATTTCTGTTGTTTAAGCCAGATGGTATTTTGTTACAGCAGCCTACACTGACTAAAACGTCACACTACTATCAAACCTAGAAAGTATGTGAGGCCAGGTGTGGGGCTCATGCCTGTAATCCCAGTCCTTTGGAAGGTCAAGGCAGGAGGGTTGCTTCAGTCCAGGAGTTTGGGCCCAGCCTGGGAAATATAGTGTAACCTCATCTCTACAAGAAATTAAAAAATTAGCCAAGCATAGTGGCACACAGTTTTAGTCACAGCTACTTAGGAAGAGGAGGTGTGAGGATAGCTTGAGCCCAGGAGGCTAAAGTTGTAATGAGCCAAGATTGTGCCACTGCTCTCCAGCCTGAGTGACAGAGGAATTTTTTTTTTAAGAAAGAGTTCCATTCACTCTCAACTCTTATAACTATACTGCTGTATAATCAGATTAATAGAAATTAAACAAACAACTTGCAGGGCTTTAGTGAGTGCCAATCATTGTTAGTAAATATAAGATAAACAATTTTACTGCTCTAGCCTCAAAAACAGTAATTTTATAGGGCTGTTGTTTTGAAGGTAAGTTAATGACAACATTAATTGGAATAGTTCACATTAGTGTGTGACCTCTAAACATGTAGCCAGAGGTGAGTTTTAGATGTTTTTCAACTGATCCTGAGCTCCAAATAAGCCCTGAAGCCTACTAACACTAGATTTTGACTAATCATAAATTTCACAGAGAACTGAAGTCTGCATAAAAGCAACGAAGCTAACTGATACAGAAAGTAAACTTTATATCAGGGTCAAAAAAAAGATTCAGGTCTTTATAATTACAGTTAACTTTATCATTTATGCTTTAAATACACTGGCAGATTCTGTGAATTGTCTCCTTTACTTTTTTCTAATAGATTCCCCCAACCCTAAGTTTTAGCACAGCATATTTAGAAACCATATTTCCAAATTTCCCTGCAGCTAAAGAGGCTAATGGATGGGGGTGGAACTTATATGTATAACTTTCAGATCCCATTATTACAAGGAATCTGCTTGCCTTCCACTCTCTTTTTCCCACTTCCTCAGGGCTGGTGAAGGTAAGCCTGCTTTAGTCACTTATGTCAACCCCCAAAGGATGAGACAGTAACAAAGTAACAAAGGATCCCTGGGTGTCCTTATGGAGCAGAGTCACCCACGTACCTAGGTCTCCAGTGATATAAAAGAGAAAAGTAAATTTGTGGCTTATTTGAGCCACTGTGTTTTGAAAGTTTGTTAGTACTCTAAATAATGATTATATTTTACAGTTTGCAGTGTACCTTCCAAATGTTAAAATCTAAAATATCCAACATTGGGGGCTGAGTGATTTTTTAAAACAATAAAATATCAATTTATGCATTCTTTCATTTATTCAACAACTAGGTTCTGAGTATACAACTGATCAAGACACGTCAAGTCCCTGTACTCATGAAGCTTTCATTATAGCTGGAGAGAGGTTGGCAGAGAGATAATAACAATGTAAACAACATTTTTAAAAATAATAACTTCAGAACATGGTAGTTTAAAGTGAAGGCTCAAGTCAGATTGCCTGTGTATTAGTCCAGACTCTGGCATTTATGCACTGTGGTAACCAACTTCCAAGGATGACCCCCACCCGCCCCCTACTACCTCCACTGAGCCATACCTCCTAGTATTCATACTCTTATATAAACCCTGCTCTTGAATCTGGGATGGCCCTAGGACTCACTTTTGACCAGCAGAAGGAAGCAGAAGTGATGTGTAACTTCCAAGGCTACATCATCAGAAGACTTCTATCTTCCATCTGGGTCTGGTGAAATGCTCCCTCTGAAGGAAGCTGGCTACTATGTTAGAAGTTCAGCCACCTAAGATTGTCAGGTTGAGGAAGCCATGTGGAGCGGCTGTCTGGAGAGAGATGCCGGCCCAGATCTAGCTGTTCCTGCCATCCTAGCTGAGGCCTGGATGCGTGAATGAGGAAGTCCCCTTTGATGTTCAGCGTAGTCTAGCCTTTCCATGACTCTAGCCTTGTAGGATGCCTTCTGGCTGCCACACCATGACAGTCCCCACTTGGGAACCACCCAGCTGCCCAGTCAACCCATAGAACCAAGAAAAATAATAATAACTTAAGTCACTAATTTGGGGTATTACACAGCAATAGACAACTAGAACACTAATTTTATGAATTAAATAAGTTTCTCAATTTCTCTGTGTTTTAGTTTTCTCATCTATAAGTTTCCTACCTTATAAGGTTGTTACTAGGGTTAAATTTGTTAAGCTGGAAAGGGCTTTACAACAGTGCATGGTGTTAAGCAGTAAATGTTAGCTACTGTTTTTATTATTAATAAATAAAATAGAATCACAGAACAAAAATATTCTTCATTGGATGCTCAGAAAAGTTCTCACATGAAAGTGACACTTGAGCATAGACCTGCAAATTAAGGGCTCAGCCACGCAGAGAGCCAGACGCAAACATCCAAGCAGGAAAACCAGCAAAGCCAGGGTCCTGAGGGAGGCACAGGTGTGGTGTCTTGGAGGGTCACAGACATGGCTGGTGTGGTTAAAGGGTAGCAAGCAAACCAGAGTCATGCAAGCCACAATAGGAAGTATGGATTTTATATTAAACACAATGGGAAACTTTAAGAGATTTTAAGCAGGGGAATGATTTGAACCACTTCATTGCCAATAGATTTTAAGAAGACAAGTATGGAAACAAAAAGATCCTCTAAGAGACTGCTGTAATCATCTGAGTGACTTTAGTGACTTGATCCAGTGTTTAGCAGGGGAGATGGCGAGAAGAAGGCAGATTTGGGGATGTGTTAATTGAATAGGTGGCCCTCGGATTGCTCATCAGGTTTCTATGTAGAGATGAGATTTTTATTTTAACAAAGTCCTTCTGGCATTCAAATTACTTAAATCATTTTAGAGTTCTAAGCACTATATTCCAGGACAGCTCAAGTCCATCTCGCTTTGTATAATTCAGGGATCAATAATTACATATTCTAAATAGGGAATAACAGAACAGAAGCTTTCTCAGATTTACGATGATTATTCAAACAGCAAAAACTATTAAAGTCAACGTGGCTTAGTAGAAGGCACATTAAGAGGCAAATCAGGACACAGAGTCAGGTGGGCAGTACTGTCCCTGATACCTCATGGGAACAGAATTCGTATTTATTGCCTCCTTGGTCCTCCACCTCATCCAGTTCTGACAAACTATTCGTTTGTGTCTCCATTTTAAAATGCTTCATTACCTGGAAATATTTCACCTTCCTGAAATCAGGATTCACACTCAGAATTTTCCTGCTGGTCCTAAGATCTAAACCCTGCAACTCTTAGCTCCTTGAAGCTGAAAGCACCTGCCACAAGGAAATAATCCCAAAGAGATTATCACATGAAGAAGCCTTTGACTCCAGTGTCCGTGCTCTCCCAAGCTGACAGGAAGGAGGCTGACAGCAAGTTGGCCTGTATTTTTTTATGCCCATCAATAAACTATATTTAACATGTAAATGCATTACAGGGGTCTCTTATACAACCTAGAAGATTTATTATTTTGGGAAAAACTTGGGAGGTTTTCCTTTTAAGCTTTATTTTAAGATACGTTATAGTCATCACTCAAGCCAGTTTTTCTAAGACTTCATTACAGGGGAAAGCCTCTGGCATACATTTCTAATACAGTATTCATTTCATGTGGCAGCTCTTTTTCTAGTAGTGCCAACAGAAAGGAGAGAAAATACACAAAACAAGAGAATGGAGGCAAAGTTCCCTGCGTGGTACCTGACTCAGGAGTGGCTCAGTCTTTTTCTCTCTCTTTGCTAACATCAAGAGGGTCTAATAAAATTATTTAGTATTAGAAAACTTAGGAAGACATTAAACTGGCTTTGCAAAATTTTTAACTCTCTTTGTCTGCCCGAGTTTTCTCCCATCCACTTACACCTCAGGGTAAACTCTGACTTTCAAGTGCACAGGCTTGGCTGCTTTCAAAGCTGTATTATGGAACGCCTGATATGCAAGATTAACTCTTGGATTCAAAGAACCATGAAGAATCTTTCTCTAGACTTTATTGTTGTTGTTTGCCAGCTTTAAATCTTAATGCTGTGGCATCTTATCTACAATTCATTGAATTAAATATGAGAAGAGGGGGTTAGGGCATAGTGAACATGCAGAAGACTTCTGACTACTGAATGGATTTATACCACCCAGGATTTATGCTGTCCCTCTGCTGGTGCCAGGTAAATGTAGCAACACCCAGTATCACCATTATTGACCCCCTTAGCTAACCACCAAGCTCACTAGTGCCATATTTATTTACTTTGGCTGCCAAAATATAACAGTCCAGCACCACTATAATTTAAAACGAGCAAAGAGAGGTAATGCTCACTTTATGAAATAAAGTTAAAATTTAATGAAACAAAGTCAGATCTTGATAGGTGTGTAAGTGGGAGATAGAAAACAATCAGCAGCAAACAAAGGGTACAGAGATAATTATGTAAAATCAAAAAAGAGATACTGGGCTAGGCATAGTGGCTCATGCTATAATCCCAGCACTTTGGGAGGACGAGATGGGTGGATCACCTAAGGTCAGGAGTTAGAAGCCAGCCTGGCCAACATGGCTAATCCCCGTCTCTACTAAAAATACAAAAATTAGCTGGGCGTGGTGGGGGCACCCATTATGCTAGCTACTCGGGAGGCTGAGGCACAAGAATTGCTTGAACCCAGGAAGTGGAGGTTGCAGTGAGCCTAGATCATATCACTGCACTCCAGCTTGGGCAAAAGAGCAAGACTCTGTCTCAAAAAAAAAAAAAAAAAAAAAAAATAGGCACCAACTTGCATAGAAAGTTGGCAAATATTTGAAGTGGTGGTAGTTACCATGAAATAAAAAGAATAAAATATCTGAAGATGCTAATTAGAAATGAAGAAAAAGGAGAATGAGAGAAGAGGGAGTTTTGCCAATTTGCCTATGTGTCTCCTAATCAAATAATGAGGAGTAAGAAAAAAGGATTAAAATTTGAATTTAAAGGCATATTTTTCCCTTGAGAAAGATTATGTAATGGGATATGAAGTCACTTCAAAAGAAGCCTATGATGTGTTCCTTCTCACAAAAAAGGAAGCAAATTATTCCCTCCAAGTGCAACTGAATCAAATTTGAACTTCCTGTAAATGTATCAGTTGATAAACCAGGATTTAAGTTCAAGGATACATTCCATGCCTAATCTTCATTTTACAGCTATTGGAGATAAAATTTCCTTAGCGCTAAAATCTTTCAAAGATAGTCTTTCTTGCAAAACAAATTGTTAGAAGTGTGCAGCAAATTGGCCAGATGCCTCTGGGGCATAACTGTTTCTTAAAAGTCAGGTAAGAACTATTAGAAATGATCTTATACTTTCAAATCACTAGTTTTCTGTTTTGTGCTTTGGAACAGAAATGGTCAGCGTAACAAAAGGGTTAATACAGCTTCTCAAAAGTGCTTCTCTTCTCACAGAATATAGTTTATATTTTGGGAGAATTTGGCACAGCTTAAGTTACAGCTTAACTGCTGTGCTCAGTAGAATGCAACAAGAAGCCATTTCCCCCACCCAGTTGCCCCTAAGTGTTTATTAGCAGGGATAGACACAAAATTGTAAAAGAAAAAAATATTTTTCATATGAATATTCTTTCTCCAAGGCTTCATATCAAGATACGTAAGCGACAGCATTCTTCACACCTTGCCATCCTTTACAGAATTTTAGAAACACTCTAAAATTTATTATCAGCCCACTAGCCTTTCTCGGCCTAAATGTCTCACTGCAAGATAAATGGACAGGGGACTTAATTATTGCTTATATGGCTATTTTAAAAATTGCTAAGCATAAAAATCAGCCTGTGACATGAGACTAATTTTGCACACTTCCAGAAATTGGTACGTTTCAGTTCTCAACATTGAAAAATATATAGACAACAGAAATCTTTTCAGTGGTATGTATTACTATGATTGTTACCATCTCCTCAAACAACCTGAGCAGTCAATTAACTAAGATATAACAGAGAACCAGAGCCAAAAAAAAAGTGACTCCAATAAGAAAAATCACAGCTTAATAGCCCGATATGTAGTAAAGCCATAGTTTGGATTTGTAATTATTATCACATTCTAGAGCCCAAATTAATTATTTGTAGTTATTTTGAAGATATTTCAGTAGCTACACACACACACACACATATTTCGCAAAGTATTGGCCAATGCCCATTTTCACATAGTTCTTTAGTCTAAAAATAACTGTAACTTTCATGTCTTACCAAGACTGAGAAAAGAGAGAGCAAATCAAAGGAAACTAGTCAGGGAATAAGCAGAGAAATTTTTAACAGGCCTGCTGGGTATTCTCTGATGGCTGTCTTGAGCCTTAGATTAAATTATTATGTTTTCTGTGTTGTAGTACTGGGTCACTTGTACATGAAGACAAAGGCAACTTCAACTTGATATTTCTGTCATCCTTGCTGTGGGAAGAGTCCTTTTCCTGGTTTATAACATCAATCACTCTCGCAATAAATCTTAGGTTAGATGTGGTCATTTAAATCTCCACCTGCACAAACAACAGAAAATAAGAGAGGTCATAAATCTCTACACTGGTGATTAACAAATTTTGGATCCTCAGCGAAGATATTATGGAAGAAGGATCACTAATTCATTAATAAAGACTGATTTGCTGACAACCTGTTTAGTTTACAGCATAGGGGGAAAGCAAACAAGACCCTGCTAGCAAAACAAAACGTTAGAGCTTAGTGAATTCCCAGCTGAGCCTAGGATTAGAGACATGATATCTTAATGTAGGAGAAGTCTTCAGACCCTGAGCCAACCACTCAGAAACCACTCTTACATTTTGCTCCAGCCCCTCATCTTCAACGCCTACCTGCAAGGAAAGAAAACCTGCCAAAGAAATAGTAAGTGAGATTTATGTCTTCAGTCTCCCTGGTTTCATTGCATCAATTTCATCCAGTCCCTAGGTTCTGGTTCCTCGTGCTTTTCTGCCTACTTCCCAGAAGACTTCCTTATTCTCTAGGAAAGATGGTTAGAGCTGGGGTTAAAGATGGATAAGAACCTTTCCCAAAAGGATAATCTTGCTTTGTGTTTTATAATGTCAGCTTCATGTGAGGAACTCTGGTAGCAAAGAGGATGGAAGAAGTAAAGGCAGCAGCATTGGGAGGGAGGTCGCATCACAAAAAGGGCCAGGCAAGGTGATTTCTGAGAGCAACTAAGACTCCTAAAGCAATATTAAATGCATTTCTAGAAAAAAAAAATGAAGGGAAAGCTTTCGTTTATTTGGAAAAGATGATCAACTAACAAAATGTTTTCTACACATTCACTCATATTGCCCTATCTCATTCCCTACCCACTCCCGCTAATCTGTGTGTGGTTGGGTTTGAGTGTGCAAATCAAGTATGTTTGTGTACACGTAGGCAGTTCTTTGATGTCTTGAAAATGACCGGGTGTAGATGAAATTTTTTATACTTACTTTTCCATCACTGTAGAGATTCTATGAAGCGCTTGTCTTCTTCATTGATCCCGGGAAAGGTGGAAGGAGATCTTGGTAAAGCCTTGGAGTCTTATGAGGTGTTTGCAGGATGTGATTGATACTCCCTGTGTTTTAATTATTTTTTTCTTGGGAGGAGAGAGCGCATGGAGTGCTTGTGAAATTCGTAGGTGGAAGGCCCAGAAAGAGCCGAAGGATCTGGTCGTTTTTCTAAAGTTCTTAGTAACAATCAGTTGTGACATCTTAAGAATGAAAGAAGACCTTTTAGAGATGAATAGGACCTTCGCCTCTTCGCCCCGGCCAAAGCTAGGAGAAGGTGGCCAGTAAGTGTGTGACGCAGCTGAGTTGATTTACATTACAAATTGCAAATCTGGGTCTGTGAGTGAGTTTCCCTCTGGTTGTTAAAGGGGTCTAAGCGCTTTCCTGGGGCCTGGCAGGCCCCTCCCCTGGGCTGCAAGGATCCGCCCCTCTATTCCCCAGATAAATTCCTAGTGTCCACCAAATTCCTCAGCGCTCGCTCACACTCCTCTACGGCCACGACTCCAGGAGTGGGGAAACAGAGAGCCGGTTCCTCTGCGGCAGAAGCCCTCGAGGTTCCTTCTTACAAGTCTGCGAAGGGGAAAGGGCCGTAAGACTCAACCAGACCCCAACCCCAGCTCCCAACAGGAGGTGGCTGCTCCACACGCCGGAGGCCCCTTCGTTTCAGGGTGTCTCTCTCTCTCTCTCTCCCCTCTCTCTCTTTCTCTCTCTCTCTCTCTCTCTCTCTCTCTCTCTCTCTCCCCCCTACTCCCCCAAACATGTCCACCGGCTCCCTCAGCGATGTGGAGGACCTTCAAGAGGTGGAGATGTTGGAATGTGAAGGGCTGAAAATGGACTCGAACAAGGAGTTTGTGACTTCCAACGAGAGCACCGAGGAGAGCTCCAACTGCGAAAACGGGTCTCCCCAAAAGGGCCGGGGCGGCCTGGGCAAGAGGAGGAAGGCGCCCACCAAGAAGAGCCCCCTGAGTGGGGTCAGCCAGGAGGGGAAGCAGGTCCAGCGCAACGCGGCCAACGCGCGGGAGAGGGCCCGCATGAGGGTGCTCAGCAAGGCCTTCTCCAGGCTCAAGACTACTCTACCCTGGGTGCCCCCAGACACCAAGCTCTCCAAGCTGGACACGCTCAGGCTGGCGTCCAGCTACATCGCCCACTTGAGGCAGATCCTGGCTAACGACAAGTACGAGAACGGGTACATCCACCCTGTCAACCTGGTGAGTGCTCCTGGGACTGCAGCCTCAGCCCGGGCGTGCCTGCAGTCCCGCCTGCGGTGGGCGCTGGGAGTGGGGCTGCAGGCGCGGCGGTGGCTTACACACCTCGGCCACCGCGGGCCTAGAGCCTCCAGGGACCGGAGGCGGGCGGTCTAGACAAGGCCCTCGCTCTTGGCCCTACCAGCCCCCGGAGCGGGAGTGATTTATGCGAGGGTTTGACGTGGCAGCCCAATTAAAGGTTTGCAAGTGTATTGAGCTGGCACAGAGGAGGGATCCCCCGCGCCCTCTCCATCGCCACCCTCGCTGGGGTGGAGTGGCTGCTAAGAAACTGAGAAACTGACAAGACACTGCGCGCCGAGGAGGCATTTTATTAATCCCTTTATTCTTCTTTTAGCTGAGAGTGGAACTTGATTTTGCTTTCCTTGTAAATAAACAGGACCGTTAGATAAGGACACATCCATCCCTCCCCCCGAAATTGTCCATGTAAGCCCCCAACTACTTATTCTGTACTTCTCCTAAGTGGATTAATATTTTTAAATCCCAGAAGCTCTAGTAATTATCAGCAAAATCAGTAAATTCTCACTAGTATGAGTGTAATAAATACTAAAATAGATCACTCTCATCCAAGATTTAAGAAATGTTACCTTTTATCTTAAAAAGTAATGCCCATTGAGCCCAACTTTTTTAATGCAACAAAACTAATAATCATTGAGTCTTCTCTCAAATGCATTTTACTGTTTAAGAAATATATTTTAATTCCTTGTTCATTAGATTTTATTTTAAAACTTCTAATATCTAAAGAAAAACAATAACAAAAACTTACTAGGACCTCTGTTTGTATATGATAAGAAGGAGAGATTTTCCTCTTAAAAGGCAAGTCTTATCAGCCAGCACTAGAGCACTAGTGAGAGAGGCCTGAATTGTCTTCTCACTGAACTGATTTCTGGAATTTCAGGAGAAGAGACAAAACCATATTTTGCCATGAAAAATGGTTTTTCCCTACAATTGAAAGTTTGGGATTTTTTTTTTTTTCAATGAGTAAATAGCTTTTGTAAAATCTGCACCTAAAATGAAAATGTTGCCTAGAATATTTACAATTGCTACTCTCCTCAATTTTGAATAAGAAACTTAAATGAGCTTTATTATAAAACAGCTTGGAGAAAGGAAGGAAAAGCATGCTTTCTCAGTCCCGCATGAAGACAATCTTAAATTAAAAATCGATGTCTTTTTATTAGCTTTTTTTATTTCCTTTTCCTTAAGAGATGGTGGTTAATTTAGAAGCTGTAGTCAAAACCAGTGTTTGCGGTGAAGGAAGCGAAAGTCGGGGCCAGGGAAATAGAAGGCGATGAAAGGCTAGAAAATCGACAGGGCCCTGAAACCCGACCCCGCCTCAGAAGAGGGGCCAGGAAGGGCTTCGCCCCGAACTCGGTGCCCAGCAGGCACAAGATCCTTCTGGGCTTCCCGGCTCAGGCTGCCGCAGCGTCTGCCTCCAGGCAGTGCCACAGCACCACTCACTCTCGGCTTGCCCAAGGCTTCCTGCACTGGGTCTCGCAAGGAACCCAGTATGAGCCCTTCTGGCCCTTGTTCTAAAAGACCACCACCACCACCTTCTCGAGCTGTGACTTGGCGACAGGGCGGATTTTTGCTTTACCCAGTCGGGGGCCGCGCTAGGACGGGGAGGAAACAGCAGAGATAAAGGGTCTCTCCAGCGCACCGCGTCCCCTCCTTTCATCTCTGGCTCCGAGCCCACCCCACCTCCTCCGCCACCGCCACTTACCTCCTCCACCCTCTTCTTTCCCGCAGACGTGGCCCTTTATGGTGGCCGGGAAACCCGAGAGTGACCTGAAAGAAGTGGTAACCGCGAGCCGCTTGTGTGGAACCACCGCGTCCTGACCTTGGAGGTGCGAGTCTGGGAAAGGCACGCTCCCGGGGGGGAGCGGGCCCCGCCGGGAAGGCGACCCCTGCCCTCCTTGCTCTCTGTCTCTGCTTCCCCCTCGCAACGCTCCTCTCTCTGTCCCACCCGCGAGAACACTTTACGCCGACGAGGAGATTCGTTTCCAAACCAGAGGAGATCAATTGTACTTACAAAGATTCCCATCTATTTAACTTTATTAACTTCTACCGTGAATGACTCTGCAAGCCTTGCTGGTCCAAGTGCAATATGTAATTATAAATATATAAATAGATAAGAGCTTATCAACGTATCTTTTGTACAATATGTTGTAAAATGTAGATCATAGAATAGCTGACTTTGACAGTCACATTTATAAAGTAAGTCACTTAAAGATATATATTTTTTTCAAACAAGTTTTGCTACTTTTGAAAATAAATCTTTCTCTATATTGCTAAAAGCTCTGACATTTGGTGTGATTTTTAAAAGCATTTGGAATAGAAACCTGGGAAACTGCGGGGAAGCTTGATAATGAAAATCGTTCTTTTAAACCTCAGTCTAAACTTCGAGAGACAAAAGAAAATTGAATATGAGTTTCATAATGAAGATGCAGATTACGTTTTATACTGAAACCTTAAAAAAGAAATATTTCAGTTACTTTTAAGGCCAATAGAAATTATATAACTGCAAACAAAGAATGGGCAGTATTAAAGTTATTCACAGTTAAACAGTTCAAGAGTAAAAACGCACCAGAAAAAGGAAATCCAATTTTCACGGATTCCACAGTACGGCTGCTGACATGGGCGAGAAAGTAGACTCCACCTTGTGTCACCTTCCAGGAGGTGTGGGCATGGCTGCAAACTAGTGAAGAAATCACAGAATCTATGAAAGATGTAAATTCCATACACCTTAGGATGTGTTTCACGATTTTTAAAGCTCTGAAGCATACAATATCTACATTTCTTATTAATAATCCATTAATTAATTCTAATGATAAACCCGCATGCCTGCATTTTGGTTGCAGTTAGCGGGTGCGTTTAACTCCCGCCAAGACTTCCGGCGGACTGGGTTTAATTTAAACATTTTCCAGGCTACGGAACAGCTCCTAGGGGAAGATTAAGTTGAGATAAACAGAGAAGCAAGGCCGAGGAGCCTGGGACCGGGCTCCCTCACTGCCCTAGCGCAGCCCGCGGCGGCGGCCGATGCGCCAGATGCCACCGGGGCTGTTTAATGTTCGGGGTTATGACCGCAGTGTTTACAAGACGTCTTCGGTTATTTATACTGTTATTCCTCGCAGAGAGCCTTGAAACTTCCGCTTCATTTGCTCTTTCTTTTCGATTTTTTCCCCTTTTTTTTCGGCTTCGTTTGGTACCTGGAGCAAGCGCTTCTCCGGCCTCCCACCAACCCCACAGGGCGCCTCGCGGGTGGAGCCCTCTGCGTGCCCTTGGAGGAAGGATCCCGCGAGGCTGGTCCCAACTGGAGAGCTGCTCTGCCAGGTATGCTCTCTGTCAGTGATAGTGACCTCATTACCAAGCACAATTCCCCATTCTCCAAGGGCTGAGAACTCTGGTGACCTCATCCACCTGTCCATTTGCACATGGAGAACTTTTCAAGATGTCAGGATACCTTTCCATCACCCCAACTTGACTTTCAAGAACATTTCAAGCTCTGGTCAGAGCCTCTTTCCTCAAATTCATGTGTTCTGTCCTTTCTAGCAAAGGGATAGAGCCCAAGCCTCAACCTATCCAGAGTTCAAATCAAAGAGCCCCCAGTATGATTCAATTGTTTGACTTCCACCTTTCGCAAATTTTCCAATCTCCCACTGACGTTTTTACAAACGAAATGCTCTAAATTCTGAGCATTCCAAACAGGCCGTCCATAAAGAAATAACTTTTTCTTGCTAATTCTCTTACAACCCCAATCTACACATGGATTTTTGAAAGTCTTCATGGCTATCTACAGTTCCTTACCTATAATTTGAAGCCTTTGCTCTAGGCAGGAGGTATGGGGCTATGAATAGGAAACACGTAGACTTGACCCTGGTTCTGCATCCAGCTAGCTGTTTCTTTCAAAAGGCTGGATCCTCAGTTTTCCCATCTCTGCAAGCAGGGATAAAGGTGATGAGAATGATAATAATCATTATATGCAGACCTTCCTCTTCCATTTTAGAAAGGCTTAGTGGGGCTCAAATGAGATTATATCTGCAAAATCCCTTGGTAAAGGAAAGGCTCCATGCAAATGTCAGTTACTTTTACCAAGTGGCAGGTAGTGAACTATCTGTGCCTAGACCCACACTGGAAGTGTCTCAGGCAGGAAGCTCAAAAGGGTATATGTTTATATCGTGCAGGAAATGTTTTGTTGTTGTTGTTGTTGTTGTTGTTGTTTTGTTTTTTGGGATTTTTTTTGCATGAACTAAAATATCTCTTTTGGGTGTCTATTGATTCTTTCTCTCTCTTTCTGTCTCTCACCTTGCACCTCTCCCCAATGTTCTGTAAGTTTGTCCAGAGCTTTTTACCATTGTGACTTTTTCCTAGAAATCCAAAAAAATTCAGAGAGCAAAGTCAGGGCTTGGCGCCTACAGATAGGATGACACTGGTGTCTAGTGACAAGGCTGCCCAGTCCCATCAGGAGCCTCAGCCAAGGAGGGGTCTGGACACTTGGGTCCCCATAGTTGTCCACTGAATGGAGTGAGGATCAAGGTGGGAATGACTGGGTGGTGGCTGCCACTAGCCGAGGAACATGACAACGTGACCACACCACACATGCTTCCAACATACACCTACAGTCTAAACATCTCTCCTTCTCTGTGGGCCCTTCACCCATGCCAGATCACTAGCCCACCCACACCCACCACAGGTCTCTCTCCTCTGGTCTTCCCAGAAGGATAAAACTCCCAGTCTACCCTGCTCCGGGTAGTTGGTGTGTCTCTATTTGAATAAGGGGTGAGCAGCTACATAGAAAGACTGGGGGACTCCCTTGGCCTCCAGCCAGCATAGTTTGGAGGTTGGGGAAGTGTTAAGGGTGGGGAATATCCTGCTTGTGACCTCTAGGTTATGAAAACTATCATAGAAGGTGCTTTTAGAAAGAACCAGGAGAACAACTAAAGCCACTTACAGACGCCTGAACCGAGAATGAAGTGTTTCAAGTAAGCGAGTCTGCAAGTTCTCAGAAGCAGACAGATATCCAATCTGGACTGCAGCCAGGGAAGTCCTCTCTCTCTCTCTCTCTCTCTCTCTCTCTCATTGCTTATGTGACTTTACAAGCAACTCAGTATCCTTCTAGCAGGCTTTCCCACTGTCAAACAGAGACTTCATTCTAAAAAGAGAAGTGATAAACAGCTCCAGCACCCGCTGACTCTATATATTTACTGATAAGTAGAAAACACTGACCAAGGAGATTTTTAAGCCAGTGGTTCTTCAGAATCACCTGGACACCTCCACCCTCCAGAGATCCTGAGTCCAAGAGTCTGAGGTGGGGCCCAGAACTGGTATTTCTAACAAGTTTTCAGGTGATGCCAATGCTGCTGGTCCTAGGACAACATTTTAACAATCAATGTTTTCAGATGTCTCATGAGGGACACTAACTAATGCAGTGGGAAAGAAAACATTGCAGAGGGGAATTTTTTTCCTAAAAAAGCTGCATGTTCCGGGCTCCAATTTAGTTTAATTTTCTATTCACTCCAGGATTAGAATTAATTCCCAATTCTTAAATGCCATTCAGTCTGGACTTCAAATCACTTTTCTTCAGAAAATAAAAGATTTGTTCCAGCGGGGTCTGTGGACATGGATGCGCTCATCCTGTGTTCTCAGACAGATTTGAGTCATTAGATGATGTTTTTAAGTCCCGAGTGGATTAAAGCCAGGCTGCTGTTGGCTCCGCTGCGACCTCTAAGGGAGAGAGAAATCTAGGCGCCCTGGAATCACGTCCCCTGCAAGAGAGTCCCTTGGTCCAGCCTCAGGCCAGAAAATATCTCCCCATCACTCCAGTGGGAGCAGTTGGCTTGGCTTTGGTCCGGCACTGCTTGGGTCGGGAAGTTGGCCTGGAGTTGGGGTTACAAGGACGCCAGGGCTGGTGGCGAGAGCAGCAGGAGTGCAAGCGGAGCTCGCGGCCAGCGGAGAGCTGCGCGCAAAGGCGGAGGAGGGAAGCAGCCTCCTAGGCTTCCCTGCCTGGGAGAAGAGCTTTTGGAAGTAGGCGGGAGGAGGAAGGAGTTCTGAGCCCCAGCCAGCGCAGCCTCCTTTCCGTTCCTTTCCGGGTGCAATCTCCGGGCCAGCGAGTGCGTGTCCCGCTGTGGATCCGCCGGCTCAGGGATGAGGCGCAGGGCAGGTTCTGCTGCGAGCGGGGCACAGTTGGCCTGCCAACATCCTTTCTTAGCTTTGCATCTTTCACTCCGAATGCTGGCTCTGCCCTAGGAAACTCGCTGGGTGCCAGCAGCATTCTTCAGAGTTCGCCCGGCTTCCTCCAGGCGTCTGGGAGGGACACGCCTTTGGTCTTTGGGTCAGGACAGGCTCCGCGGGCCCACACTCTTTCCAGTTCGCCGAAAGATTAACCACCTCCAAGGACTATTTAAGAACCCCTCCCAGGGCCGAGCGGGGAGAAACGGTGGGAAAAGGAAGAGAGAGCTTCCATTTAGAATGCCCTAGAGTGATGAGAACAGACTTCTCAAAAATGTCAGGCGGTCTTTTGCACCCAGCACTCAGTGTAGTGCCTGAGCCTCAATAAATGTTGAATCATGAATGAATGATTAACTCTTTGAGGCTATAAAATAGATAAGATAGAGACTAGTGAGGCAAGATTACAATGGGGCTGTTGCTGTGGTTAAATTGAACTTGAACTTGAACCTCTTACCTTGAAGTCTGGATGCACATTTGGTAAAAGAATAAAGTAAATAGATATGATGGGACTGGGTGAAATCAGGTGGCAGTGGGATGTTTGCAGCACTCACAAAATATGTTCTCTCCTTTTCCAGTAAAATATGTTACTAGATGTTAATTTACAAGGGCCATGCACTGGAATCATTAGATTAAAAGGTGCTTTAATAATGAAAACAATTTGAGACACTTAAGCAGATCACATGACCTTATTTTAAAGTTAATCCAGTTGGTGATGAGGGAGTAATGTATTGCTCTTCACAGATGTAAGTGAGATCCTGGTATAGTGGAAAGAGCTTTTGACTGTGTCCTTGGACAAGATACTAGACCTTTCAGGAGTTTGCTTCTTCCATCTCTAAAATGGGTATTATAATGAGATAATGTGTAATTGAACAATGCCTGGATCATAATGGACACTAATTAATATTGGTCCCCCCACCTTCTTCTGGTTACTGTTACAAAAGTGCCTGAAAGGATGATATGCATTTCCCCTAGTTATCTAGACAATAGTAAACAATTATTGAATTTTTATAATCCAATAGCATCAAATCACCTTGAGCGTGATTAAAACAGATTATCATTCAGATCTCTTATTTCTTTAGTGAGATCTCACCACCTTATCTGCAGTGGGTCCTGCCCTTATTTCTGTATTTCAGCACTTATCCACTTAGTGATAATAGGTAATTATTATTTTCTTTCATTTCTCTGTTTGTGTCTATCTCTTCTAGCTCCATGAATGCAAGAACCATGTCTGTCTGGTTCCCTTGGTTTTCTTAACACCTACCACAGTCTCAGGTACACAGTAGGTGCTCAAAGAGAGATGCACAAAGCTTAATGATAAGCTTCTTAGAGATACCTCTAACTGCTGAGTAAGGTTATGCTGCACTTTGAGGACCATAGACTGATTTTAATATGTTGTCTAATTTTAATTTCAGAATTTGGTAATATGCCATAGTACTTGAACATTTAATAGACACTTATTCCATAGTAAAAATAAATCTATACTGGAAAAAATACCATCAATCTTGTTGAAGAGGGATTATTATAAAACATTGGTCCACATGACATCACACATGGATTCTTTTTTTCTCAGACGAGGGTCCACTAAATCTCAGACAAGAGTCCGCAATAAGCACTGTGTCCTTCAAAGCAATGTGTCTTCTGCCAGCATTCTGACCATTGCGGAGAAACAGTCACTTCCAAAGTTTTCTGCTTGGTTCTTGGGATCATTTACTAATGAATCTCATCTAGAATTATTCTTCTTTTGTAGTTTATGTGAATACCACTATCTTTTGCTGCCCTGAAATCTCTTAAGTTCAGGCATCCATCTCCCACTCACTGGCTCCTTCCTCCACTCTTTTTTTTTTTTTTTTTTTTTTGGTGTCATTAAGAAACAGAGTCTCTGTCACCCAGGCTGGAATACAGTGGTGCAACCTCAGCTCACTACAACCTCTGTCTCCTGGGTTCAAGCAATTCCCCTGCCTCAGCCTCCCAAGTGCTGGGACTACAGTCACATGCCACCACACTCAGCTAATTTTTGTATTTATAGTTTATTATAAAGGATATTGCAAAGGATACAGATGAGCAGCCAGATGGAGAGGTATATAGAGCAAGGTCTGAAAGGGTCCTGAGCATGGAATCTTCTGTTCCCATGGAGGCAGAGTGTGCCACCCTCCCAGCACGTGGATGTGTTCACCAGTGCCAAAGCTCTATGAACCTTGTTGGTTAGGGGTTTTATGGAGATTCCACTACATAGTCATGATTGATTAAATAATTGGCCATTGGTGGTTGAACTCAAATTCCTGGCCCCTTTTCCCTCCCTGGAGGTGAGGTGGGGCCAACTCTCTTATCACAAGGCTGGTTTCTTAGGCAACCAGCCCCCATGCAGTAGCTGTCTATGGACCATGCAGTGATTCCAACCACCAGTCATCTCATTAGCATGCAAAAAAAAAATTCTTATCACTCGGGAGATTCCAAGGGTCTTAGAAGCTCTTGTGCCAGGAACCAGGACAGAGATCAAATCTATATTTTATATTATATCACTAAATAATTTTCTCCAACAAGGAATAAAAGAAATCTAAGACATCTCTAAACCCAGGAGAATTTTTTAAAACTAACTGGGTCATATACTTACAATGAATAAAAATCCATACAAACTGGCTTAAATATAAAGGGGAATGAGTTGTTGTAAAGATTGTCCTGGGAATCTGGCTGACATCTCCTGGCACAAAATAAATTGCTAGGAATTAGGGAATATCTCCTGGGAAACTGAAAAGTCAGAAGTGAAACTCTCCCCTCTCTGAAGCTCTCTGGGCCCTTGTCTCTGTTTTTCCTGCCAGTCTTCTGCATTTTGTCCTCTGCAACCTGATTTTCTGTGCTGGGTCACTTTCAACTGCTTCTGAACTGTCTATTTTACATAGGTTTGGTTTATCAAATTGCTGACTATGGCCTCAATTCTACAAGAGCTGAATTCAGTTGTAAACTCCGCTATCCAAAACTTACATCTCCATATCTCTTCAATTTGAATTTTCAAGATAGGGACCACTATTGACTTCTTCTAGAAGGCTCTGATTAGATTCTCCAGGTTCGTTGTATGCCTCTTATCCCATCAGCTGTAGTTGGCTGGAGATGGGTTGGCTGTTGGCTGGGGCAGATTTTGTGCCACGGAGGCTTTGAATGCAGCAAGAATCCCAAATGGGTTTGCTACAAACATAATATAATGCCATCAGGGCTGGAGTGTCTACATATGGGCCACCTGGGTTTATTCTGCTACTTCCGTGGGGAGCAACATGTTTTTGGGAAAAGGCCATGTTCTCAGGTCTTATTGTGTCTATGCTGTGGGAAAGGACCAGGGATAGCAACAACAAAAATTCATATAACCTAAATGACCTACTTTATGGCCTAGAACAGTTTTATTGAGGAAATCACTAGCACTTTGTAGCCAGTAAAATGTTATTACAAGGCACATTTAAGAAATACCATCATACACTCAGCTTTCCTAATTTTTTTCATCCATTTGCATTCACAAAGCACATTTACAGACATCATCATATTTCATCTTCAAAACAACCCTGACCCAGAGGTATTACAATCCTCACTTTGTTTATAGGGCAACTGAAATTCAGAGAGGCAAAATAAATTGCCAAGAGCTATATAACGAAAAAGTGGCAGAAAGCTGAGTACAGAATTCTTGTATTTTGTTGAAACTGCCTTGAATGTAGGAGGGTCACAGAGTAAAAGAAATTTTAAAAACTGTAGCCCTACAAAGGAAAGAAATACTTCCAATAAAAGCATGGCATTATGCCTTTTTAAAATTAGGATTTTTATTTTATACTTACTTAATTATCTCTCTTAGACTTATTTCTTTATTGTAATCCTATATTGCCATTAAGGGTACATAAAAGGAAATAAGCAAAATAAACTAGTAAAATATTCCAGAAATTATTTTATATCAGAGTCTAATTCATTCTGAAACATTTAGTCAATCCCAGTCATGAAAGTCTTGTGATTTTTTATTATGTAACAGTTTTTATCATAAAAGAAACTATCCTCAAATCCAGTGGCTTAAAGCCAGAAGCTTTAGTTATTCAGGAGTATGTAAGTCAGTTAAGAGACGCTGCTGATCTGAGCTGAGCTTTGCTATTCTTGCTGGGGCTTGCTTACATATTTTTGGCTGGCTGGCTATTTGGCTAGGAGCTAGCTGGTCAAGAATGGCCTCACTCACAATAATGGCTAGCTGGTTGTTGGCTAGGGTATGAGGAAAATTGAAGCATGCATTTTTTTTTTTTTTTTTTTTACAGGGTCTGGCTCTGTCACCCAGGCTGGAGTACAGTGACACAATCTTGGCTCACTGCAACCTCCACCACCCATGCTCAAGTGATCCTCCCACCTTAGCCTCCCAAGTAGCTGGGGCCACCGTGCCCAGCTATTTTTTCTATTTTTTCTTTTAAGTAGAGACAGGGTTTCACCATGTTGCCCAGACTGGTCTTGAACTCCTGACCTCAAGCAAGTTGCCTACTTGGCCCCACAAAGTGCTGGGATTACAGGCGTGAGCCACCAGGCCCAGCTAAATCATGCATCTCTAATAGTGCCATAGGCTAGTTTGTCCTTGTGGCAACTAGGGAGGGAAAAGAAAGTCATAAGGTCTCTTGGGCCTATGTTCAGAACAGGCATAGTGCCACTTCTGCTGTGTTCTATTGGCTAAAGCCAGTCACAAGGGCATCCCAGATTCAAGGGATAGGGAAATAAATTTTACTTCTCAATGGAAGACACTACAAATGCACTTTGCTTAGAACATAGAGACAGTGTAAGTGTGGAAATTTAGGACCATTTTTATAATTAATCTAGCATCCTAAAGTTTGCTTCGTTTGGTTTGGTTTGGTTTTGGTTTTGGTTTTGAGATGGTTTCGCATTGTCACCCAGGGTTGGAGTGCAATGGCATGATCTCAGCTCACTGCAACCTCTGCCTCCCGGGTTCAAGCAATTATCCTGCCTCAGCCTCCTGAGTAGCTGGGATTACAGGCATCTGCCACTATGCCTGGCTAATTTTTTGTATTTTTTAGTAGAGACAGGGTTTCACTATGTTGGCCAGGCTGGTCTCGAACTCCTGATCTTGTCATCTGCCCGCCTCGGCCTCCCAAAATGCTGGGATTACAGCCGTAAGCCACCACACCTGGCCCATACTAAAGTCTTGTAAAAAGAATTCTTCAGTCCTTCTGAATAATATTCCACTTTGAAATGTCAGTGTCTTGTGATTTATCACCCAATTTTATCCTCTGGTTTATTAAGAACATTTCTTACAAGAGTTCTCTGTTAGCTCTGTAATTTTCTTCCAAGCCACTGATACCTAATCTATAGCTTTAATATTGACTCTTTCTTGATTTTTTTTTTTCAGCAGGGAGCATAATGAAAATACCAATGTAAATTAGTCACACCTTCTTTTACTTCCTCTTACAAATTTGGAGGTTTCCCTGATCCTAGTTGCATTGTTTGGCCTGTGTAGTGGGCTAAATGGTGGCCCCAAAGAGATCAGATTCTAATCCCTGGAAACCCTAAAAGTTATCTTATTTGGAAAAGGTGTCTTTGCAGATAGGAATAATGATTTTGAGATGGAGAGATCATCCTTGGTTATTTGGGTATGACCTAAATCCCATCACACGTATACTTATAAGAGAAAAGGAAAGGGGGATTTGATGCACAAAAGAGGAAAAGGTGATGTGAAGACAGAAGTGAAGATTTAAATGATGCAGCCACAAGCAAAGGAACAGTAGCAGCCACCAGAAGCCAAAAGAGGAAAGGAAAAGATTGTCCCCTAAAGCCTCCAAGGGAGCATGGCTCTGCCTACACCTTGATCTCAACCCAGTGAAACTGTCGTTGAACTTCCAGCCTCCAGAATTAAAAGAAGAGCAAATTTCTGTCAGTTGAAGGCACTAAGTTCGTGGTGATGTATTAAGGCAGCCACAGGCACTAATACAGCATGTTAGGCAATCCTTTGCATATATCGCAGTAACCAAATGTCGCAGGATAATCTACTTATTGCTTACTTTTTTTCTTACACCCCAAAATGCACTTGGATGTTAATTTGTAAGAAAATATGGAATTATGGATATTCTTCCAATGACAAATGCTTTTGTTACTATGCATTACTTCTCTATTTCCATGACTTTCTATGCATAAAATACATTTTTTTCAATATGTAATCAGAGCATAATCTTTGTAAAGACATTATTCTTTTTTTTTTTTTTTTTTTTAAAAAAAGGGGGGGTTTCCCCTTTTTGACCAAACTGATCTCGAACTCCTGACCTCAAGTGATCCACCCACCTTGGCCTCCTAAAGTGCTGGGATTACAGGCATGAGCCACCACGCCCAGCCTGTAAAACATTCTTTAACTACAGTTAAATCCATTATGGATCCAACAATACAAATCAATGAAACTAAGAGACCAATGTTAAGATGCATCCCAATTTTAGAAATGTGAAAATGGGCCAGGCGTAGTGGTTCATGCCTGTAATCCTAGTACTTTGGGAGGCTAAGGCAGGTGGATCTCTTGAGGTCAGGAGTTCAAGTCCAGCCTGGCCAACATGGTAAAATCCTGTCTCTACTAAAAATACAAAAATTAGCCAGGTGTAGTGGTGCATACCTGTAATCCTGGCTACTCCAGAGGCTGAGGTAGGAGAATCGCTTGATCCCAGGAGTCAGAGGCCGTAGTGAGCCGAGATTGTGCCACTGCATTCCAGCCTACGTAGCAGAGCAAGACTCCATCTCAAAAAAAAATTAATTAAAGGGAAAATGTTGGTGGGGGAGTTCATTTTAGAATGATAACATACAGTAACTCATTTCACTCTGAGCTGGGCTCTACTGTTCTTGCTGGGGCTTGCTCGTATATCTGTGGCTGACTGGCTACATGCATCATCATGGAGTGTCCACTATAAGCATGACTCTGTGCTATGCACTAGAAATAAGGCTGAATGAGAGGACATGTTCCTGACTTCCTGCTTGGGTCATCCTCAGAAGATTCAATTGCTTTTCTACAAGGACCTGGCAAGGCAGGGCAGGACAGTCTTGTGTTCTGAACAGTGCCAACTGTGCCAGTTTCCAAGAGGGTCAGCTACCAGGACACGCTGGCTGGCCCTGCCATACCCTACCACTAGGCTACTCACACTTCACCTGCCATTCCTGCAGCTAGCCCCACATGGAGCACTCTGACCTGCCTCTATCCCAGACTAACCAACTTCCCAACGGTGGGCAAATATCTGAAGAAGTGATTCCAAAAGATCCCTCCCTGTATCTAAGTAGTTGGCCTGGAGGTTTTTAACTTCCCAAGGCTAAAACTGGACTCAGGCCATTTGGAGATGAGCTATATATGGTGGGCCATCATTCTGCTACATGGTATGGGCAGCCATCTTGTAAATATGTACTTTTGGTCCTAAGTGAAAAATGTTTTAAAGATATATTCACAGAAACTTACCTCCACTACTGGAAAATCAGTTCAAAAACTAGGAATGATAGGCCATCAGAGTCAGTGCTAACTCAGTGCTAGCTGAGTTAACATTTCATTCCCCACCTCCCAAGGTCCTCTGCATCATCTTAGGGACCTTCCCCTCAAACAGATCATAAACTTTCCAAACCTTTTTGTCTGTAGAACCCGTCTTTTGCTTTTTCTTCTGTTTTGAATCTTATACATTAACTCACAAATTATATGATACTGAATTTCACTATCTTTCTCAATATTTCATATCAGGTACATTTAAATTTATTAGAATAAGGTTTTTAAAAATAATATTTCCTTTTTTTTTTTTTTTTGAGACAAGGCCTCTCTTTGTCACCCAGACTGGAGTGTCTTGGCATGATCTGGGCTCACTACAGCCTCAACGTCCTGGGCTCAAGCAATCCTTCTACCTCGGCCACCCAAGTGGCTGGGACTACAGGTGTGTGCTACCATGCCTGGCTAATTTTTTAATATTTTTTGTAGAGATGGGATTTCTCCATGTTGTCCAGACTGGCCTCAAATTCCTGTGCTCAAGCAATCAGCCCACCTCGGCCTCCCAAAGTGCTAGGATTACAGGTGTGAACCATCACCCCAGCCAAAAAGTGATATTCTCAAAAGCTCATGGACAGACCTAAGCTTGGAAGCTCTGCCATCTACCTGCTCTTACCCCAAGCAAATCCTTTTAGCGGAAGCTGATCATAATCCCAAAAGACACAAGTCCAAATGCTATAAACCTGAATGTTGGAATCCCAAAATATCAAAATCTCAAAAATGTAATTCTGAAAAAAAATTAATTTCTTAAAAGATTTTTATTTACACTTTTAAAAGGGGGTTTACTTAAGAAGCATAAAAATGCAACACAAGACCTCACAGGCCACTTAACACAATAAAATAGGCCATAATAATGTATATATTTTTGCAAGCATAAACACTCAGGCATACTAACGATAGTCACATGGACAAAACAGTTGTGAGCAGACAAGTTGTATTCATAAAGAAGTAGGTCAGAAAAGGAGATGTATCAGTGCATGTCACCATGGTTGGTAATTGAGTGTACCCAGCTTTATAACTGTGGTTATCTGAAATACCACTATGAACAACCCAAGTCTTCTGACAAGATCAATTAAAAATCTCAGTGGGTCACCACCACATATACAGTTACCCTAAGAGCTGAGACCTTAAGAAATCTTATCTTTCACAGATGCACATGTACAAAAAGAACATCTGTTCACTTACTGAAGAAGTTTTAACATTTTTATGTACATGCACAGGGCTTACACACAAAGACAACATTCTGATAATGCACCTTCATGGAGTCAAATTTGCAAAACATGCATAAAACAAATTAGAACACTCTAAAAGTCTCTATACAATGTATACCTTCATTATTGGAAATGATGTGAAGATTAAATACATAGTGTGTAGAATTGTAAAAAATAATGCTGACCACTTAAAATAGTGAAACTTTTTTAAAAAAGGAAAAGAAAATTAAAACACTAGAAAATTCAGCATATAAAAGAAGTGTATAGGGATAGATTTGGGCAATTTACATGGAGATAGTTCATAAGAGCTTGTCAACTGTGATCCAACTATCCTGTGATGGTGATTTTCAGGATTTTAGATATTAGGGGTTTAGAGTTTGGGGATTTTACTCTTTCTGGATTTCAACATTAAGGATTACGGTGTTCAAAAATATGTCTTTTGATATTATGATGCGAACTGTCACTTAATCTCTCTCTGCCTTGGTTTCTTCATCAGTAAGATTTCTAAAGTTCAGAAGATTTCTGAAGTTCCAACAATAAAAACAATTTTTAAAAAATCATAACTCTAGAGAAAAATCCCAAGGTTTTTGATCCAGATAAGGTTTTTGTTATTTGGCCTGGTAAATACTCAACCCAGTCTCAACTGTATGCTGCAGGAAGTCTTAAAACTAGTTAGGACCAATACCAAAAAGAGCATGAGATTGCTTCTAAGATTCTTTCTCTCTCTCATCAGAATAAGTTCCTTTTCCACATTATGTAATATTTAGAGAAAATTCTGAAACAAATTATACATTCACGTCTGTTTAGCTATCGGTATGACCCTAGGTCTGGGATCCATCTCCACTTTGCTTATGGATTGCATATGCAAAATGGGGCTGAGAAGAGAAGGATGATGGCCCTCTCTGAGAAGAAGAGAGTGTGGTGCTTCAAGAACTTGCTAAACCTTCAAAAAATTTAATATTTTATCACATTTTATATATTTCATCTACAGTTTAACTAACCATCCCATGATTTTCAGGTATCTAGATTGCATCTGATTTTGCAGTTTCACTTGGGGTTGTGATGAGCATCTTAGATCCTTGTCTCCATCTTCCAGAAGTAGAATTCTGCCCACAGATCATGACCAGGATGTTGATACACATTTAGGATGTTGATACACATTCCTAACTTGCTTATTTTATGCCCCACCAGCGATCACTTAGTTCGCTATTTGAGCTTAATTTTTAATTTAACTATATTTTTCTCTTGCCACATAGGGAAGTCTAACCACTCTGCAGATAAAGAGAATGAGGAGCTGAGATGAATGAGTTTATCTCCTCTCTACACATTCATACCACGACCACTTTTGGATCAATTGACAACTTTTTAAAAAACATTTTGGGCAAAGACTGAAGGAGAACATAAAACAATGTGGACGATTAAAAGCACATCTGTGAGGGAGTGAGTAAACTGGCTTCCAACTTTTTGCTTTTCCAGTCCATCTCTAAGAACCTTTAAAAACACAATCCACCATGAAAGGCTTCTACCCCGAAACCAGAAACTCCTAAAACAGACTGGTGCCAAATTAAAACAGGTTCTGTTAATTAATTTGGTTTTCTGACCATAAACACCATTATGATTATTTTAAAGCATTTAGGAAGAAAGGGTTTATTTCCAGAGACATAGAGGATAAACATAACAAAATTAGGTTAATATCATATATGCCATTTATATTCTACTTTTGTCACTTAATATTACAGAATAAGCTTGTTGCTTCTCATACAATTATTTTGGAAAATATTGTATTAAATATTTTTAAATATTACATTTAATGTATAAATAATAATTTATTTTTGGACATTTAAGTTGTTTCCAATTTTTTCTATGATAAATAATGCTGCATGGAACATCTTCATACATCCTTAATCTTTGATTACCTCTCAAATTATCTTTCTTTTTCTTTCTTTTTTATTCTTTTTTGTTTTTCAAGTTATGTTTCTTATAATGGATTCTTAGTGATTCTTTGTGAACACATATTGCAAAATTGCTTTACAAAAGGATTGTATCCATTCAACTCTCACCAGCAGTATACAAGAATGCCTGTTACAATAAACCTTTATAAACACTGAATATTATTCTAAATCTTTGTCCAACATATTTTATTGACTTTATTATTATATTTCCAGATTGTTTTCAAATCAGGTTTTGGGAACTTTACTTATAGATCTTGTACTGAGAAAGACAGACAGAAAGGGAAACAGAAAAAGAAAGTTTCCACTCCCAGAATTGTCCAAGGGTTGCTCTGAAAGGCAAGTTACTTCCCTCTGTGGCATTTGAGTTGGGTAACTGCTGACTTAAGTGGTCAACTGGAGTTAAGCACCACCACCCCACCATGTGATCTGGTCACGTTTGCCTCTTGATGAACTTTACTGTTAGGAAATATTGAAAGACGTGTAGAGCAAATGCTCAGTCATGCCCTTTGATTTGCATGGACCCAGAAGTCCTATGAGAAATAACTTGAGCTCATTTAAAACTAGAGGAAGATGTGCAGACCTGATAACCTGTGTATCTCCAGAGGAAACTGGAGTGGAAGGAGGACAGGGATGGCCTCAAGAAAAACACCACCATGAGTAAAAAGGAGTGTAGTCGAGGGGGCCACTGTGCCACAGGACCTGGATATCGAAAAGAGCATTTGTTCTGGGGAGAATGAGCAACTGAGTCAACCATCCTGTAAACTAGCCACTGAGGGCTGAAAGAACAGTGTCCCAGGAGAGCAAATTGCTCTGCTGTAAGAACCCTCTTTTAAAGAGTGAATCACTGAAACTAGGAGATTTCCTGTATCTAATGGGAAAATAACACTGGGAAGCTGTACCCAGAAGATCAGCAAAGATGGAGGCAGGAACCCACAGGAGGGGAGGGAGCGCTAGAAGTTGACATTGCTTCAAGTAGAAGAATGAAAGCCGTCAACAAAACAGGAAGGTAAGAGGAGCCAACGCTGACCCAATGGAGCCAGAGCCACCGCTTTGATTACTTTAAGGGAGTAGCTCCAAACTTCAACCCACTCTTGCCCCTTATTCCTCAGAGATTCTTACATTTAAAATGACCCTAGACAGGGTCATTCTCTTAAGAATTCATTAGTCAAAAGGCTACAGCTTGGCAATCAAGCCAGTGGTTGCTCAGAGCATTGAGATGTGTGGGGTGCAAAGGTGAAAGATTATTCTCATCAATCAATAAAGTCTTTTTCATCTTTATGAAATTTATGGGCATGCTCTTATCTGGCTGGAACTGTATATCCCATTGTTTATAAAGGAAACATTTTTGTTTCTCAAATTTAAAACATATTGGTTATTATAAATTCCAACTTTATTAATACTATTTTGTGATTATTGTTAATAATGAAGGCTGGATCCTTCTGAATAGTTTTCTCTGCTTATAGGAAATGTAAACATATAGAGTAACAAGAATATGCAAACAGATATATACAAACATACATACAGTACATTCGTGTGCATATCACATGTTGATTAAGTTTCAGCTTCACGCGAATAACCCATAAGCCAGTTTCACTTTTCTATAATCTATGCCATGTCAAATCTCCTTTCCTTAGTATGGAACAGATGCCTAATAATATCTTGGGCTGATGCTACAGCATTTCCAACACCTTATTATTGAAAGGCAAATTCCATATTTTCCGGTTGACCACTCAGATCTCATATCTGATATAGATTTCATCTCCTCCACTCGCCCCGGGCCATCCCTCCAGGGAGCTGCAGTGTGTTTGCTCTTGAGCTTCTCCAAGTCATTCATGTGGGTTGAAGCAGAAGGCAAAGGAGTCTGGAGTCTAACATTTTTTTTTTTTTTTTGAGATGGAGTCTTGCTCTGTCTCCCAGGCTGGAGTGCAGTGGCAGGATCTCGGCTCACTGCAACCTCTGCCTCCTGGGTTCAAGTGATTTTTCTGCCTCAGCCTCCCTAGCAGCTGGGACTACAGACGCACACCACCACTCCTGGCTAATTTTTGTATCTTTAGTAGAGATGAAGTTTCACCATGTTGGTCAGGCTGGTCTCAAACTCCTGATCTTGTGATCCACCTGCCTTGGCCTTCCAAAGTGCTGGGATTACAGTTGCGAGCCACCACGCCTGGTTTGTTTTGTTTTGTTTTGTTTTGTTTTGTTTTCACATGGTCTTGCTCTGTTGCCCAGGCTGGAGTGCAATCTCGGCTCACTGCAATCTCTGCCTTCTGTGTTCAAGCAATTTTGAGTAGCTGGGACTACAGGCACCTGCCATCACACCCAGCTAATTTTTGTTTTTTCAGTAGAGATGGGGTTTTGCCATGTTCGCTGGTCTGGTTTCAAATGCCTGACCTCAAGTGATCCTCCTGCCTCAGCCTCCCAAAGTGCTGGGATTATAGGCGTGAGCATCTGCGCCTGGCCAGAAGTCTGGCTTATCTTTTCCTTTACCTTATTCAAGGTCTTATGTCTCTGGTGTTGGGGTTGAAGGGAGTATGAGAGAGGATTTTTCTTTATTAACTGCCCACTGGCCTGGTCCTTTGTTGGTTGTTGCCACTTCTCACTTGGTCTGGCTAACTTTTATATAGCGAGAGTCTAAATATTTCCGCTCCTGTGGGCTCAACAGTAAGTTCTGCAGGCTCTTTTCCAAAGAGGTGTGCCTTGAGAACGGAGAGCATGCCTTGCAGCCACCCTTCTGCACAGCTCCCTGGAGTGGAGTTTGTCTCTGTATCTTTGTGCCTAGCTTTCACAACCCCTTCAGCCTCTGTGCTCTTGCCATCAGGGTCTCCTCACCCTGTCGTCAACTCTCATCTGTTTGCCATCTGTCTCCACTTCTGTCTTCACCTGTTCATGAAGGTGAATAGTTGACGAATCAACCACTTAAGCTAAAATCCAAAAAATTCCTTTGGGAAACAAGATGCCATTTTTTTTTTCAGGTACCCTCAATGTCTTAAGCTATTATCATGACCCTCTTTTCCTTACTTGATTTGTGGACAGGGAGAAGCATCCTCTTACCCTTTTCTAGGAGAAATCAATGGAGAATTAATGGGGCTTTCATGTATGCCAAGAGCATCTGACTCCACAGATTTTTTCCCTACCTTACCACTATCCAAGTTCTCCTGTTTATAGGGCTATTGGGGAGCACTGGGCAATGGCTGAGACTGGAGGAAGGAGGATGCACAGGGGTAATGAATGGAAGTAGTAGTGCAGATTTGCCTAGTTGCTTGTAAGCTCTAATAGGATTGTCAGCCCACAAATGTTTGAGCTTTCTTAAAATAGGACACTTGATGCCTCTCTGTCGACAGTTTATAGCCTTAGTTATCAATTTTAGGAAACATGCAAAGCCCCACCCAACAATTTTCTTATTTAAAAAAATGGGAAGGACCTGGCATGGTGGTTCACACCTGTAACCCCAGCACTTTGGGAAGCCAAGGTAGGTGGATCGCTTGAAACCAGGAATTCAAGACCAGCCTGGGCAATATGGCAAAATCCCATCTCTACAAAAAATATAAAAATTAGCTGAGCGTGGTGATTCATGCCTGTAGTCCCAGCTACTTGGGAGGCTGAGGTGAGAGGATTACTTGAGCCTGGGAGGCAGAGGTTGCAGTGAGCAGGGACCAGGCCACTGCACTTCAGCCTGGGTGACAGAGACTGTCTTAAAAAAAAAAGGGGGGGAAGGAGGAAAGTGCTATAGATCCTATTTTGTAACTTGTTCTTAAAATAGGTCTTGCCACCTATAATTTCATTGTATAAATACCATAATTAATATATTTTATATATATATGACCATTTCTTTAAGGAATATATACGTATATTATTTATAGAAATTATTTATAGGTAAATTGCTTAATACTTTCCCTGTTACAAACAATGCTAAAATAAACATCTTTATTCTTAAATCACTAGTGTTTGTATTTGTGTAGAGGAGATTCTTTCAAGTAGGATTGCTGATCTTTCTCAATCTTTTGTGTTGCTCTCCTCCAAATTTAAAAAAGTTCATACTCCCAGTACTGATTTCTTCACACCCTTGACAATATTCAGTGTTAACATACTTTTCACTGAGAATTTTCACTGAGGACATCTGCTTCCAGGAAACCGTAGTAGACGTATTTTTCTCTATTCTGACTGCTAAGTACGACTAAAAACTCTGGACATATATTAAGCAAACATAAGACTCTGAAACCAGCCAGGGACCTTGGGAGCTGAGGAGCACATGGAACGATTCCGTTTCAGAGTCAGTGAAGACCCAGTGAGTAAACTGAACTCCCATCGCCACCCAGCAGTAATAAGATGGCCCTTCTTTTCCTGGCTGGGATAGTGTCAAAGGAGGTCTAAGGGAGAGTCAAGACTTTTATCATCAACTAGCAGTAACAAGACCACCTTCACTGCACTGTCAGTGGAGATGATACAGAAACCTGAATTCCTACCCTTGCCCCCCACCTCAGGTTTCACTGGAGGACAAGCAAGACACAGGGACTTTTACGTCTGCCTGGTAGTAATAAGGTGGCTACCACTTGACCCTGCCAGAGGAATGTTTGAGAAAGCTAGCTAAAACAGAAATTTTAAATAGAACAGAGCATATCATGCTACGAAAATGTTCAGGTTAAAATTTAAAATTATACCAAGAACCAGGAAGATCTCAAAGTGAATGAAAAAAGACAATCAAAGATGCCAACAACTGACATGACAGAGGTGCTCTAGTTATCTAACAAATATTTGAAAGCAGCCATGATGAAAATGCTTCAATAAGGAACTACAAATATGCTTGAGACAAATGAAAAACAGTGAAGACTCAACAAAGAAATGGAAAGTCTCAGCCAAGAAGAAGAATGGAGAAGGAGGAGGAAGGGGAGGGGAAAGAGAGAGGGGGAAGAATATATAAAGAAATTCTAAATGATTATTTTATTTTATTTTTTGAAATGGAGTCTCTCTGTCACCCAGACTGGCATGCAGTGGTGTGATCTTGTCTCACTGCAACCTCTGCCCCTTGGGTTCAAGCAATTCTCCTACCTCAGCCTCCCAAGTAGCTAAGATTATAGGTGCCTGCCACCATGCCTGGCTAATTTTTGTATTTTAGAAGAGATGGGGTTTCACCATGTTGGCCAGGCTGGTCTCAAACTTCTGATCTTCAGTGATCCGCCCATCTCAGCCTCCCAAAGTGTTAGGATTATAGGCATGAGCCATCATACCCGGTCCTAAATGGCAATTTTAGAACTGAAACATATCATAAGCAAATATTAAGCTCAGTTGATGGGCTCAATGGCAGGATAGAGGGGACAGAGAAAATAATCTGTGAAGTAAAAGATAGGACAATAGAAATTACCTAATGTGAACAACAGAGAGAAAGTACACTGGAAAAAAAATGATTAGAGCCTCAGGGATCTGTGGAATTATAACAAAAGACCTGATGTTTGTGTCATCAGAGTCCTATAAGGAGAGAAAACGTACTCAAAGATATAATTGCTGAAAATTTCCTAAGTTTTCCAAGAAACATAAAACTACAGATTCAAGAATGTGAGCAAACTCAAAACAGAATAAACCCAAAGAAATGCAGTCTGAGATATAATTAAAATTCGGAAGACTAGAAGCAAAAAAACCACTTTTTTTAAATGACGCTTTTCTTGTATGGGTAAACAATTTGAATAACCATGTATTTCTCATTAGAAACAATGGAAGCCAGAAAGAAGTGACATGAAAATTTCTAGGTACTGCAAGAAAGAATTGTCAAGGCAGGATACTACATCCATAATATTTCTTTCAGGAATGAAGGGAAAAATAAAGACAATCTCAGATGAAGGAAAACTAAAGAATTAAGGTGTTGCTTTTGGTTTTGTTTTGTTTTAGATGAAGGTTTGCTCTGTCACCCAGACTGGAGTGCAGTGGTGCAATCTTGGTTCATGCAACCTCTGCCTCCTGGTTTCAAGTGATTCTCCTGCCTCAGCCTCTGGAGTAGCTGGACTACAGGCACTTGGCATCATGCCTGGCTAACTTTTGTATTTTTAGTAGAGATGGAATGTCACTGTGTTAGCCAGACAGGCTGGTCTTAAACTCCTGACCTCAAGTGATCCACCTGCCCATTTTAATTTTGACAGAGCCCAGTTTATTAACTTTTCCTTTTATGGCTCATGCTTTTGGTGTTATCTTTGTTCAGGCTGCTATAACAAAAATATCATAGACTGGGTGGCTTAACAGAAACTTCTCTCTCACAGTTCTTGAAGCTGGGAAGTCAAATTTCAAGTCACTGGCATATTTGGTGTCTGGTGAAGGCTCACTTCCTGGTTTGTAGATGTTGCCTTTTCCCTGAGCTCTCACATGGTGAAAGGGGACAGGATGCTTTCTGGGGTTTCTTTTATAAATGCACTAATTCTATTCTCATAATTCTTATGACCTAATCACTTTCCAAAGGCCTCACTTCCTAAGGCTATACCTGCAGAGCTCAAAGGAACAAAAAGGGAATACTGGGCACAACTCTACAGACACATACATTTGACAACTTAGATGAAATGGTGAAAGACCGAATGTTTTCCCTCCTAATAACAAAAACAAGGCAAGGATGTTAGTCACCACCACTTTTATTCAATATAGGTCTAAAAGTTCTAGCCAGTGCAAAATGGCAAGAAAAAGAAATAAAAGTCATGAAGACTGGAAAAGAAGTAAAACTATCCCTGTTTACATATGACATGATTGTCTGTGTAGAAAATCTCAAACTACAAACAAACAAAAGCTCATAGAACTCATAAGAGAGTTCAGCAAGGTCACAGGATAACAAACACACAAAAGCCAATTATATTTTCATTTACTAGCAATGAACATGTAGACACTAAAATCAAAAATATAATAAATATATTATATAAACATAATAAAAATATAATATAATAAATATTATATATATTTATTTATTTTATAAATTATTTAAATTAAATTATTTATATAAATATATAATATATATAAATATATATATAATATATAAATTATATTATATATTATATAAATTATATAAATTAAATTATATAAATATAATATAATTAAAAATATAATAAATATATTATATAAATATAATAAAAATTATAATATTTACAATTACTCATAAAAAATTAAGTGTAACTAGCAGAAAATGCACAGGACTTGTTTACTAAAAATTACAAAATGTTGGTAAAAGAAATCAAAGAGGATCTAAATAAATACAGAGACATATACCATGTTCATGGATTAGAAGATTCAATATAACATAGTAAAGCTGTCAGTTCTCTTCAAATTAATACATAGGCTTAAAACAAGGACTCTCAAAATACCAGCAAGATTTTTATAGGAGAGAGATCCAAGATGGCTGATCACTAGCAGCTCGGGATTGTAGCTCCCAGTGAAAGCGCAGAGAACGAGAGGACACCACAATTCAGATGAATTTTTGTTGCTCACGCACCAGGAGATTCCCAGCGGAGGAGCCCCATGGGTCACCAGCACAACTCTTGTGGCCAGCGAGGTGGTTTTGCCACTGCCTTGGTGCGGCGGTTCTTGGTGCAAAGTCAGAAAGCACCATCAACCTTAACTCCACTGTTTTGGCTGGCGCAGTGGGTTGCTCAGATTTTAGCTCTGGGGATCAACAAGTTGGACGTCCACTCAGAAACCCAATTATAAAGACGGTAATTATAAAGACCACAGATGGATAAATCTATAACGAAGTGAAGAAACCAGCCTAAAAAGGCTGAGAATACCAAAAATCAGAACGCCTCTCCCTCTACAGGGTATCACAGTTCCTCATCAGCAACTGAACAAGGCCTGATGGAGAACCAGTGTGTTCCATTGACAGAAGCAGGCATTAAAAGGTAGATGATAAGAAACTTCTGGGAACTAAAAGAACTTGTTCTAACCCAATGCAAAGAAACTAAGAACTTTGAAAAAATGTTTGATGAAATGTTAAGAAGAATACACAATTTAGAGAGGAATATAAGTGAATTAATGGAGCTGAAAAACATAACACGAGAACTTCGCGAAGCATGCACAAGTTTTAACAGCTGAATCGATCAAGCAGAAGAAAAGATATCAGAGGTTGAAGACCAACTTAATGAAATAAAACAAGAAGACAAGATTAGAGAAAAAAGGATAAAAAGGAATGAGCAAAGTCTCCAAGAAATATGGGACTTTGTGAAAAGACCTAATCTACGTTTGATAGGTGTACCTGAATATGATGAAAAGAATCAATCCAAGCTGGAAAATACACTTCAGGATATTATTCAGGAAAACTTTCCCAGCCTAGCAAGGCAGGGCAATATTCACCTCCACGTAATACAGAGAACACCACAAAGATATTTCTCAAGAAGACCAACCTCAAGGCACATAATCGCCAGATTCACCAGGGTTGAAGTGAAAGAGAAAATACTGAGGGCAGCCAGAGAGAAAGGTCAGGTTACCGTCAGGTTACCCATAAAGGGAAGCCTATCAGACTCACAGCAGATCTCTCAGTAGAAACCCTACAAGCCAGAAGAGAGTGGGGGCCAATATTCAACATCCTTAAAGAAAAGAACTTTCAACCCAGAATTTCACATCCAGCCAAACTAAGCTTCATAAGTGAAGGAAAAATAAAATCTTTTGTGAACAAGCAAGCACTCAGAGATTTCATCACCACCAGGCCTGCTTTACAAGAGCTTCTGAAAGAACCTCTACAAATAGAAAGGAACAACCAGTATCAGCCTTTCTAAAAAATACCAAAAAAATAAAGAGCATCAACATAATCAAGAATTTACAACAACTAATGAGCAAAACAGTGAGCTAACATTAAATGGCAGTATTAAATTCACATATATTATTATTAATTCTACATTTAAATCGACTATATCCCCCAATCCAAAGACACAGACAGGCAAAAAATGCCAAGACCCATTGGTATGCTGCATCTAGACCCATCTCACATGCAAGGATACACAAAGACTCAAAATAAAGGGATGGAGAAAGATTTACCAACCTAATGGAGAGCAAAAGTAAATAAATAAATAGAAAGCAGGAGTTGTAATTTTTGCTGATAAAATAGATTTTAAAGCAACAAAGATCAAAAGAAGTAAAGAAGGATATTACATAATGATAAAAGGATCAATGTAACAAGAAGAACTAAAGATCCTAAATATATACATACCCAATACAGGAATACCCAGATATATAAGACTTATAAAGAGACTTAGACTCCCGCCCAATAATAGTGGGAGACTTCAACATCAATATTAGACAGATCAATGAGACAGAAAGTTAACAACGATATCCAGGACTTGAACTCAGATCCGGAACAAGTAGACTTAATTAACATTTATAGAACTCTCCACTTTAAATACACAAAATATACACTCTTAGCAGTACCACAGCACGCCTATTTACAGGTTTAGATGAAATATTGGTTGGCTGCTTGTTAGTTATTTTCTTCCCTCACTTTTTTTTTTCATGTCCCTAAGCACAATTATAGGCATACCCATTTTTAGACTGCATTCTAGCCCGGGCAATAAAGCAACACCCCCTTCTCTCTCCCTCTTCCTCTTCCTCTTTCTTCCTCTCCTTTATTCTTTTTTTTTTCTTTCTTTCTTTCTTAAAAAAAAGGGATAAGTTAAAAAGAAGTAAAAAAAACAAGATTTTTATAGATGTAGACAAGATAATTTTAAAATGTACATGGAAAGGTACAGGAATTAGAATAGCTAAAATAGTTTTGAAATAGATGAACAAAATGGGTGGAAGCAGTCAATCTACCTGATTCTACAACCTAGTTTACAGCTACAGCAATCAAGGCAGCATGGTACTAGCAGAGGGAAAGACACATAAATCAATGGAGCTGGAATAGAGAATCCTAAAATATACTAACACAAACATGTTCAGCTGTTTTTTGACAATGGAGGAAAGATAGTCTTTTCAATGAAGGGTGCTGGAGAAAATGAATAATCACAGGCAGAAATAAAAAAAAAAAAAAAAGAATCTAGACCTAAGTTTCCTACCTTATACAAATTTAACTTAAAATGGATCATGCACTTAAATGTAAAATATAAGACCATAACACTTTTTAAAAAAAAATAAGAGAAAATCTTTGTGATCTAAAGCTAGACAAAGAATTCTTAGACTTGCACCTACTACAGACTGAATGTTTATGTCCTCTTAAAATTTTTATCTTGAAACCTAATCATCAGTGTTAGGAGGTGAGGCCTTTGGAAGGTGATTAGGTCATAAGTGCAGGGCCCTTGAGAATAGAATTAGTGCATTTATAAAAGAAACCCCAGAGAGCATCCTCTCCCCTTCTTCCAAGTGAGAGCTCAGGGAAAAGGCAACATCTACAAACCAGGAAGTGAGCCTTCACCCGACGCCAAATATGCCAGTGACTTGAAATTTGACTTCCCAGCTTCAAGAACTGTGAGAGAGAAGTTTCTGTTAAGCCACCCAGTCGATGATATTTTTGTTACAGCAGCCTGAACAAAGATAACACCAAAAGCATGAGCCATAACAGGAAAAGTTAATAAATTGGGCTTTATCAAAATTAAAACTTTGCCTTTTGAATGACTCTGTGAAAAGAATGAAAAGACAAGCTATGGAATGGAAGAAAATATAGTTGATCCTTGAATAACAGGTTTGAACTACATAGGTCTACTCATAAACAGATTTTTTTTTTTAGTAAATACCATCAGCCCTCCATATCCACAGGTTCTTTATTCACAATCAAACACAATTCAAAAACGATATTTGCAGGATGCCAAATCCTCAGATATGGAGGGTTGATTTTTCAAATCCAAGGGGTAGATTCTGTAGAGTTACTGGGGGATTTGAATATGCATGGACTTTGGTACTGGGGACAGCCCTGGAACCAATCCCCACTCATATCAAAGAACAAATGTACTTTCGAACCACATATCCAACAAAAGACTAGTATCTAGGATTTACAAAGAACTCTCAAAACAGTAAACAATTCAATTCAAACGCAGACATTTAACCAGAGAAGACATACAGATAGCAAATGAACACAAGAAGAGATATTCAACATTATCAGTCATTTGGGAAATGCAAATTAAAACCACAATAAGGTATCACTGCCTACTTCTCAGAATGACTAAAGTATTGTTTTTAAAAATAATAACATCAGCCAGGTGCAGTGGCTCACGCCTATAATCCAGCACTGTGGGAGGCCAAGGCGGGCGGATCACAAGGTCAGGAGTTCAAGACCAGTCTGGCCATATGGTGAAACCCTGTCTCTACCAAAAATACAAAAATTAGCTGGGCATAGTGATATATGCCTGTAATCCCAGCTACTCAGGAGGCTGAGGCAGGAGAATTGCTTGAATCTAGGAGGCGGAGGTTGCAGTGAGCTGGGTGATAGAGTGAGAGTCCAGCCTGGGTGATAGAGTGAGACGCTATCTCAAAAAAAAAAAAAAAAGGTAACATCAAATGCTGGTAAATAAGCAGAGAAATGGATCGCTCATACATTGTTTGGGTAATGTAAAATGGTACAGCAATTCTATCTGGAAAAGTTTGGTAGTTTCCTAAAAAACTAAATATGTAATCACCACGCACTGCCAGTCATTTATCTCAGAAAACAAAGACTTGTGATCACACGAAAACCTATACATGAGTGCTTATGGAAGCTTTACTCATAATAGCTCCAAAAATAAAAATGCTACAACTATCTCAAAATTTAAAGTTTGTTTTTTAAAAGAGTGAAAAGGAGGTTCAGAAGTATTAAATAATTCATCTGAGGCTGCCCTACTAACAGGATTAGAATTTGAAGCTCATGGCTAAACAAACTCTGGTACATCTACCAGTCAGCAGTAAAAAGGAAGGAGCTATTAGATCACATAACGATCTGGATGAATCTATAGAGAATAATCTAAGTGAAAAAGCCAATCCCAAAAGTTTACATAATGTATGATTCCATTACATAACATTCACAGACAAAGAAAGGGCTGCTGTATTGGCTGGAGTAATTTGTCCTGATTACGTAGTGGAATTTGGGTTGCTACTACACGTAAAAGTAAAGAATGTGCAAGAGATACCCTAGTGCCGTCTCTCAGTATAGCCAGTTCTCATTATTTGTGGTAGTTATGTTCCACAAAGCAGCTGCAAACAGTGAATTAGCAAATATTGAACCATTGCTCCTAGGGTGTGTGCTCTTACATATTTCATATTTATGCAAGCATATCTCACATCGATTATAATCTTAACTCCTAAAAACAATGTATCCTTGTCGATTCTATATTCTTTATTTTACAAAAGTAAAAATGCTATCTCAAAATTTAAAGTTTGTTTTTTAAAAGGGTGAAAAAGAGGTTCAGAACTGTTAAATAACTCGCACGAGGCTGCCACACTAACAGAGTTGGAATTCAAACCTCCTCTGACTGACCCCAAAACTGGAGCGTCTTGCACTACACGGCACTGCCCCCTACTGGCTGTAGTCTCTGGCCATCGCTGTATGAAAGCTAAGACTGGAAAGCAGAGCATTGTCATCTTGTTAATAACCTCAGAGGGAGACTTGTCCTTAAGATGGTTGACTCAAATTTTTCTCTGCTCTGTGCATGTCCTTATGACCAAGAAACCCTACATTTCAGACTTGCCTAGCCAGCCCCCACAATCACATAAGCCGATTCCTTGCAATAAATCTCTTAAAATATGTATTTCCCCTCCTGGTTCTACTTCTCTGGTTGAAACCTGACTGATATCCAGTGTAAAAGGGAACTTACCAATTAGCTGTAGTTGACTTTAAGATAGTGCAGGTGTCATGGATTGTCCAGGTGGAACCAATTCAATCACAAGGGTCAAAAAGAGAGGCAGAAGAGTTTAAAGACAGAAACAGGCGGGGCGCAGTGGCTCGCGCCTGTAATCCCAGCACTTTGGGAGGCCAAGGCAGGTGGATCATGAGGTCAGGAGTTCGAGACCCGCCTGATCAACATTGTGAAACCCTGTCTCTACTAAAAATACAAAAATTAGCCTGGTGTGGTGACGGTCGCCTGTAATCCCAGCTACTTGGGAGCCTGAGACAGGAGAATCGCTTGAACCCAGAGGGCGGAGGTTGCATCGAGCCAATCACGCCACTGCACTCCAGCCAGGACAACAAGAGCAAAACTTATGTCTTTAAACAACAACAACAACAAAGATTAAAAAAGACCACAGGCCAAAACTCTGGTAACCTCTAGGATGTGGAAAAGACAAGGAAACAGATTCTTTGTTTCCTTGGAAAGAAAGAAGGCAGTCCTTCTGTATCTTGATTTTAGCCCAATGAAACCAATTTAAAGTCCCTGACCTCCAAAACTGTAAAATAATAAATTTGCGTTCTGTTATCCCACTAAATTTATGGGAACTGGTTATAGCAGCAATGGAACTAATATACCAAATCTATGAAAGCTGTCTTAAAATTTTCTTAGAATAAAGGGGTAAAAAAATCCCATAAATCTAATTTATTAACATATATAAATAATTTGTATTTACATAAATATATTTTATTTATTAAAAATATGTAAACACATAGAAATTTTGATGCAAAAATTATAGCATTAGTTTAATTTATGCTTTATAAAAGAAATTCAGGAAAAGAACTTATCATTGGGATTAGCCTTTCTGTAAGATAATGTTCACATTGAAGTTTTTGTTAAGATAGTACACTGTAACAGATGTAAGATTCAAGAAAGAATCCATTATGAGGAATTTGTAAAGAAACCGGTCCAAAAATGGCTTCATGACCCTTGAACCCTACAACCAAATCAAGAACAAAAAGGGAGAGGTAAATGTGGAGAGAAAGAAGATTTTTGTGAGAAGAATATCTTCGGAAGAAGATGTTGTATGTAGTATGGGGCTGAGCTGTGAGCCCCATCTCACTCCTATCTCAAGGGTGAAGGAGAGACCTGCCATTTCCTGGGGTGGGAGAGATTTCCCAGGGATAATTCCTATCTGAGACAACAGAGGCTCAATTCCTTCGTAGCAGAGCCCGGGGAGAAAAACTGCTGGGATCTATGGCCATGTACCAAATAGTGACATTTCAGTCAGTGATGGACCACATATATGACAATGATCCCATAAGATGATAATGCCATGTATTTATGGTACCTTTTCTATGTTTAGATACACAAACACTAACCATCATATTATAATTGCCTACAGTGTTCAGTACAGTAACATGCCATATAGCTTTGCGGTCTAGGAGCAATAGGCTAGACCATACAGCCTGGGTGTGTAGTGGGTTATACCATCTAGGTTTGTGTAAGTGCACCCTATGATGTTAACACAATGGCAAAATCACCTAATGACACATTTCTCAGAATGTATCCCCATCGTTAAGTAGTGCATGACTATATTTACCCGGAGCTGACATCCACAGGAGAGCAAGCTGGCACGAGGTCAGCTTGGTCCCAGTCCAAGCAGACCATTTGGAGAGGCAGAAGAACCCAAGCAGAAAGATGAGGCCCACAGACAGAACCTCAAGGGGCCACATGAAGTGGAGATGCATCTGTCTGGGGCAAGGGACAGTTCCCCCAAAAAATTGGCTCTAGACATCGGCAGGTCCAGAACATGTGAAGCCAAATAGTAATGATACCCTGTTCTATTCCTTTCCCCTTACGAGTCTCCAAACTCACCCCTTCCTGTTTCAACTTTTGAGGGTCAGAAACTGGCAAAGTTAGGGGTAGAGGAAGAGAAAAACACGGAGAGAGACTAAGATGAAGCCACTACATGCCCTTTTTCTGCTTCCAGCATCAGGCAAATCTGTGCTGGCAAGCTAAGGTTTAACACATATAGTTCAGAGTTCCTATTAATATCTTGATTTGGACTTCATAATTACTGAATTGAAACTCTATGACACTTAGTCTGACTACTAAGAATTTGCACAAAAACTGTGGGACCTGCCAAATCTTCATTCACGGGAGTAATAACAACTTCCCCCACTAAACCCTTTTGAAAGACACAATAAGAGAATAGATAAATAAGTAAGTAGGACTGAGCATGATGGTCCCTGCCAATAAATCTGAGCATTTTGGGAGGCTGAGATGGGAGGATTGGTTGAGCCAGGGCATTTGAGACCAGCCTGGGCAATATAGTGAGACCTCCACCCCCATCTCTACCAAAAAACAAAGTTAGCAGTTGTGTTTCTAAATTAAAAAATAGACAAATAAATAAAGTGCTGAGATTAGATCATCCTAGCAGTTATAGTAATTATAGGGACTTTCTATTCCTCACACCACATTTCTGTCAGATTGGAAAATCAGCACTAACATGTTTTGCCTATGATTCCCTGTTTCTCTCCAGTTAAAGTCTCCTCTCTTATATCCACTCATTCAGGATCTCATGTATTTTTCCTTTACATTGTTTTGTACATCTATTCCTTCCTTTCCATTTCCCCTATCCTCATGGCTCTATAGGTCCAAGTTGCCTCATACCTTGGTTACTACAGTCATTTTCTCATTCATGAATTTGGTTAGGTCTCAGAATCATGCCCCAATCCAATCTATTCTACACTGAAACCAAATATTCATGAAAACATAACACACCTCCATGTTTCTTTGCTTGGCATTTGAGGTCTTCCATGTTCTGACTTTACCTTCATCTCAATGCTATCTCTATTTTTTCCACCATCAAATATGTTTGTTCGATAAATGCTTACACATCTGCATCTTTTCCTTATGCCTGGAATATTCCCATGATTGTGGCTGTATTCCACTTTTGTAAAACTCCATCCTTCCTTCAAGGTCCAACTCAAATGCCACTTCCTCCCTGAAGTCTCTCCCAATCACCTTACCAAGAAGGTGTAAGGTGCCGTGTAAGTGAGATCAATTCTAGGATGGTACAGAATCAGTTAAAATCAACTCATAACGGGAAAAGGCACAACATTTGCAGGCTCCTATCAATATTGATGTGACCATTCAGTGAAATTTATACATCTGAGCCAAGGATGGATTGATAAAAGGGATGTGGGTCACATAAAGAACCAAAATCTCCATTATGTATTCGGAATTTCCCAGAAAGATATGAGGGACAGAGGAAATTTGGTCACAAGAAAGTAGAATAGAGTTCTACTCTATTCATGGTAGAACAGAGTTCATTGGTTTTTCACAGAGGTTGGATTAATGACCCACCTTTACAGTTTGTGTCCTATCAGAGGCCAGAAACCAGATTGTAATCTGAATACATTTAGTTTAAAAAGTTGACTACTGGCCAGGTGCGGTGGCTCATATCTGTAATCCCAGCACTTTGGGAGGCCGGAACGGGTGGATTGCTTGATGTCAGGAGTTCAAGACCAGCCTGGCCAACATGATGAAACCCCCTCTCTACTAAAAATATACAAAATTAGCCAGGCATAGTGGCATGCACCTGTAATCCCAGCTACTCGGGAGGCTGAGACAGGAGAATTGCTTGAATGCAAGAAGTGGAGGTTGCAGTGAGCCAAGATCACACCACGATACTCCAGCCTGGGTGACAGAGCAAGATTTCATCTCTTAAAAAAAAAAAAAAAAAAAAAAAGAAAAAATTGACTACAGCAGAGGATGAACTATATTAACTAGAAAAGGAGAACCCTAGGGATGAGTGAATATACCCATCAAGGAAACAAAGTTGGAAGAGAGGGCCCCTTCCCAAGGCTGGGATTCAGACCTCACTGGAGAAGTCCATTGGAGAAAGGAGAGATTTCTGGGTTGGTTGGGGCCATAACTGTCCCACAGCTGGTCTGAGCAAAGTCTGGCAAACTAGAATTTCAGCCAGAGCTAGCAAGCAGGAAACTTCCTCTTGAGGTGCAGGCTGGCAGAGGCTGGCAAGCTGGGAACCATGGCTGGGAATCACTGGGAATCTGCCCTCTAGGATTTAAAGGGAAAGCCACCCACAGGAGTTGCCACACCTAGGAAGTCGGTGTAAAGCCACCTGAAGAGGCGATGGATGTCGATCTCCCCAAGGGAGTGGCTGTGTTCTGCCACTGGATGCTGCTGGAGGCCACATCTGCTGCAGGAGCATGGTCTGCAGAAGCCTGCTAGGAGGAGCACAGTGGGTGATGTGGTGGCTCAGGCCTGTAATCCCAGCACTTTGGGAGGCCGAGGCAGGTGGATCACCTGAGGTCAGGAGTTCAAGACCAGCCTGGCTAACATGGTGAAACATTGTCTCTATTAAAAATACAAAAATTACCCGGGTGTGATGGCAGATGCCTGTAGTCCCAGCTACTTGGGAGGCTGAGGCAGAAGAATCACTTGAACCTGGGAGGCGGAGGTTGCAGGGAGCCTAGATCGTACCACTGCACTCCAGCCCAGGTGACAGAGCCAGACTCTGTCTCAAAAATAAATAAAATAAAATAAAAAGCCTGCTAGAAGGGGCACAGTGGATGAACGCGAAAGAGGAATCACTTCTCCTTGCAGTGTCCCTCCAGCGCCCTCTACTGATAAAGTGTAGCATCGTGCCAGCTGCAAACTAGAGATGCAGGTAGAGCCCAGCTCCTGAACAGTGGGTTTCCAACTGAACAGGCAACCAGGCGTGGATTTGAAGGTGAGAGACAACAAAATGATAACTGGAACACTGTCAAATCATTTCCTCCTATATTCTTATTTTTCTATTTGTCAGACAAAATAAGTTTGTAAGTCCATTCCCAGATTCCTAAATCCCAGGGTTTCTCTAGACACCACCAGCAAAGAATTCCAAGGTAATAAAAAAAAAAATTATTCAGGCTTGCTCTAGGATAGAGGTTTACATACATTATCACTGCTGTAGTGGTAACATAGTGAGTGCCATACTTTTGGTAAGCTGTCTATAAGTACTTGCTACTACTCTTATTCTTTTTTCTTTCTTTCTTTCATCTTTCTTTCTGAGACGGAGTCTCACTCTGTCACCCAGGTTGGAGTGCAGTGGTGGGATCTCAGCTCACTGCAACCTCTGCCTCCCGGGTTCAAGGGATTCTCCTGCATCAGCCTCCCGATTAGCTGGGACTACAGGTGCCCGCCACCAGCCTGGCTAATTTTTGTATTTTTAGTAGAGACGGGTTTTCACCATATTGGCCAGGCTGATCTCGAACTCCTGACCTCGTGATCCTCCCACCTCGGCCTCCCAAAGTGCTGGGATTGAACCACCATGCCCAGCCCTTCTTACTTTACATATGAGAAAAGTGCGGTTCAAGAACACACAAATAGTAAGTGATGAATCTGAAAATATGAATGTAGGATCATTTGACTAGAAAATTGGTGCTCTCTTTACCAGCTCAGGATGAACTTTTCACCAAGAGACTAACTTTTTGGTGTGATGTGCTAAGAAATTCCGAGTTCTAGGCTGAAAATGTAATGCCTTAACTAAGATCCAGCCTTTGAGAAATCCTGCGGGCATTCAACGACTGCTTTTTGGGTGACACATATTTTTTGTAAATGTCTAAAAAATGCAATGGAAGTGAAGTTTTTCTCTTTAAGCTTTATTGTGAGCGTGCTCAGAATCTAGCTGTATTCACATCTCTAGTGCTGGGAGATTCTATTAGTCTAGCATTTATGGAGTGCTGAGTAAATGCTAGGCACTGTGCTCAGTGCTGTGTGGGCATTTACCTGTATAATCCTTGCCACCACCCAGAGGACAGGTTATTATCCCATTCTCCAGATGAGGAAACTGGAGAAGGGAGAGGTTCAATAACTTGACCAAAGTCATCACCTAAGTGGTGACACTGGTGTTTTAATCCAAATAAGTCTTGCTCCAGGACTTGACTTTTTTCTTTTTTTTTGGTCAGGGTCTCACTTGGACACCCAAGCTGGAGTGCACGGTCTTGGCTCACTGCAACGTCCACCCTCCTGGGTTCAAGCAATTCTCCTGCCTCCGACTCCTGAATAGCTGGGATTACAGGTGTATGCCACAAAGCCTGGGTAATTTTTGTACTTTTAGGAGAGATGGGGTTTCACCATGTGGTCCAGGCTGGTCTGAAACCCCTGGCCTCAAGTGATCCACCCTCCTCAGCCTCCCAAAGTGCCAGGATTATATGCATGAGACACCGCACCCAGCCAGCTCAACTTCTTGACCATGCCATGAGGCCCGGGCCCATCCAGTCACCTTTTGCTTCCCCTCTGATGTACAGTTTTCTTTGCTTCAAACACTTGAGATACATAAGCTTTAAAAATATAAAATGAGACTAATATATTTTCCAGCTGTTTTCAATTAATAAAGGAAACTGCTCTTTTGAAATTATTAGGCTGTTGTAAGAATGTTAGGCAATTTTATAGGAGAAGCCTATTTCTAATTCTTTTAGATTAGCAGAGGAAGAGCCGCTGATATAGTGCCCCCTGAGCATTCTCATTGATTCTGGATAAAGTAGTCCAGATATGTGGGTACATGCCACGAGCAATTTGTGATTGTCTAGGACCAGGATAACTGCTGATACAGTATTTTTGGGATTTATCTTTCATTGCCTTGCTTCTTATCCCGGGTCAGCTTGCTGGGAGCATCACATCTACAGAGTGGCCTTTATGACACTCGAGCAGTGAGTCCACTTGTGCTTCCCTCTTATGTTCAACAAAAATATATCTCAGAGCACATTTCTGTGACACTCAAACTAGAATACAACTATGTAACTACTGAAAGCAAAACCTATTTAAATACTGAATCCTTAAATATTTGCTTCACTTAACATTTGTTAAATTCTATTTAATTAAATTATCTCACCAATAGAACATAGCACTACTACTTCTCATGCCAAAACTATCTGATTGTAAAAAAGATTGGAAGACAAAAAGAATGCTAATAATTTAATATTCTATAATATTGTTTTACTTAATATGATTTTATAAAATAAAATTATCCATATCTAGGTCTATTTTTAGATAAAAAAATATTTCTAAGGGCCTTCTATAGACCTCTCTAGCCATGGACATCTGTCAATTATAAAATCTTCCTAAGATTAAAGGCAGCTCCATGGCTAGGTCTAATGGCTGTCCAGGAGTTGCTGATGTACCATAAGGAGAATTTCACAAACTTATAGATCTTACCAAATCATGGCGCCAATTGCAAACGGTTGACAATTACTGTTCTAATGAATGGACATTGACCTTTCATAAGCTTCCCAATCTTCGCGCTTCTCCGTATAAACCCCTTCCTCCTGTTCACCTGCCATACCACATGGTGGCAGCCTTGTCTCTCATTTCCTCTTCTGTACACAACAGGGATCTCACTGCTGCCCAGTAGGTACCCAGCTAGGGAAGAAAAGAGGAAAATTATCAGAAATCAACTAAGGCAGAACCACGCACTGGAGAAAACTAGTAGAAAAAGTGAGCAGGCTTTTGTTTCCTTATTTGTAAAACTGAATTAGATAATTTCTAAAGTTCTGTCTAGTTTTAATTCATGATTCAAAGCTGAATTGATACTGAACTTGAACCTGCTGAGATTGGGCTTACACAGGAGAAAAAGCTGATGGGGTCAAAAGCTTCATAGGCAAACTCAGCAGACACACTCCAGAGAGTGGTGAAATAGTAAGAGAAAGCGCAGGCTGAGGACGCTTCCAGGATTTTCCAAAAGAAAAATATGAAAGTAACGAGCTCATCAAAACTCTTTGAAAATATGAAGGTCTCCAGGACAAAAACAATTAAGAAAGATTTTGATGGAAGCTATGAATGAGCTAGAAAACACTGGTTCTGTGTTTAATTTCCAGACCCTAAAAAATGTGCTAAAATCAACTCTTAGGCATAAAACTGCCAATCTCAGAAGAAAGCTAACATCAACTTACTTACTTACACTAGGAAGTGTAAGTAACTCTGCTTAGAGGAGAAATGTACCACCGCCCCCATCCACCTAAGGCATAGTCTCATGGGGGAAAAGAAATATTGATCAATAATATTGTAACTCCTCTGGAGAAAAAATAAGTTAAAAGAAAGGTAGTCATCTGCATGATGCCTAAAAAAGGGGAGACAGAGAAGAAGAATTTTGTCTTCTGCAGCATTGTGCAGGAGAGAAAGTCATGTTCACTTTGCATACAGATTTTGTCCATTTGAGATGTGTGTACTTTTAAACAAGATACTACCCTTGTTTGATAATGCTTGCCACTGAAAATATTCAAAATGTTTTTCCATGGATGAATTTCCTGATCACTGATGGTTTTTGTGATGGAGAAAATATCTTAGCTTGAATATTTATTTGGAGACAATGTAACCAAGTGTTTCAGAGCACAAGTTTTAGAATCAGACAAAGCAAGTTCAAATTGTTGTCCTGACACTTGCCCAAGTTACTCAATCTAAAACTTTTCCTCATCTTTGTGGAGATACAAATGTAACACGCAGGTTTGCTTCTGAAGATTAACTGAGACAATGAATATAAAGTGCTGATGAGCCCAATTTCTGGCACATGGTAGATACACCACAAATGTCAGATAATGATACCGATGACTAATTATTTCATTGAAGTTTTATTAGTTTTGATTTGTTTTTTATTTGTTTGTTTGAGATGGAGTCTCACTGTGTCAGCCAGGCTGGAGTGCAGCGGCGTGATCTGGGCTCACTGCAACCTCCACCTCCCAGGTTCAAGCGATTCTCCTGCCTCAGCCTCCCGAGTAGCTGGGACTACAGGCATGCACCACCACACCCAGCTATTTTTTGTACTTTTAGTAGAGAGAGGGTTTCACCATATTGACCAGGCTGGTCTCAAACTCCTGATCTCTTTCGTGATTCACCCGCCTCGGCCTCCCAAAGTGCTGAGATTACAGGCGTGAGCCACTGCACCCAGAATTTAATGGATAATTTTAATTGATTTCATTGGGTTTTTCAGACAATACTATCACGTACTAATAAAAATCACTTCACTCTGCTTTTATTAGTTCGTAATGTTCAGTTCTTTTCCTTATCTTACTGTATTGGCTAGAGCTTCTGGAACAAACAAGGAGAAATCATGGTGATCAGAGAAGTCTTTGTCTTAGCTTTACTTTAATGAATGTGCTGCATTGAAACAAATAGTACCACAAGAAAGACATCACAAATGACCCAGTCTCACTTCTCACCTATCCCATCCTCCTGCATCACATCAAAAGAAAACACTATCCTGAATTTGGTGTTTATATCTTACTTTTTAAAAATTTATTTTTATGGTTTTTTTGCACTGCTTCAAAAGAGCTTGTGCATGTATGTTCAGTTTTGCTTGTCTTTGAGCTAGCATCATACTCCATGGAGTTTTTCCCAGTTACTCAGGACTCTCAATATTAAATTGCTAATATTAGTCCATGTCATTGCTTCCAGCATTTGCTTATTAATTTTTACTGCTATATTATATTCTTTTGTATAAACACACCACAATTTATTCATTCTACTTTCAAGAGACTTTTGGATTGCTTATACTTTTTACCATTAACAATGTGGCTATGAACATTTTTGTATCTGGTCTCTTGGTGCAAGAGCTATTCCGATGATTTCTAGCAACATAAAACTGAGCATGTTTCCCTACTTTTTCTTTATATGTTTATCATATTATTGTGTTTCCCATGTGTAACGCCTCTTAATGTCTTTTTCCCATTTTTCTACTGGGTCTTCTGTCTTTTTCTTATTCATTTATGAAAGTTTTTCATAAAAACTGGGCACTACACCAATCCTTTGACATTTATGTAAGTTACAAATACATTCTTCCAGCTTGTGTCTTGTCTTTTCACTTGATCTAAGTCAAAGTTTTTTTTTTTTTTAATGGATTGAGGATACTAATGTTGTATAATGTAACTGCTTTATGATTGATGCTTTTTGTATCTTATATAAGAAATACTTCCCAATTATGAGAACATATTTTTTCATATTTTCTTTAAAAAGTTTTAGATTGTCTGAGCACTGTGGCTCATGCCTGTAATCCTGACATTTTGGGAGGCCAAGATGGGTGGATCACCTGAGGTCAGCAATTCAAGACCAGCCTGACCAACATGGAGAAATCCTATCTCTGCTAAAAATACAAAATTAGCTGTATGTGGTGGAGCATGCCTGTTATCCCAGCTACTTGGAAAGTTAAGGCAGGAGAATCACTTGAACCTGGGAGGTGGAGGTTGCGGTGAGCGAAGATCACACCATTGCACTCCAGCCTGGGCATCAAGAGCGAAACTCTATCTCAAAAAAAAAGGTTTAATTTTTTTCCCTTCTTAAGTCTTTAATTCACCTGAAATTAATTTTTCTATATGCTGTGAAGTAAGTGTCCTATTTTACTTTCCATATAGTTAACCAATTTTTCTAGCACCGTTTATGGAATAATCTATCCTTTTCCCACTGGAATCATAGCATAACCTCTAACATACATCAAGTTTCCATACATAAGTGAGTCTGATTTTTGGCTCTCGATTCTGTTTTGCTGTCAGTTTACTTAATCCTACACCAGTGGCTCACCCTGCAGTCATATAGCTTTTAATGAATTCTGCTCACTGAAAGGGCAAGTCTCACCCTTTCTGCCCAACCTTGATCTTCAGGAGTGTTTATCAAGTTCCTCTAAAAATCTTGTTGGGATCGACACTGCAGTTTGTACTGAATGTATAGATCAATTTGAGAAGAAATTACTTTTTGTAAAACATTGAACTTTCCTGTCTATTGAAATAGTATCTCTGAATTTATGTAAATCTCCTTTAATGTAACATCATTATCTTATTACATGTATTCCTAAGCACTTTGTTTTGTGGATTCTGTCAATATCACATATTTTTGTATTATATTCTCTCAAACATTTGTTGCTAGTTGACATGGACATAGTTAACTGATCCTCAGTTTTTATTACCACCCTTTTCTAGAGTCACCAACTGGATTGCCACTGCCATTCCCAGCAGAGGATGGACAGCTGAAATCTACATTTTGCAGATTCTCCTGCAGTTAGTTTTATCATTTTGAATTAGTCTCCACTGAGTATATACATTTATGGGAGATTTGTAAGGCAAAAGTAAGGAGAAATCAGCTGGGCATGGTGGCTCACCCTGTAATCCCAGCACTTTGGGAGGTGGAGGTGGGCAGATCACTTGAGGCCAGGAGTTCGAGACCAGCCTGCCCAACATAGTGAACCCCTATCTCTACTAAAAATAGAAAAAAATTAGCTAGGCATAATGGTGCATACCTGTAATCCCAACTACTCGGGAGGCTGAGGCATGAGAATTGCTTGAACCCGGGAGGTGGAGGTTGCAGTGAGCCGAGATTCCCGCTGCACTCCAGCCCCGGTGACAGAGTCAGACGCTGTTTTAAAAAAGAAAACAGTAAGGCAGAAATCACTTTTCTGTAGCTTCAGTGGTTTTCAGCAAATAGTCAAGGTCACTGAGGTATGAAATTTGCCTGAAACCCGGTTCTAGGATCCAGTCATATTTCACAGGTGCTGAGTTTGAGAGGCAACCGAAGAAGTAGTTTTCTGATTTCACAGTCCTGAACTGCAGCTTTAGGGATTGCTAGGGTCTCTATGTTTGTTTCCTCCCTACATTAGTAAGTTGAAACCCAATTAGCAATGTGGTGGTGTTAGGAGTGAGGTCTTTAGGAGATGATTAGTTCATGAGAGTGGATCCCTCACAAATTGGATTAATATCATTATAAAGGAGCCTCCAGAGCGCTTCCCTGCCTTCTCCACCATGTGAGGATGCAGGGCCCTCCCCAGATGCCAAATCTGCTGGAGCCTTGATCTTGGACTTCCTGGTCTGTGAGACAGACATTTTTGTTGTTTACAAGCAGTTTGTCATATTTTGTTACGGCAGCCTGAACAGACTAAGATAGTGCTATATTCCTAAATGACAGTGGCAGTTACCTGATTCTCTAAGTTACTTATTGTAGTCTTTTTGGAGGGTCCTTTCTGTTTTTCTGAGATTCACACTGAAAAGCCCGGATCTCCTAATGATTTCATAAGCATCTAATCTCATCTATTAAATCTCTTTCTATTTAAATAACTTAGAATGGTTTCTATTTTATATTTCCTGGTTGTTAACTAATATATAGGAATACAACTAATTTTGTGTGTGTGTGTGTGTGTGTGTGTGTGTGTGTGTGTGTGTATACATATATTTTGTTTGTTTGTTTGTTTGTTTGTTTTTTCTTTTGAGACAAGGTCTTACTGGGTCACCCAGGCTGGAGTCCAGTGGCATGATCATGACTCACTACAGCCTCGACTTCCCTGGGCCCAGGTGATCCTCCCACCTCAGGCTTCTGAGTAGCTGCCATTACAGGCTCTCACCATTACACCTGGCTAATTTTTTTTTTTGTAGAGATGGGCTTTTGCCATATTGCCCAGGCTGGTCTCCAACCCCTAGGCTCATGCAATCTGCCTACCTTGGCTTCCCAAAGTGCTAGAATTACAGGCATGAGTCACTGTATCCAGTCTTTTTTAAAATTTTGCTTGTTTATCTATAAATTCTTTTGAATTTTCTATGTACAGGACCCCAGCATCTGCTACCATTGACTATTCTATTTTTTTAAAATCTTTGTATATTTTTTTCTTTCTTTTTTTCTTTTTCAGTTAAAAGAGTTGGGTTCACGAGTAGAAAAAAATCTTTGTATCTTTAATCTATTTTTCTTACTATTCTGAACTGGCTAGTACTCCAGTAAAGAGCTGGTTGAAATAAAATAAAAGTTTATTTGCAAGTGTCTGTTTTAATCCCATTCTTAAAAGGAAAGTTTTTGGTATTTCACCATTAAGTGTGATATTTGCAGTAAAGTTATTATTTGTTTTGGTTTTTTTTTTTTTTTTTTTTTTTTTTTTGAGACGGAGTTTCGCTCATGTTACCCAGGCTGGAGTGCAATGGCGCGATCTCGGCTCACCGCAACCTCCGCCTCCTGGGTTCAGGCATTTCTCTTGCCTCAGCCTCCTGAGTAACTGGGATTACAGGCACGCGCCACCATGCCCAGCTAATTTTTTGTAGTTTTTTAGTAGAGACGGGGTTTCACCATGTTGACCAGGATGGTCTCGATCTCTTGACCTCATGATCCACCCGCCTCGGCCTCCCAAAGTGCTGTGATTACAGGCGTGAGCCACCGCGCCCAGCCCTAAAGTTATTATTTGTGAATAATCTTTATCAGTCTATGAAAGTTTGGTTTTATTCCTGACTCCATAAGAGTTATGTTTTAAATTATAGATGCACATTAAAATTCATTAAATGCTTTCTGTGTATTTATTGAAACATTCATCTGATTTTCTTCCTTATTCATTTAATAGATTACAATTATTTACTTTCTCATGTGAAAGCAACCTTACATTCCTGGGATAAACTCACTTGGTCATGGTGTTATTAACCTGTTTATATATTGGCTAATATGTTAGAAGCTTTTCTGAGGTACAATTAACATAATAAATTGCACATTTAAATGATAAATGTGAATTTTCATGTGTGTATACAGTCATGAAACCATCAACCCAAACAAGATAATGAACACATTCATCACTCCAAAAAGTTTATTTATGCCCCTTTATAATCTCTTTCTCCCACCCTCTCTTTTATCCCTAGGGAAGCACTAATCTGCTTTCTGTCACTATATATGGGTTTGAATTTCCTGGAGTTTCATATAAATGAAATGATAAAATATGTGCTCAGTTTTGCCTGACTTCTTTCACTCAGCATAATGAAAATTATTTCCAGGTTCATCTATGTTTTTATTGCCTTTATCAATAGTACATTCCTTCTTATTTTTGAGTAGTATTCCATTTTACAGTGATACCATCATTCGTTTGACCATTGGCCTGTTGATGGATATTTGGATTGTTTCTTCATTTTGGCTGTTACAAATAAAGCTTCTTGAACATTTGTGTACAAGTCTTGTTTTTTATTTTTCATGGGATATGCAGATAAACATATGTATTCATTTCTAGAAGTAGAATGACTGAATCATATGGTAGGTTTAGATTTAACTATTTAACATACAGTCAAACTGATTCCTAAAGTGAATTTCCTATTACATATTCCCACCATCATTGTATGAGAGATCCAGTTCTTTCTCATACTTGCCAACACTTGATATAATCAGTTTTTTAAAAAATTTATCTATTTGAATAGCTATGTAGTAGTATCTCATTGTGGTTGCATTTGCATTTCTCTAATGACTGATGACTGAGTATCTTTTCATGTGCTTATTTGCTTTCTGTCTATCTTTTTTGGCAAAATGTCTATCAAAATATTTTGCTCATTGTTTTATTGAGTTTTTTCTTACCTTTGAGTTTTTAGAATTCTCTGTAAGACATGATTTACAAATATTTTATCCCAGTCTATGACTTATCTTTTCATTCTCTTCACAATGTCTTCTGAAGAGTAGAAAATTTTAACTTTGAGTAAGCTCTAACTAATACTAATAAGTGTATTAGTCTATTCTTTAATGGGTACTCTTTTGATGTCATAAGTAAGAAATAATTGTCTAACCAGAGGCCATGAAGGTTTTTCCCTATGCTTTCTTCTAGAAATTTCGTAGTTTTAGAAATAATTTTATCTATGGTATAAGGTATGGATTGGATTGAAGTTTTGTTTGTTTTTTTGAATGTGGCTACCAAATGCTTCCAGCGCTATTGTTGAGAAGATTATCATTTTCCACTGTTTTATTCAAGAATTTTGCATTATGATTAAAACTGGCTGGTAACTTTTATATCTCACACTCCCTTTGTCAGGTTTTAGTGGCAAGTTGTTCTAGTTTCATAAAATAAATATGGGAGTATATCCTATTTTTCTATTCTTTAGAACACTTTATGTAAGATTGGAACCACTTTTCTTCCTTGAATGTTTGATAGAGCTATCCACAAAAGCCATCCGAAGCTGGTTTTCTTTGTGGGAAAATTTTTTCACTATTGATTTGAGTTCTTAATTGTGGAAAAATATGTTTTCCTAGGAATTTGTCCTTGTCTGTTATACTTTCAAATCCATTGTTATGCAGGATGTTTATAATATCCTTTTTTTGTTTGTTTGTTTTTTGTTTTTGTTTTTGTTTTGAGACAGAGTTTCAATCTTATCGCCCAGGCTAGAGTGCAGTGGCGCAATCTCGGCTCACTGCAACCTCTGCCTCCCGGGTTCAAGTGATTCTCATGCCTTGGCCTCCCAAATAGCTGTGATTACAGGCATGCACCACCATGCCTGGCCAATTTTTGTATTTTTAGTAGAGAAGGGGTTTCACGACATTGGCCAGTCTGGTCTCGAACCTCTGACTTCAGGTGGTCCACTGTCCTGGCCTCCAAAAATTCCTTATTGTTTTTTTTTTAATGACTATAGCATCTATAATTATATTTCTTTTTGTATTACTGTAGTTATTATTTTTACCTGCTCTATCTTTTTCTCAGTTAAACAGATACTTATAATTTTTATTAGTTATTTCAGAAAACTAACTTTTGGCCCTATTAGTTTTCCCTATTTATAATCATTTTATTTTATTGACTTATGCTCCAATAGTTAATATTCTTTCTCTTTAAATTGTATGAGCTTATTTTAACTTCTTGTTGATGATTAATTAATTTCAGCCTTCCTTCTTTACTAATATATATGCATGTAAGACTAAAGTTTCTTTTAAGTACTACTGCTTGAGCTGGATCACAAAAGTTTACCAATGACATATTTAATGCCATTCAGTTTAAAATATTTTCAAACTTCTATTATAATTCCCTTATTGCTCTATGAATTATTTCAAAGGAAATTTTTAATCTTCCAACTATATAAAATTTTCATATTATATTTATGTTATTGGGTTACAACTTAATTGGATTGTGTTCAGAGAACATGTTTGTATGGTTTCAATACATTCATATTTCTTGACATTGGCTTCATGGCCCAATATTTTTGTTCTATATGTGTTCCAAAAATATTAAATGGCTTATTTCCAAATATGTGTGAGTGTGTGTGTGTGGTTGAAATTTTCTTTGCACTATGTGAATCTTTCATTTATTGATTTGTTTTAAATGCTTGTTTAATCAAGCTGCAAGGGAGGTTAGTAAACACCCCCATTAGTATTATGGGTTGTAATTTTCTCACTTTTGCTTTATACTTTTTGAGGCTACACTGATAGGTACGTACAAATCTAAAATTGTTAAATGTTCTTGGTGAACCGATCATTTACCTTTATGAAGTGATCTTCGTTATTTTTGGTAATGTTTTTGCTTTTAAAACTATCTTGTCTAGGTACATTAACTTTTCTTTTGGTTAGTATTTGTATGTCATATTGTTTACTTTTGCTTCAATCATTTTATGTCTTTATATTTTAGATGTGCCTCTTTTTTATATTTTTATATTTTTTTCCATAAGTCATTAGGGTACAGGCAGCATTTGGTTACATAAGTAAGTTCTTTAGTGGTGATTTGTGAGATTTTGGTGCACCCATCACCCAAGCAGTATACACTGCACCATATTTGTAGTCTTTTATCCCTCATTCGCCTCCCATTCTTCCCTCAAGGTCCCCAAAGTCCCTTGTATTATTCTTTTGCCTTCACATCCTCATAACTTAGCTCCCACATATCAATGAGAACATATGATGTTTGGTTTTCCATTCCTGAGTTACTTCACCTAGAATAATAGTCTCCAGTTTCAGCCAGGTCACTGCAAATGCTGTTAATTCATTCTTTTTTATGGCTAAGTAGTATTCCATCATGTATATATATATATATACACACATATATATATGTGTATATATATATATACGTATATATGTGTATATATATATATCTATATATATATATCTATATATATCACAATTTCTGATGGGCATTTGGGTTGGTTTCACAGTTTTGCAATTGTGAATTGTGCTGCTGTAAACATGCATGAGCAAGTATCTTTTTTGAATAATGACTTCTTTCCCTCTGGGTATATACCCAGTAGTGGCATTGCTAGATCAAATGGTAGTTCTACTTCTAGTTCTTTAAGGAATCTCCACATTGTTTTCCATAGCAGCTGTACTAGTTTACATTATCATCAGCAGTGTAGAAGTGTTCCCTGATTACTGACCCCAACATCTATCGTTTTTTGATTTTTGGATTATAGCCATTCTTGCAGGAGTAAAGTGATACTGCATTATGGCTTTGATTTGCACTTCCCTGATCATTAGTGATGTCGAACATTTTTTTGTATGTTTGTTGACCATTTGTATATCTTCTTTTGAGAATTATCTATTCATGTCCTTAGCCCACTTTTTGATGAAATTGTTTTTTTCTTGTTGATTTGTTTGAGTTTGTTGTAGTCTCTAGATATTAGTTCTTTGTCAGATGTACATACTGTGAAGATTTTCTCCCACTCTGAGGGTTGTCTGTTTACTCTGCTGACTATTCCTTTTGCTGTACGAAAGCTCTTTAGTTTAATTAGTTCCCAGCTATTTATCTTTGTTTTTATTGCATTTGCTTTTGGGTTCTTGTTCATGAAATCCTTGCCTAAGCCAATATCCAGAAGAGTTTTTCCAATGTTATCTTCTAGAATTTTTATAGTTTCACATCTTAGGTTTAAGTCCTTAATCCATCTTGAGTTGATCTTTGTATAAGGTGAGAGATGAGGATCCAGTTTCATTCTCCTACATGTGACTTGCCAATTATCCCGGCACCATTTGTTGAAGAGAGTATCTTTTCCCCACTTCATGTTTTTGTTTGCTTTGTTGAAGATCATTTAGCTGTAAGTATTTGGGTTTATTTCTTGGTTCTCTATTCTGTTCCATTGGTCTATATGCTATTTTTATACCAGTCCCACACTGTTTTGGTGACTATGGCCTTATACTATAGTTTGAAATCAGGTAGTGTGATGCCTCCAGATTTGTTCTTTTTGCTTAATCTTGCTTTGAGTGTGCGGGCTCTTTTTTGGCTCCATGTGAATTTTAGAATTGTTTTTTTTCTAACTTTGTGAAGAATGATGGCGGTATTTTGAAGGGGATTGCGTTGAATTGGTAGATTGCTTTTGGCAGTATGGTCATGTTCACAACATTGATTCTACTCATTCATGAGCATGAGATGTGTTTCCATTTGTTTGTGTCGTCTATGATTTCTTTCAGCAGTGTTTTGTAGTTTTCCTTGTAGAGGTCCTTCGACTCCTTTGTTAGGTATATTCTTAAGTGGTTTTTTGTTTGTGTGTAAGTTAATCTTGTATCTGGGAACTTTGCTGAATTCTTTTATCAGTTCTAGGAGCTTTCTGGAGCAGTCTTTACGGTTTTCAAGGTGAACAATCATATCGTCAGCAAACAGGGACAGTTTGACTTCCTCTTGACCAATTTGGATGCCCTTTGTTTCTTTCTCTTGCCTAATTGCTCTGGCCAGGACTTCCAGTACTATGTTGAAAAGGAGTGGTGAGAGTGAGCATCCTTGTCTTGTTCCTTTTCTGAGAGGGAATTGCTTTCAACTTTTGCCCATTCAGTATTATGTTGGCTGTGGGTTTGTCATAGATGGCTTTTATTTCATTAAGTTATGTCTCTTGTATGCCAATTTTGCTGAGGTTTTAATCATAAAGGAATACTTAATTTTGTCAAATGTTTTTTCTGCATCTATTGAAATAATTGTGTGATTTTTTAATTTTAATTCTATTTATGTGGTATCTCACATCTGTTGACTTGTGTATGTTAAACCATCCCTGCATCCTTGGTATGAAACCCACTTGGTCATGGTGGATTATCTTTTTGATATGTTGTTGGATTCTGTTAGCTAGTATTTTGCTAAGGATTTTAGCATCTATGTTCATAAAGGATGGTGGTCTGTAGTTTTCTTTCCTGGCTTTGATATTAGGGTGACACTGGCTTTGGTATTAGGGTGATGCTGGCTTCATAGAATGAATTGAGGAGCGTTCCTTATTTCTCTATCTTGTGGAATAGTGTCAAAAGGATTGGCACCAATTCTTCTTTGAATGTCTGCTAGAATTCTGCTGTAAATCCATCTGGCTCTGGACTTTTTTCTTGTTGGTAATTTTTAAATTACCATTTCAATCTTGCTGCTTGTTATTGGTCTGTTCAGGGTATCGAATCCTTCCTGAGTTATCCTAGTAGTGTCGTATTTTTCCAGGAATTTATTCATCTCTTCTAGGTTTTCTAGTTTATGTGTGTAAAGGTGTTCATAGTAGTCTTGAATAATCTTTTGTATTTCAGTGGGTGTCAGTTGTAATATCTCCTGTTTCATTTCTTACTGAGGTTATTTGGATTTTCTCTCTTCTTTTCTTGGTTAATCCTGCTAATGGTCTATCAATTTTATTTATATTTTCAAAGACCCAGCTTTTTGTTTCATTTATCTTTTGTATTTGTTGTTGTTGTTGTTGTTGTTGTTGTTGTTTCAATTTCATTTAGTTCTGCTCTGATCTTGGCTATTTCCTTTCTTCTGCTGGGTTTGGATTTGGTTTGTTCTTATTTCTCTAGTTCCTTGAGATGTAACCTTAGATTGCCTGTTTGTGTTCTTTCAGACTTTTGATTTAGGGATTTAGGGCTATGAACTTTCCTCTTAGTAATGCCTTAGCTGTATCCTAGAGCTTTTCATATGTTGTGTCATTATTGTCATTCAAGTCCAAGAAATTTTAAATTTCCATCTTGATTTCATTTTTGACCCAATGCTCATTCAGGGGCACATTATTTAACTTCCATGTATTTGCATGGTTTTGAAGGTTCCTTTTGGTGTTGATTTAGTTTTATTCCACTGGTCTGAGAGAGTGCTTGATATAATTTCAATTTTCTTAAATTTATTGAGGCTTATTTTATGGCCTATCACATGGTCTATCTTGGAGAAAGTTCCATGCACCTTTGAATGCAATCTATATTCTGTGATTGTTGGATGAAATTTTCTGTATATATCTGTTAAGTCCATTTGTTGCAAGGTATAGTTTAAATCCATTGTTTCTTTCTTTTTTTGTTTGTTTGCTTTTGAGATGGAGTCTTGCTTTGTCACCCAGGCTGGAGTGCAGTGGCGTGATCTTGGCTCACTGCAACCTCTGCCTCCTGCGTTCAAGTGTTTCTCCTGACTCAGCCTCCTGAGTAGCTGGGACTGCGGGCGTGTGCCACCACACCCAGCTAATTTTTTGTATTTTTAATAAAGATGGGGTTTCACCGTGTTAGCCAGGATGGTCTCGATCTCCTGACCTCATGATTCGCCCACCTCAGCTTCACAAAGTTCTGGGTTTACAGGCATGAGCCACTGCATCCAGCCTAAACCCACTGTTTCTTTGTTGACTTTCTGTCTTGATGGCCTGTCAAGTGCTGTCAGTGGAGTATTAAAGTCTCCCCCTATTATTGTGTTGCTATCTCATTTCTTAGGTCTATTAGTAATTGTTTTATAAATTTGGGAGCTCCAGTGTTAGGTGCATATATGTTTAGGATTGTGACATTTTCCTGCTGGCCAAGGCCTTTTACTATTATATAACGTCCCTCTTTATCTCTTTTAACTGCTGTTGCTTTAAAGTTTGTTTTGTCTGATATAAAAATAGCTATCCCTGTTCACTTTTGGTGTCCATTTGCATGAAATGCTCTTTTCCACTTCTTTAGTTTAAGTTTTTGTGAGTCCTTATCAGTTAGGTGAGTCTCCTGAAAGCAGCAGATAGTTAGTTGGTAAGCTCTTACCCATTCTGTGGTTTTGCATCTTTTAAGTGGAGCATTTAGGCCATTTACAGACAATGTTGGTATTAAGATGTGAGGTGCTGTTGCATTCATCATGCTCTTTGTTGTCTGTGTACTTTGGGTTTTTTTGTTTGTGTGTTTTTGCTTTTTTTTTTTTTTCTTTGAGACAGAGTCTTGCTCTGTAGCCCAGGCTGGAGCGCACTAGTGGAATCTCTGCTCACAGCAACCTCTGCCTCCCAGATTCAAGTGATTTTCCTAACTGAGCCTTCCAAATAGCTGGGACTACAGGCACTTACCACCACACCCAGCTAATTTTTTGTATTTTTAGTAGAGATGGGGTTTCACTGTGTTAGCCACCTCAGTCTCCTGACCTTGTAATCCGCCCCCCTCAGCCTCCCAAAATGCTGGGATTACAGGTATGAGCCACCGTGCCCAGCCTGTTTTTGCTTTTTAAATTGTATTTTTGTTTTATAGAGCCTGTGTGATTTATGCTTTAAAGAGGTTCTGTTTTGATGTGTTTCCAGGATTTGTTTCAAGATTTAGAGTTCCTTTTAGCAGTTCTTGTAGTGGTGGCTTGGTAATGGTGGATTCTCTCAGCATTTGTTTGTCGAAAACAAGTGTATCTTTCCTTCATATATGATGCTTAGTTTCACTGGATACAAAATTCTTGGCTGATAATTGTTTCCTTTGAGGAAGCTGAAGATAGAGCCCCAATCCATTCTAGCTTGCAGGGTATCTTCTGAGAAATCTGCTGTTAAACCGATAGGTTTTTCTTTATAGGTTACCTTGTTCTTCTGTCTCACAGCTCTTAAGATTCTTTTCTTCATCTTAACTTTGGATAACCTGATGACAATGCACCTTGGCAATGATCTTTTTGTGATGAATTTCCCAGGTGTTCTTTGTACTTCTTGTATTTGCATGTCGAGGTCTCTAGCAAGGCTGGGGAATTTTTCCTCAATTATTCCCCCAAATATATTTTCCAAGCTTTTAGAATCCATTCTTCCTCAGGAACATGGATTATTCTTAGGTTCAATCATTTAACATAATCCCAGACTTCTTGGAGGCTTTGTTCATATTTTCTTATTCTTTTTTCTTTGCCTTTGTTGGATTGGGTTAATCCAAAGACCTTGTATTCGAGCTCTGAATTTCTTTCTTCTACTTGTTCAATTCTATTGCTGAGACTTTCCAGAGCATTTCACACTTCTAAAAGTGTGTCCAAAGTTTGCCAAATTTTTGATGGTTATTTCTTTAAGCTACCTATTTCTTTGAATATATCCCCCTTCACTTCTTGTATCATATTTTAGATTTCCTTGCATTGGGCTTCGCCTTTCTCTGGTCCCTCTCTGATTAGCTTAACTAACTTGCTGAATTCTTTTTCAGGTGAATCAGGCATTTCTTCTTGGTTTGGATCCACTGCTGTGAACTAGAGTGATTTTTGGGGGATGTTGACGAGCCTTGTTTTGTCATATTACCAGGGTTGATTTTCTGGTTCCTTCTTATTTGAGTAGGCTCTGTCAGAGGGGAAAGTCTAGGGCTGAAGGTTGTTGTTTAGATTTTTTGTCCCACAGAGTGTTGCCTTAACGTAGTACTCTCCCCCTATTCCTGTGGATGTGGCTTTCTGTGAGCCGAAGTGCAGGTACTGGGGGTTGTCTGCACAGAGTCCTGTGATGTGAGCCATCTATGGGTCTCTCAGTCATGGATACCAGTGCCTGTTCCAGTGGTGGTGGTGGAGGGTACAACGGACTCTGTGAGGGTTCTTAGCTTTGGTGATTTAATGCTCTATTTTTGTGCCAGTTGGCCTCTTCCCAGGAGGTGGCACTTTCCAGACAGCATGAGCTGTAGTAATATAGAGAGGAACTGGTGGTGAATGGGTCCCTAGAACTCCCAAGATTATATGCCCTTTGTCTTCCATTACCAGGCTGGGTAGGGAAGGACCATCAGGTAGCAGTGGGACCAGGCATGTCTGAGCTCAGACTCTCCTTGGGCAGGTTTTGCTATGGCTGCTGTGGGGGTTGAGGGTGAGATTCCCATGTCAATGGAGTTGTGTACCTAGGAGGATTATGGCTGCCTCTGCTGAGTCATGCAGGTTGTCAGGGAAGTGGAAGAAAGCTGGCAGTCACAGGCCTTATCCAGCTCCCAAGCAAATCACTATGTCCCCTGCAACAAAGTCCCAAGACTGTTTTCAGGTGGAGGGCAAGATGGGCTTGAAAACTTGCCCAAGGCTTTCTGCCTCCCAGCTGCAAAAGAAAAGGGCTTTAATTCTTTCCCCGCCTGTGACGTATGCAAGCCGGAGTCGGGCCCTCCCCTGAGTTCTGGCCAGGAGGCTTCTCACCCAGTTAAAATTGTTACAAAGTTCAGCTAGAGAATTCCTTTTCCCTCTGGAGTTTTACCCCCTGCTCCTCTGCCACCCTCCTGATGGAACCCTGTGGTGCCAGGCAGAAATGGGCTGCTTGGTGACCCAGCGAGCTCCCAGTGCCTTTCTGCTGCTTCCTCTACCACTGTATTTCATTTGGCTCAGCTCTATAACTTGACTTAGCTCCAGGTAAAGTTGGAAACTTCTCCTGAAAACAGACCTTCAGCTTATTCAGTGGGTGTGTGTGTTCAGAAGCGAAGGGTCTCCTTTTCCCACTTCTGCAGTTGAAGCACTCACAGTATTTGGGATGTCTCCTGAGTTCTGCAGGAGCAATCTTCTTCCTTCAGAGGGTCTGTGGGTCCACTCAGGATTGTTAGTTTGTTCTTGCAGTTGATCTGGAGCTAAAATTCATAATTCAAGCCTCTGCATGCTGCTCTGACCAGAACTGCAATCTAGTCCTGCCTCCCATCCATGATCCCAAAATGCCCTGGATGTGTCTCTCTTGCAAGCTGCATATAGATTTTGTTTTTGTTTTTGTTTTTTGAAATGGAATCTCACTCTGTCACTCAAGCCAGTGTGCTGTGGCACGATCTGGGCTCACTGCAACCTCTGCCTCCCAGGTTCAAGTGATTCTCCTGCCTCAGCCTCCCAAGTAGCTGGGATTACAAACATGTGCCATCATGCCATCTAATTTTTGTATTTCTAGTAGATATGGGGTTTCACCATGTTGGCCAAGCTGGTTTTCAACTCCTGACCTCAAGTGATCCACCTACATCGACCTCCCAAAGTGCTGGGATTATAGGCATGAGTCACTGCACCTGGGCTGTTTTGTTTTTCTTAATTAGATTTGATAAGCTTGACTTTAAACTGGAGTGTTTAGTCCACATACATTTAATGCAATTGTCTACATATTTGGGTTTCAATTTACCATCCTATGGTGTGCTATCTGTTCTACCTATTTGGTATGTACTTTTCTCTCTTTTCCCGCTTCTTTCAACAAATTGTTTCTTATCAAATTTTTTCCCTTTACTGCTGCGAGATTGTGTAATTTGTTTCCATTCTTTTAGTAATTCTCCTAGAAATTACAACATGCATATTTAACTTTTACCCTTCATACAAGCTGTTTAGGATGTCTGATTCCATTTGACCCTCTTCAACATGTATGACCCTTTTAAATACATTTTTTTCTATTTTTAGATGCTATGTTCTTGTTTGCTCTTTTGCTTTTTCAGTGTATATTAAACTTACTTATTCACCACTTTCTTTGCTTTTTATTCCTTTTTATATGTTACTTTCTTTTTAATCTGCCTAAAGCACTTTTTAAATAACTTTCTTTAGTATGATTCTGCTTAGGAAAACTCAGTCTTCATTATCATGAAAATGTCTTTATTTCAGCTTCACTATTGAAATATTTTTCACTAGGCATAGGGCTAGACAATAATTTTCTCTCAGTAAGTGGAAGATCTCCTTCCATTGTCTTCTGATATCCCTTGCTGCTGCTGAACGTCATGTGTCAGTTTCACATTTACTCCTTTGAAAGCAATCTGCCACTTTTCTCTGATTGCTTCCGCTGTTTTCTTTTCTTTTTCTTTTTTATTTTCTTCTTAGCTTTGTTCTTCCCCTATTTTGTTTTGGCAATTTCAGATATAGGTTTCTTCTTATTTTGCTCAAGATTCATTGGGTTGTCTTAGTCTGTACATTAGTGTCTTTCAACACCTCTGGAAAATGTTCAGCTGTTATCTCTTCAGATGTTACCTCTGCCCCATTTCTCTCTCCTCTCCTTCCTACATTCTGATGAAATGTATATTAATCCATTCTCCTCTGTTGTTTATTTCTCTTTTTATTCTGTATTTTCTTTTTGTCTCTCTGTTTCACTTTAAAATTATTGTCTTTCTGACCTAAATCCTAGTTCACCAATTCTCTTTTCAGCTATATTTAGTCTGTTATTAAAGTCATCAGCTGGCTTTCAAGGTGACCTAAAAAATGCAAATTTACCTCCTTGCCCTTCCAAAATGCAATTAAATTGAAGAAATGTAAAAATAAAAATTATGTAAAAATATAAACATAAAAATTAATTCAGGCCAGTCAAGGTGGCTTACACCTGTAATCCCAGCACTCTGGGAGACCGAGGTGGGTAGATAACCTGAGGTCAGGAGTTCAAGACCAGCCTGGCCAATATGGTGAAACCCCGTCTCTACTAAAAATACCAAAAAAAAAAAAAAAAAAATTTAGCCAGGTGTGGTGGCACATGACTGTAATCCCAGCTACTCTGAAAGCTGAGGCAGGAGAATCACTTGAACCCAGGAGGCAGAGGTTGCAGTGAGCTGAGACTGTGCCATTGCACTCCAGCCTGGGTGACAGAGTAAGGCTCCATCTCAAAGAAAATTAATTCATAGCAGCACTAAAAACCAGTATGGAGTGCCAACAGAAGACTAAAACAGTGAAGAATTTCTGAACCATATAAATTTATTTTATTCTTTGGGATTTTTAAAAATATCTGCAATGTAATTTTTTGTGAAGATATTCCAAATTTGTCTTATTTCATTAAATAATTACCATGGTTGTTTTATTTTATAACCTGCTAAATCCAGATATGAAGTATTTGTGGTTCTATGACCTTTGTTATTTCTGTTTGTTCTTGCTTATGTTGTCGTCTTTCCTCGTGTGCCTGTTTAAGCTTGACTACACATGTTCTGATAATAGTACTTTAAGATGTATTTGTGAGAATGATCCTAGCCTAACAAGAATCTACCTTCCTATAGAGACATCTCTTTGTTTCTGCTAGGCACCTAAGGATATCATCAGTCTAAGATCATCTTAGTCTAAGTTCAAAGCTTGAAAGTGCTTGGACCACCACCATGATGGAAATAACCACAAGAGGATTTGTTTATTTCAGCTATATTCTTGCCCTCAGGACATAGCTCTTTCATTTCCCACCTCACTGTCAGGAGGACCTTCTTCCTGTTCAACTTCCCTCTTTGTGCAATCCCTGGGCAACTGCCATACCTTTCACTCAGTGGGGACATCAAAATGAAAGTTCAAGTTATTGTAACCCCCACAAAGCATAAACACCTTCTACTGCTCATTTAGCTCTCTTGGTTCTTCTTTGTTCTTAATTTTGGTCTTGTATTTCTTATTCTCTGTTCAGTAGTTGCTTTTAAAAAAGGCTTTTAGTTTTTTTTCCCCAGCATTTTCAGTAGTTTTCTTCAGGATGTTTGGTCAACTTCTAAAATCCAGAGGTTCATTTCTTTCTTCCTGAGTTACTTTTGCTCAGCTTTTTTTTCCTAAAGAAGTTATCCATTTATTTAAAATGTTCAAATTTACTGGCACAAAGTTGTTCACAGTGTTCTCCCTTTTATCATTTTAGACTTCACTGTATCTGAAGTTAGGACTCCCTTTTTCATTCTTAATTGTTTTTATTTGGGATTTACCTCATTTTTCTCGGTCAGACTCACCCAATGGTTATTTTATGTTTTTTTTTTTTTCTTAAATCAATAGACTCCTCTCTGTTTTCTGTTTTTCTATGTCATCAGTTTCTGTCTTTATCTGCATCAATAATTTTTTCTACTTTCTTACAGTTTCTTCCGCTTTTTACAGGCATGAACCACTGCACCCAGCTGGAATGCATTTTCCTTTCTTTTCTCTCTTTTTTGAGACAGAATTTCGCCTTTGTTGCCCAGGCTAGAGTGCAGTGGTATGATCTCGGCTCACTGCAACCTCCACCTCCAGGGTTCAAGTGATTCTCCTGCCTCAGCCTCCCAAATAGCTGGGATTACAGGCACATGCCACCACACCCAGCTAATTTTTTGTATTTTTAGAATAGACAGGCCTATTTTAGTTTCATATGAGCTATAAAATGAATAATTTTTGAAATGACCGGCTGATCTTTTGTTTTAAGGTTACTTAAATGAGAAATGATAGCTTTGCTAAGTGCCCTGATTTAATTACTATGCATTATGTGTATCAAAACATCACCAAGTACTCCATGAGATGTACATTATTTGCCAATTTAAAAGTACATATTTATATTCATATTCTTTCAAAACTCCATATTTACTTTCAAAACTAAAAATACATATTTATTTCCATACTCTTTCAAAACTTAATTAAATTAACAGAAGAAATAGAAACACAAAAATTAATTCATAGCAGCACTAAAAACCAGAAGACTGGCACAATGGATAATTTCTGAATTACTCAAAGTAGATGTCATATCAAGTATTAATTCTGAGGAGGAAAGTGGAATGGCAGGAGCAAGATTAAAGGAGACTGTGTGTGTGTGTGTGTGTGTGTGTGTGTGTGTGTGTGTGTGTGTGTCTGTGTACTGAATTTCTACAAAGAAAATGTATTTGTGTATAATCATTTATAAATAAACCATATGGATACTGGATTCAGATTTGACAATAAAACCTAATGGAGCTGAGGATCTTTGAAATGTATACATTTGACAAATCTCATTAGAAACACCTCCAAAAGAGGCCTAAGAGCAGAGACAGTGGGAAACCATGTGGAATTTATTTTTATTATGAAATAAAGATCTGATCATATATGTTTTTAAAAATAGCCAATTGACATAACATTTACTAATAGTTTATCCTTTTCCAACAGAGCTGAAATGCCACCATTATTTACTAGATTCTTTAAATACATGGATCTGTGTTTTCTATTTTCCACCACATTTTTGTCCATCATCCCTGTCCCAATACTACACTATATTAATTATTATTGCTTTTCAGCATGTTTTTGTATCTAGCAGGTTTTTTCTTTTCTTTTTTTTTTTTATTTTTTTTTTTAGACTAGGTCTCATGCAGGCTGGAGTGCAGTGGCACCATCATGGCTCACTGCAGCCTCAACCTCCCGGGTTCAATCGATTTTCCCACCTCAGCCTCCCCAGTAGCTAGGATTACAGATGCATACCACCACACCCAGCTAATTTTTGTATTTTTTGTAGAGATGGGGTTTTTCCATGTTTCCCAGGCTGGTCTCAAACTTCTGGGCTCAAGTGACCCATCCACTTCAACCTCCCAAAGTGCTGGGATTATAGGGATGAACCACCACACCTGTATAGCAGGTTTAAAAAAAAAATTTTTTTTTTGAGACAAGGCCTTACTCTGTCACCCAGGCTGCCGTACAGTGTCATGAACAGAGTTAACTGCAGCCTTGAATTCCTGGGCTCAAGGAATCTTCCTGCCTCAGTCTCCCAAGTAGCTACGACTACTCATATTTTATAGAGATGAGGTCTTGCTATGTTGCCCAGGCTGGTCTCAAACACCTGGCCTCAAGTGATTCTACCATCTTAACCTCCCAAAGTGCTGGGATTACAGGCACAAGCCACTGTGCCTGGTCCCTGGCAGTCTTAATGCATTTTTTTTTTTTTAATTTTCTGTTGTGCTCTTGCATTTTCTTTTCCAGATGAAATTTAGAATCTGATTAATTTTATAAAAATTATCATTGGCTATGGTTTGGGATAACACTAGATTTGTAGCTACATTTGAGGAGAATTGGTATCTTTATACTACTGAGCTTTTCATGTAAGTCAGGAGGTGTTCAATCTTTTGGCTTCCCTGGGCCACATTGGAATAACTATTTTGGGCAACACATAAAATACACTACCACTAATAATAGCTGATGAGCTTTAAAAAAAAAAAATTACAAAAAAGTCTCACAGTGTTTCAAGAAAGTTTACAAATTATTGTTGGGCCACATTCAAAGCTGTCCTGGGCCACATGTGAACTACAGGCCTAGAGCTGGACAAGCTTGGTGCAAGTAATATTACACTTATTTTTCTTTTCTCTCCACCTTTTGTCTCTGTTCCTCTCTACATGTCAGCTTTGTTATCTGTTAATGCATATCATCCTCATATTCACAGAAGATATCTCAGCCTGTTGCTTTTAGTTCACATCCTGCCGGTTTTACTACCAGAAAACGAAGTTGCTTTTTTTCCTGGCTGCACTTCAACAAATCCTGGTAGGATACTCTTTGGTCTGGCTTGGTCATATACCTTCTTCCCACCAATCACAGTGGCCAGGAAGGTGGGATAATGAGTCCAGTCAGGGGAGATAAACCATGCAGTAATTTGAATAGAGACAATAATATAAAGAATTTAAACTATAGCAAGGGATTGGAGTATTGAGCAAATATCTAGGAAGAAGGCAAGAAAACTCTAAATGTATAAATAGTATGTGTAAGGTGCAGGCACTCCTCCTAGGGCTGAGATGGGGCACCATCTCAGGGAAGGGAAAAAGAGCTTCCCTTCGTGTCATCCCCACGCCCGCCACCCCCATGCCTGAGCTCTAGCCCTTATTGGAGAGGGCATGGCCAGTGCTCACTGAATGAATGCCTTGGAATCTATGATGCTTCACAGATCAGAAATCCATCCTCTAGGTGTTGGGGAAAGCAGTTCACTGGAAGCACCTGATGGGGCAGAGGTGGGGATATTGCTGCAGGCGCTGAGCACTGGAGGAGCTGCATGTGTTGCAAGAGTCAGACACCAGAGAAGCTGCTCACATTGCAGCATGCACTTTAGAAGCCCGCCCAACTATTTAGCTTCTACATGCACCTTTCTGCAATAAACAAAGCTATCTTTCTATGTAATAAGGTACAGCTATCTTCTTACAAGTGAAGTTTATGCTTTCCTCAAAACGAGGAGAGTCCTGGGAGTAATTGTATCCATCACTGGCTATATGAATTAATCCTCATACTCGGTTCCACCAAATATTATTACCTAAAGACAAATTGTGAAGTTAACTTATGTAGAAAGTTGCATTGTGGCCTCAAAAAGATCCAAGTCCTAAACCTCAATACCTGTGACTGGAACTTTATTTGGAAACAATCTTGGCAGATGCTATTAAATTTTGAGATCAGCTAGGTACAATGGCTCATGCCTGTAATCCCAGAACTTTGGGAGGCTGAGGCAGCAGGTGGATCACTTGATCTCAGTAGTTCGAGACCAGCCTGGGCAATATAGTGAGACTTCCATCTCTACAAAACATACAAAAATTAGCCAGGCATGATGGTGTGCACCTGTGGTCCCGGCTACTCTGAGGCTGAGGTGGGAAGGTAGCTTGAGCACTGAAGGCGGAGGTTGCAGTGAGCTGAGATTGCACCACTGCACTCCAGCCTGGGTGATACAGCCAGACTTTGTCTAAAAAAAAAACAACTCTTAAGATCGTCCTGGGCCAGGCGCGGTGGCTCAAGCCTGTAATCCCAGCACTTTGGGAGGCTGAGGCGGGTGGATCACGAGGTCAAGAGATCGAGACCATCCTGGTCAACATGGTGAAACCCCGTCTCCACTAAAAATACAAAACATTAGCTGGGCATGGTGGCGTGTGCCTGTAATCTCAGCTACTCAGGAGGTTGAGGCAGGAGAATTGCCTGAACCCAGGAGGCGGAGGTTGCGGTGAGCCGAGATCGCGCCATTGCACTCCAGCCTGGGTAACGAGTGAAACTCCGTCTCAAAAAAAAAAAAAAAAAAAAGATCATCCTGGATTTAGGGTGGGTTCTGAATCTGAAGACTGGGGTCTTTATTAAATGAAGAAGAGAGGACTATGAAACACAGAGACATTCACGTGAAAATGGAGGCAGAGATCAGAGTAATGCATGATAATGCCAAGAAGGATACCAAAGGTTGCCAGGCAGCCACCAGGAACTAGGAAAAAGGCCCTCGGAGCTTCCCAAAGAAACTAACCCTGCTAACATCTTGTTTTCAGATGTCTAGCCTCTAGAACTGCAAGAAAATATATTTCTGTTTTAAGCTACCAAGTTTGTGGTAGCCCTATGGTAGCAGTCCTAGGAAAACAACACAAGTGCCAAGAGTTTGAATAAAACATTCAAATGGGGAAGGAGTGAAAAGAAAATGGTGAGTAAATACAAATCAACACACACATATGACAAGCCAATAAAAATATGCAAAGTTACTGCTGTCCTCATTTCTATAATTGTTTGCAAGCTATAATTGATATCTATAGCTTTCCCCCCACCTCTACCCATTCTGTATTTCCTCTGCCCTCAGCCAGAAACTCAGCTGGTCAGGATTCTTGGTGGAGTGATCCAAACCTTCATTTCCAAAAGGTCTAAGTCCTCAAACACTCTTATCTTTTATTTTCAATTGCTGTTGTTTTTCATTTACCTTAACATTGAAGTACTAAGAGGATCCTTAGAGGATTCCCTAGATTCTAGAGCATACTTTCCCCTATTGTCTAGAAACAAACCAATATCCTCTCAGTCATCAGGATCCATCACTCCAGCCAGTGGATTACCTCCTGTTTTTGCCTTTTGCCTCAGTGGTGTAAGGAAATGGCCAAGTGGTAATCTCATCGTGTAACATGGCAAAACCATTGTTGCAACTCCTGATGGAAGTACCTCTCCTTGGAGGCTGAGGTCTCTAAACCAGCAGAAGATGGAGTTTCCAAGCAAGGAAGGAAAAATTCTGAGAGTAGAAGGTATTATAAGCAGAGCTACTCTCACTGCCATAACTAGATTTAAATGTATCTTGGCTATGGGAAAAACAGCAAAATATAATGGTCTCTCACTCAAAACATATAAGACAGAATCCCATTTTCCAGGGTATTGTCTTCCAGCTGAGATCATAATTGAGTCTTCAGTAGGCCATTTCACCATTTAGTTATGCCAGCTGCTTCCAAGCGATGGTGTATGTGGTAACCCTCGTTAATACCATTGGCATGGTCCATTGCTGCACCTCCTTTGCTATGAAATGAGTTCCCTGATCAAATGCAATGTTGAGTAGAATGCACTGATGGTAGACAGGGCATTTTGTGAGTTCACAGACAGTGGTGCTGGCAGAAGCATTATAAGCAGTAAAGGCAAATCCATTTCCAAAATAGGTAATTATTCCAATTAAGATGAATCTTTGCTCCATGATGGAACAAGTCCAATGTAATCAACCTGCCACCAGATGGCTGGTTCATTACCCCTGGGAATGGTGCCATTATCAGGTACTCAGTGTTGTTCTCTCCTCTTGAAATATTAACTAGTTGGCAGTAGTGCTGGCAGGGTAAACTTTGGAAAGGGGAATTCCAGGTTGTTGAGCACATGCATAGTGTCTATCCCTGCCACTATGGCCACTTTGCTTATAAGACCACTAAGCAAGCACTGGCTTGCTGGCAGTGATGCTGATTGATATCCACAGAGTGTGCCATTTTGTCCAGCTGATTATTAGGAATCTCCTTAGCAATGGATATATTTAATGTAGCCGATACACTTCATAGTTTGTATACATTCAGATAAGTCCTTCCATATATCTCTTTCTCACACTTCCTTGTCGCCTATTTTTCAATCTCATTCTTTCCAAGTCACTAACAATCTACACAAGTCAATAGCAACTGCCCATTCTGGTCATCTCTCTCTCCAAACATGCTGGGTAAACAACTGTACTGTTTGAATGATGCCCACCTGGAGGAGTTTCCTTCACCACTGCCCTTCTGGCCTCTGAGTAGGGCTAGCATAGCCACCTGTGCTGCAGAAGACGGATTCTAGAGAGGCCTTCCATGCTGCAGGAGCCTGTCAGGGAAACACACCGGAACCAGAAAGTAAACGCTTTTCTATTTCAATGCCTCTCTAGCATTCTCTATGGGCAGAACTTACCACTGTGGTAGGTACACACACAATGGTAAGTTCTGCCCATAGAGAATGCTGAAAGAAGTAGTAGAAGACTATTTTAAGGGGTCAGATCCATCTATACAGAGAAAGCATGAAAAGTGAATTTGAAAGTGAGAGGTAATAAATCAATTACAGCACAGGTACTGTATAGCTGGCTAGCTTAGGCCAAAAACTACCTCTGTCAATCACCGTGGCTACTGCAGCTCCCATTTGGTCTCTCATTAGACTAGGGATAGGCAGAGAGGAAAAGTAGTTCTCCCAAAATAAAAGCCTATGGCCTTTAGTTAGATGAATGGGTCTATGGGAGAATGTGATAGACCTATTATTATTATTTTGTATAAATTTAGAAGTACAAGTGCAGTTTTGATGCATGGATATATTGCATAGTGGTTGAAATCTGGGCTTTTAGTGTTAACCATCACCAGAACAGTATAATAGGTCTATAATTAATAGAGAATAGTGCTTGCAGCAAAGCCAAATCCAATTCCAGAATGAGGAACTATGGTAGGGAAGCAAACTATTGGCTGATCCATGACAAAAGGGAGTCTAAAGAAATTGACATTCCTGCTTCTATGTATTTGGCTGGTCCCCTTGAAGGAGAATACCTCATAAGGACCTTAGAACTGGTAGCCATTACTGTAATGTTGACTTTTCAGCAGTGGCAGTAGCCACTGGAATAGAAGTTTCCCCTGCCATTTCCTTGGTAAATCATGTTACTTTCCAGCTTAAAACTCCAATTTCCCTACCACTTGGAAGAAAGTCCAAACTCCTTCTACGGTCTGCAAGGCACTGAGAGTTCAAGACCTTAATTACCCTCCAGTTTCAACGGCTGTCATTCTTCCTTTGCTCTGTTTCCTGATGCGCCAGCCACACTAATACCCCAGCACAGCAAGCACTCGGCATATCTTGTTCCCTCTGCCTGGAACACTCGACTTACATCCTTCCCACTCCCCCATTTTGGAAATAGGCTGAGATGTTTCCTCCTAAAAGTCCTCTCCCCACCACCACACAGACATTACTTTCTAACCCAGCTTCTTGTTCATTTTCTTCGTTAAACCTGACCCAACATATAATTACTATCCCTTGAAAAATAAATTAGTACAGAAACAAAAACTCCATCATTCTACAGAGCTTTCAAATGCTGATATGTTTCTGAACACTCAGAGGGGAAAGCAAAAAATCAAAAAGCATCCTTGGATATCTCGTAAATAAAAGACCCAAATGATTGCCTACTGCCAAAACCCCAAGAATTCAGCCCACGTCTTCTCTTTTAAAAAGGCAGTGACATTTTCATTTTTCATCTGATTCCCACCAATCAGAGACCAGGTACCCATGAACCCGGCTCGACGTGGTCTTTTAATAATTAAATCAGGGCTGCCATTGACCTCAACTAGCGCCAGAGGCTTCTGACTGCAGCCAAGCCCTGGAGGAGAGGCTGAAGCCGGCCTGGGAGTGGGAAGCGTGGGGCCAGGAGCCGGGAGCTTCCGCGTGGTGTAGCTTGGCGCTCCCAGGGCCGTTAGGCAATTCTGGCTCCCGAGGGCAGCACCTCTCAGGCCATCCCCGAGGGGTCCCGAGAACGCACTCGGGCCCCATCGCGGCGGTTCAAACGGGTGACTGTGCACCCCCGAGGTCCTCCAGGCCCCTGCAGGGCTACCTGGGCGCAGAGCTGCGGAGGGGTCTCTGTCCCCAGACGCCCTCCTACTCCGTGCTGAGTCCTCGCCAGTAGCCGCCTTCTCCCACATCCCATTCTTCCTGCATCTGCCTCTCCGTTCCCGAGGGACTGTCCCGACCGCAAACCCACTTCGAGTAAGGAATGTGGAAGGGGCAGGTGACAGAGGTGGCCTACACTCCTGCGTTATCCCTCCGTCTCTCCACAGCTTGTGTCTCCATCTCTCCCCCTTCCTTCCCTCTATCCGTCATCTGTCATCCCCTGTCGCTCTAAGACCAGGATTCCAATTTCCCCAGTGAGGAATCTCACTAGGGGAAGTTATCGCGACATCATAAATTAACGCGTTCATTTTGACTGAAAAAGCGAAGGACTTTTTTCAGGCAGAAAATAAATCTCGTCTGGTCGGTAAGAGCTAGCTTTACCAATTATATAATGGGGGGTTGGAGAGGACCTTTTGTATAAATTTAATGGGCTAACGAGAAAGTTCTAAGGTTTTGACCAAAAAAAAAAGTCCACCTAAATATTCGGCCGTATGCCAGAAATTACTACACGTTTAGATATCAACTAAAAATATACAAGGGATACACGGTGTTTTCAGAACCCTTTCAAGCGGTTCTTAAAAAAGTCTAGCCCGATGCCCACTAGCACCGCCTCCACTCCACCACTCACCTCCCCCCAACCCACCTCCCCTGCCCCCGCCGCGCCCAGCGGGTGAGCAGGACGGACCTGACTTGAGGACCAGGAAAGAGGAAGGAAGCGTGGGGGAGGGGGTAGGGAAAGTGACGGGAGCAGTGAGAGCCGGAAATGAGTGGCTAGCGAGGCACCCAGGAGCGCCTTGTCCGGCGACGCTCTAGCCTCCGCGCGCTGTCTCTATGCTCCTCCGCGTCTGGTCTATTTATTGTCGCGGGAAAGCAGCGGCCGCCTCGCACCCGGAACAACAAAGCCGGGAAGACGGAGTCCGAGCCTCGGGGGCTCCTAGCAACGGGCCGGGGCGGGAGTTCCATGGAGACTGGGGAGCGCGCCCGTCTCATCCTCATCCTTGTCCTCCAGCTTCTCCTTCGCATCCGACGCAACCGGCAGCAGCGCTGCCGCCGCGTCCTCTGCCGCCGCTCCCTCTTCCCACGGTAACCCCCTAGGCGACCCTGGACTCGGGGAGCGCGGGAGGCTGAGCGGCCCGAACGTCGGGTGCAGGGCATCTGGGCGCAGGGTGGGCATGTGCGGAGCCCGGGTCAGATTTGGGGTGGGGTGTGCGGGGGCGGGCAACTGGAGGGCAGCCTCTGAGGTGGGGGAAACCGATCTGGTGGCCGAGGGAGGGCTCAGTTCTGAAGAGGACTGGGCGATATTTGGGGATCTCGTTAGGGATAACGGGTTGGGGATGGGGCGTCCGTACCTGGAAGCGTTATCGAGCTTGGTGTAGGATAAGAAAAGAGGAGTTATTTTTCTTTTAAGCCGCCACTAGGAAAGACAGGGAAGAAAGATTCCTCATCTGTCTCTGGAGCCATCTCCTAGGGGAGGAGGGACCGTGCAATGATGCTAGGGGTCCGTTGCTTCTCAGAAAACTTACGGCGGCCTCTCTAGTAGCTCCCAAAAAGCGGCTTCATCGGTTTCTGGTTCTGGTGATGCCGGCATCCCCGCTTTATCTTATAATTATTATTTTTGACCAAATTTAGGATTGATAGAGAAGGGTCTAGAACTGAAGAAGAGAAAATGAATTGTGGGTAGGGCTAAAGCAGGGATGAGAGCCGGAATAAGTGTTAAAAATAGCCCGTAAAAGCCCTAAAAGTAAATCTAATAGGGTATAAGGACTTAAAAAAAAAAAACTCTTCTACTGCCGAGATGTGCATCTGCAGGCTCTGTCAATGTGCTTATTGCAATAAGACTCAAACTGCAGTCAGTCCACATCTGTGAGCTCTCTGCATCTGTCACCTGCAGTTCCAAAGCGACCCTTACAGTAAGTAGCATGAGCTTCTGTATTTAGGGTTCAGAACAGTGCCTTAAAACTGTGACTCAAGAAAAGGGAGTAGGGTGTGTGTGTATGTTTGAGCAATGTGGACTACGGGGAAATTTAAAAAGAGATGCATAAGAAGGTTCAGCCATCCCGGCATAATTTCGTAGTCTTTTTGAGAAAATGGCAGTTCATTCCAATTGAGAAGTGACTTTTAGCACTATCTGGTTGAAAGAATTATTCAGTTTGGTATGCCCAGTGAAGTCCCAGTTTATGCTATCTTTTTAGCCTTACATCACAAGCTGCTTAATGGTTTTATGCTTTCCAAAATCATTTTAGGTGAGTAATTGAGGTTTTCCTGTAGCACAATGAAAAGGCCACATATACAAACAAAGTTCTTTACCTAAAGTTGAAGATTAAAGATGAAAATAAAATTGACAAATCATAGGGGCAATTAGTTCAACCACAGCTCCTGTTTGTCCCCCACCCCTTTTGTTAAACCTGGCTTCTCTTAAGCAAAAAAAGGTGTCATCCTTTCCCCAGGCTCCTCTTTACATACCCTCTGCCCTCAAAATCAGTATCGGAAACTGTAGTGACCTACTGCGGTGTGCCCTTGATTGGCTGGCTTATTCCTGAATGAGGGCCAGCGAGAATATAGTTTTAGCATCTTAAGCTTTTAATATGGAATTGAGGTCCAGTGTCTGTTAAAGGAATTTCATTCGTGTGCAAAGAAGTGGACAGAATGGAAAGTGTGAACATTGGGAAACCTAAGTTGCATTTTAAGACCCTAAGAAGAAAAAGACAGTATTAACATCTTTAATGAATCAAAGACTGTTGCTTAATCTTTGTAGCAGTTCTGTGAAGGATTTGCTGGGATAGCCACAGTTGAGGCTGTGGATGTTGAATCCTGGGATTATCTTTGTGCATATGAGACTTGACGAAGTGTCCCTCAACCTCAGGGCTGCTATCAGACTCACTAGACCTAGACCTTATTTGCTGTTGTCTCTGTCTCTGTCTCTTCATTGTTTGAGTGAGGGTCAAGCCGTAGCTTCCATCTTTGTTAACAACCCAGTGTCTGCTTTCCCTGCTCTCCTCTTCCCCCATACTCCCAACTTTGGTGGTGGTTTAATTCCTCTCTTTTCTTAATCATGTCCCAATCAAAAATGATTTTTTAATGCTGTATCATGTCTGTTTCTTGTGGCATTTTCAACATGTGTCCTTGGCCTGCATATGCGTTTCATTAATGTGATTTTTGTCCATTGCATTTTCCTTACACCTCCTCTTTATTTGGAAAATTGGAGTGGTTATGTTAGATGTTCTGTATTTATTCTGAATAATTGCTTGTTGTGAATACAATAGGTTAAGAACCTTGTGCTGAGAATCAAGAGCTTATACTAAAATAAAGTGCATTAAAATTTTTGACTTAGCAGAATGAAAGACGTTAGGAGTCCAAATGATAATACTGCAATTGCAGACAGTCACTTTTTTTGAAGAGTATTGTAGAGCCTGTTGTGTGTTTTAAATCGCACCTCAGATTTTCATGATTCTTATTAAAAAATTATTCTTAAAATCAATTTTGACTGAAATTACATTCTGCCAAATTTGAGGGAACTACTTATAGTGATTTCCCCAAGTTATTCTTAACAGAAAATTGTCACGTCAACATTTTTGTGGATGAACACTTACAGAATGCAGAATTGCTATAAAGTAGAACAAATACTTAAGAAACATATAGCTGAATGTTTTTGGAGAAAATTATTTCTTCTCATGGACGTGGCACATTATTTTAAAATCAACAAATATTGTATAATCTAGTTGAGTGAACATAGGGACAGTTTTTAGATGGAGACCAATAATAACCTAGGTATTGATTTCCTTCTGTTTCGTCATAGACCATGTGGTGAAATTATTGCTATAAGATACAAACGTTTAAGTTGATTTTAGAAGAATTTATAGTAGAATGTTTCCTAATTGCCTCTGAGTCAAAAATCTCTGTTTTCAAATGTTAACTGTATTGTGACATTTGAACTAATAAAGATTCCCTGAAATTTACGTCCATTTTGTTGCACCTTCTGTATGCCTGGTGCCGTGTCAGGTGTGTAAAGCTGGATGAAAGAGGTGTTTCCCTTCAGGTGCTTTTTGTGCACTTGTAGATGCAGAGAAATGACATATGTGGGTAACAAAACATGACAGACACAATTTGAATTTTAACTTCTTTATTACATACTGCCTGGTATTGTCATTATTGGTGAATGGACTTCATCACCCCTACTAAATTAGAAGTTTCTTGAGGATTAGGAGTATGAGTTGCTATCATATTGGATGTTCCTGCCCTGTGTGTGTATTTTGAAGATTACCTTTTTAATAGAAGAAGATACATGTTTATTATATTTCACTTCAAGGGCTTAGCTAGTGAATGAAGAGAACCTTTTTGAAATCTGATTCTTGATGCCTAAAATTTCAACTTTGTATTCCGGCTGTGGGCCTGCAAGTTATAAGCAGTGACTCATGAGTAGGGCTTTCTTCTGACCAATTCAAACAATAAGGATAATGATGGACTACCTTCACTTGCATAGATACGGTATTTGCTCTTGTCGCATGACTACCACTTTGGGAAATTTCAAAAGGATGAGAAACTATACATATCTGAGGTTTTTCCAGGCTACATAGACAGATTTGATATTTGTATTATTAACCAGTCTTTTCTTTAGAAGGCAGATGGAGTTTGTGTGTTTGTATAGTTGTGAAAAAGCAGAATTCCAGAAGTATGTCCTTAGTGGAAAGGAATCAGGTCATGACAGAAATTCTACTCATCTGTGACTAAAGGGTGATAAAGTTGAGAATTTGGTTTAAAAGGCTGGTTTTGTGGGTGGAAGCATGCTGCTATGGATCCCATTAAATGTTCAAAAAACTTAAGGATTTCTGGCAGTTCAGATGTGCTTTCATTTGGGAGGCAATAATGAAACTGTTTAAAATTTCACCAAAAAATACAGCACAGAAGTTTGGCTGTTGGTTACTTTCACCATCCATTAATTAAAAATACCGAAAACTAGATGGTGTGTTAAGGACAGAGTTTTTTTAGGACATATGTGAATGACTTTAGCATTGAATTGTGCTTAGCACAAGATAGACATCTGTCTGTAGACATTGGCCCATGGTATGTTTTTGTTTTTTAACTCACTAGGTGAGGACTTAAGTTTTACTTAAAAAAAGAAAAAAAATGTATTTCCATTAATAAAGTGGTTCCAAAGAATCAGGTGTTAACTTTCCCACTCCTGATAAATTACAAGTATTTCCGTTGTGAGACGAAGAGTTTTGATCAGAATCAGTTACGTTTTCTTGATATTACGGTTGGTACAACACTTAAAAGAGTGTGGACTCTAGCTACAGGCTGCTTGTGTTCAGCATCATGGCTGTGCTTTTAATTAATGGAATGGCCTTAAGTATTAAATAGCCTTCTCCCTGCCCTGAGCCCCAGTTTTCTCATCTGTACTAGGGGGTTAATATTACTACTACCTTACAGGGTTTGTGAGAATTAAGTATAAAGCACTTAGAACTTTATTTAAAAGCTGAAAAAAGTATTAGCAGGTGTTAGTAGCAGTAGCACTGGATAGTATATTAAAGGTGAACTGTTAGACCCTTGGATGCTTTGTTTCTTTTGTTGAGAGGCTTTCTACTAGAGCGTTGAAATTCTTTCTTTCTGGTCACTGACTGTTGGACTCATCTCTGCTGTTAGGTTTTAGAAGGGGGAAGCACTTTTTTTAAGTTTTGAATTGTCACACAGGCATCTGCTTATCACTGATGGCAGATGGACTAAGTAAAGAGAGACATCTCTGTTTCTTGGAAAAGGAAGGCCAACAAAGCCTGGGCTGGCACCGCGTTGCAGCTATTGAAATGCTGTTTCCCTGTGGACTTGACTTGTTTAGCTGTATGATACTTCTGAATAAAAGGAATAGACCCCAATGGTTTCATTTAACAGAATTAAGCTTTCTTTAGAAGGCACTATTTTTTGCTTGTATAATCTTAGTTGATGGTAAACTTGAAACTTGTTAGTATCAGTGTAAAGCCATTTATTGTGAGTTTTGTGTGCCAGTATAAATGTTCTAATAGTTGCTTTTTTTGTAATTTTAGAAGTAGCTAAAATTGCTGCTCTGCTCCAGTAATTCAAGTGGCTCAAGAATGACTTCGTAGGATTGCAGAATTATTTGTTTATGGTAAGACTAAAAACAAATACTGAAGCTACCTAATCAGGAAAGTAATTTGACAATTATAGTTTTGTTTAGGCTGCTGTTGAAATAGCTAACTTTAAAAAGCTAAGTCCAAATGTTTTAGTTGAGTTGTGTGGATATTGGAAACTGCTGACTAAAAATAACTGTTTCTGCCTAAACAAGTGAACTGCAAACTACTGTTCTTTCCTATTTTGGCTAATCTCCAGGTCTTGGTTTTTAGTTGAAATCCATTTTTATACTATATGTGCTATAGAGGTTTATATAAAATATACTATTAAAAGCATATTTTGCTTTAAATATTCAGGGCAAAATGTTATAATTCCTTCTTCCTAGTTGTGCTGGTTTTGTTTATTTGTTTTAGCTGGTTTTTATAAGATTCCACACACTAAGGAGGTTGGCAAATATGTGTGTGTGTAGAGGTGTGACTTTTGTTTTCCTGTTTAAGAGAGGAAATGATGACAGTTGCACCAAATAGATAGAGATATATATTTCCTTTAGTTTTAGATAGTCTGAGGACTCTGCGGGGAATTTTTTTTTTTTTTTTTTTTTTTTTTTGAGACAGAGTGTTGCTCTGTGGCCCAGACCGGAGTGCAGTGGTGCCATCTTGCCTCATTGCAACTTTTGCCTCCCAGGTTCAAGTGATTCTTGTGCCTCAATCAGCCAAGTAGCTGGGATTACAGGCCTGCACCACCACGCTTGGCTAATTTTTATATTTTTAGTAGAGGTGGGTTTCCCTATGTTGGCCACGCTGGTCTCCAACTCCTGGCCTCAAGTGATCTGCCCATCTCAGCTTCCCAAAGTGCTGAGATTATGGGAATGAGCCATCATGGATGGCCTGTGTTAGGAAATTTTTAAGAAAACAAGTCATCAAAGCATCAGTACTATTGTCCACAATAAAATTTGCCTGTTTTGAAAAAAAGTTCTAACATATTGTTGATGTTTCCCTAGTGTTCTTGTTCTTGTTTGTTTGGTTGGTTGATTGGTTTTTGGAGACAGGGTCTCGCTCCGTCGCCCAGGCTGGAGTGCAGTGGTGGGATCTTGGCTCACTGCAGCCTCCATTTTCCAGGTTCAAGCAATTCTCCTGCCTCAGCCTCCTGAGAAGCTGGGATTACAGGCGCCTGCCGCCACGCCTATTTTTATTTTTTTTATTTTTTTTTTTTTTTGTATTTTTAGTAAAGACAAGGTTTTATCACATTGACCAGCCTGATGTTGAACTTCTGACTTCTTGACTTCTGACCCTCTGCCTCAAGTGCTGAGATTACAGGCATGAGCCACCACACCTAGCCCCCTAGTGTTGTTTCTACCACACTCTTTTTCAGGGACAGATGTTGCTGTCTTTCAGATATGAACATAATAAAGTCAGTGTGTAACCCAAAAGTGCAAATATGAGGATGGGAATTTGATTTATGACTATGGTCAACATTTATAGAGCGCATTACTGTTTGAAACTTAGTTAATGAACTTGAAGCTTTTGTGGAACAAGAACCACTCCATCCTTTTTAATTTGTCAGAGACTTTTGGTGAGCCACAAGCATTTTTTTCTCTTACATATGTATGGCTACAGTGTGTTCCTTGGGCATTTCCAGTGACTTGTGTGCATGTACAACCTAGGAAAATTGTAATGAGCTTCCCTTAATTGCTTGTCGGTTGACCACATTCCAGGATCTTTGCTAGTTACAGATTAGGGTGGTTGCAGGAATCACAAACAACCACATTGAAGGCACCATGACTAATTCATTAGACCTTCCTCAACAGAAATAAGTGTGCTAATCTTAAAGGTACTCTGTTCTTTATGCTTCTTTTGTAGGGAGATGGGGGGAGCCTTCAGTAAGGGATGCTGAGCGGCTCAACAGATTAAAAAGCTATATTAATAATGGAAATCTCTAGGTCTCAGTATACCAGAGAAAGCCTTTGGCTGACCAGCCATCTCTCTTTTTTTTTTTTTAATTTTTAGAAATTTCGACACTACTCCTTGTCTGTGGCCAGTAATCTTGAAACTTCCATTTCAATGCGCAGTACAAAATAACTTGGATATTTAATTTGTACATTTAGAATGTGTGCTTCTTGATTTACTCTTCCTAAGGTTTTGGTTTTGGCCTGTTCGAATTAGAAGAATTTCAAATGCCTGAAACCCATATTCTGAATTTGTCTTGGTTATATAGTTTTGTTCTCTCTTTTTAAATAAAGGAAAAATGGCTTTATCATCAAACCTTGTTTGGTTGATATCCTGGAAGTAAATAACAGACTTGCCCTTCTCTGATGACCAGCTATCATGGAATTAGCTGTAGGCTGTAGAACATGGGTGAGGTAGAACCCTTGGGGATGAAGTAAAGGACAGTAACTTTCAGAGGATGAGAAAAGGTAATATAAAAACTGCTGAAGGTCAGTAGATATGTTTTAATTAAAATAATTCTTTTCTTACATCAGAAACTTATTTTTGCATCTGTAAAAGCTCCTGGAACACAGTTGTCCTTCAGGATTTGGGAGTTTTACCTAAAACCATTTGTAACTTGTTAGGTGTAGGAACACTAAATATAACACACCAGAAAGTGAAATAAGGGAATAATAGGATACTGTCGTGGAACTTGAGTGGGTTGAGGCTACTCAGATTCTTACTTCCCTAGTGAAAGATGTCTACTCTTTACACTTACCTGCCCCAACCCCACAAACCATTTTCTCAGGTGTTCTTAAGGTATTCATTTAATTCATCAACTTTTTATTGAGTTTAGGACCAAATGCCAGCAACAAGTTCTAAAGACGCACATTTAAATTAAACAGTTATCTTCAAAGGAGCTTGGTGCCTGCAGTTCAGTAGACACACAACACAAACAGTACCGTTCATTTGCTGTGCCCTCTGCTGGGTTGCTCTTCTGTCTGTGTGTCATATGGCTGGCTACTTCTTATCCTTTAAGATCTTGTTTTAAGAATTATTTCTTATCCCTTAAGAAAGTTGAAAGGCCTTCCCTGGGTCATTCCTCCTGAAGTTTCTCCTTTGTTATCTCATTTCCTTTATAACATAGATCATATTCTCTTGATTATTTTGTCAGCCTACTTGTTGTCTTTGTCTTCCACTGAAATACAACTGCCATGAGGGTTCCTTGCCTGACAATTTTGGTCTGAACTGTATTCCCAGTGTCTACCCGCAGGGCTTGGTTCACATCAGTTGCATACTAAATATGCAATTATGCGTAAAAGTTTCCAAGTTGAATGAGTGGGGAAAGGACAATTTAGGCAGCTATAAAACCAGGAAACAGTCTTTTGTTGGAAGAGGAATAAAAATGTTAGGTGTGTTGGAAGTGGAAGATTAGGTTATATAAGGAAGATGGGAGGTGGGAAGTCCACTGCATTCCTAGGCAAAGCAGATGAGATTTTGTTTTTTATTCTAAGAGAGCCAAAAGGTGTTTCTTCAGATATAGATGTAGCACAATTAGGAAGATAATCCTGGTAGCTGTTTGGGAGGTGGATTAGATCATGGAGACTGCAAGCAGAGAGTTCCATTAGAAGCCTGTAGCTATAATGACATGTGAGTGGGCCTAAAATAAAACATGGATGCTTTGGATGCAGAAAAGAAGTTATTAAATAAGTTAACTGAGCAGAGGAGAAAAATGAGAGATGAAGGATAACTCTGAAATTTCTAGTTCAGGTGAGTGAGTGTTAATTGTGACTCACTCCATTCACAAAATTACAAAGAGATAGAGCAAAATTTTTTGAGGGGCCTAATGAGTTTTGTTTGGATGGGTTGATTTTAACAGATATGCCTAATAGATGATTAGGAATATGGATTCAGATCTCTGATAGATCAAGATTGATGTAATAGCCAGCCATAAGCTCATAGATAGCAACTGAGGCCTGGAAAGTGAAGAGGAAAAGGATTTAAGGCAGTGGTTTATAACCTTTAGGGATACTAAACCCATTGATAATATGAAGAAAACAATGGCCTTCTCAAGTACACAAACAGATTAGTGTGTATACAATCTCAGGGGGTTCCTAACCTCTGAAACCTATTGTTGAGCTTTTCAGGGTCTGTCATGGATTTCAGTTAAGAACTTCTGATTTAAGGAACAGACAGAGAAGTGTTTGAGATGGGGAGAGAACTCAAGAAAGGTGCCTCAGAAGCCAGTGATAAGACACAGCAAGGGAGCAGTTGGAGAATCAGAGGTTCCCAGTGCTTTATGCCGTAGAGTAGGAGGAAGCTTCAAGTGTGCCATTGGATTCAGCAGTGAGCCATTCATTTGTAACATTTTGTACTGTGTAGAGGCAGAAGGCAGATTATGCCAGTTTGAAGAGTGAAGTGGGAGTTTGGGAAACAAGGCAAGGTAAACAGAGTAAAGTCTTGATGTTCTCTGATAAACAGTACTGATAAAAGAATAGAGCCCTTTTTAAGGACTTACTAAAAGGGAAATTCCATAATTTTGATTACCTATGATGATATTTCAACCCAGTGGTTCTCAGCTGTCTACCCATTAGAAACATCTTGGAAATGTTTTCAAAATTAGGGCCTTACCAAAGCAAACTAAATCTGTATCTTTGGGGTTTGAGCATCTTCATTGTTGTTATATTGTTTCTGTTGTTTTGTCTTTGTCTTTTTATTTATTTAAGACACGGTCTCACTCTGTAACCCAGACTGCAGTACAGTGGTGTGATCATAACTCACTGCAGCCTCAACTTCCCAGGCTCAATCCTCTTGTCTCAGCCTCCTGAGTAGCTGGGCCTATAGGCACACACCCCCACACCTGGCCAATTTTTGTATTTTTTGTAGAGACAGAGTCTCACCATGTTGCCCAGGCTGGTCTCTAACTTCTTGGCTCAAGCAGCCTGCCCACCTTGGCCTCCCAAAGTGCTGGGGTTATAGGCATGAGTCTACTATGCCTGGCCTTGTCTTTTTCTTAATAGCTAAGAACCAATGTTACAATCAGAAAACTTCCTTATCACTCTTGTGTGTTCTGTGTAAGAACCCTTTCTTTTACTTGTATATTATCATTACATTACTCACCCTACTATTGTGCTAGTGTTCTTGACTTTCTCATAGACCATAATTTCAGGTTTTAAAAATGTATAGCTTTCTTCTGATCTCTAGCCAAGTTCTCCATATTTATCTTTTTTGAGTGATGCAGCCTTCAATCAGTTACTCAGATCTGACAAGTTCTGAGTAAAATAAGAAATTCTTAGTGGTACTTATATGTGGAAAGAGTATTCATTATGTAATCGTGTTTGGTTTAAGTATATTTTTTACTGTTTTTTAAAGCAGAAATGTTTGTGCTGTGTTTTATTTTCCCAAGTAGCTAATTTCATAACCTGACCTTCCTTTTCTCAAAATGGCACTTGTGCATGACATAGACCCTAAACAGGTTGTCTGTGCTAGAGCATTTTATGTGAAGGGTAACCCTGTAAAAGCAGTTGAAAGGAAACTATCAAAATCGGAAATTTCACCTGTTGTATTTTCCCCATGCAGTACGTTCTCTTGATTAAATTCTTAATGAGTTATCAGTGCTTCAAGCTTGAGCGCTGCATTCACACCCTTGAAATACATCAGAATATAGAGAAGCTTGACCTTGATGCATGCCAATTTTGACACCAACTTATGAGTGGATTTATTCAGTCTTTTAGCTACTTAGTGAATTAACATTTCCACTTGTAAATGAAAATAATAATCTTTCAAAAATTATGCTGTTTTGTTAGCATTAGTTTAGTGGCTAAATTGGTCTTACAAATTATAGTCACTTATAGGTAGCTTAGGACAAATAACAAAGTTCTCTGTAAAGAAATAAAACTTTCCAGCTTTTAAAATTATAGTCTGTAATATGGGAAGTAAAGACCCATATAAGACGTGCTCAAGAAAACAGATACCTTACATTTAAATGAAATGAACATCATAAACTTATATTGCAGTTTAATATCCAAACCTGTTATGCTTCTAATTTTCCTGCTTTTTTGCAGGTACCTAATGAAGTAAAATTTAGCATAGTACCTATTTTGTAATATGTAGTAGGTTTGGTCAGTCTTTTCCCGTTTCCTTCACCACCTTCCCTGTCCCCACTCCCCTCACCACCACCAAAAAAGACCCCCATAATCAACAACTGTTTGCTTTGATTTGGAATGGTTTTGTTATTGTTGGAGTTTTGTGAGTTTTTTTTTTTTTTTTTTTTTTAATTCACTGTTAAATTTTGTGCTTTTTTCAGCACTCATTCCACTTAACAGATACATCAAAGTTGTATTCTTTATTTTGGCCCCTTGCTTTTAAACTTGAAGGAATATGATTTGTTTTTGTGTTCCAAAGCTTGAAGACTGCAGTTAATAACTAGGAATCCTTTCCATTTTTGAACATTTCTCCATAAAAGTTGAAGAAAGGAGATAAAATGATAGTAACAATGATAATAGCTAAATTTGAATGCTTATCATGTGCAAGTACTGTGCCAGGTGCTTCATATGAAATTTAATCTTCACAACACTGTGGAGGATTCTGTTTATTGGCCTTATTTCACAGAGGAGGATATTGAGGCATAAAGGTGTTAACTTATCCACAGTCTTATGGCTAAGAAGTGCCGGAGTCTAGATTTAACCCAAACATTCTGCTGAGCTCTTCAACTTGAGAGAGAGAGAAAGAGAGTGAGTGTGTGTGTATGTATGTATAAGTAACATTGCTTTTTAATAACCTCAAGCTAACAGTTAAGCTCTGCAGACATTTTATTGAATGTGTATGGTGCATTGGGAACTATGCCAAGGCTGGAGTACGGAAATAAAGATTTGATCATGCTTCTGAGGAGCTTATTGTCTACTGAGGGAGACGTATAAATGGAAAGGATTTTACCATGGTTTGACTGTAGTTTGGAAAACTGCTGTGGTAGAAGTATGCTTAGTAACATGGTAATGGTACTCAGAATAGGGACACTCTGGCTTAGTATTGAGGATCAGATTTCTGAGTTCCTTTGATTTTTAAATTTCACCCATGATGATTTTAATTACCTTCTGTATTAGGATTTCCAAATTTTCATTTCCAACCTCGACCGAGACCTGTCCTGAACAATGGACTTTTAGCTGATTAACTGCTCTGTGTCTCCTCTTGGATGTCTCACAAGTTCCTTCAGCTCAAAATGTCCAAAACTGAATTGTTAACCTCCTCCTGCTTTTCTCACCTGTCCTGCAAACCTGCCCTCTCTCCAGTGTTTCTTCTCTTAGTAAATAGTATCTTAGGCCACAAACTGGCAGTCATTCTCCATCTCCCTTGTTTCTATCCCCATATCAATCACAAAGTTCTGTTCACTCCGTCTCCTAAAACTGTTGCTCTTCTGTCTACTACTTTCCATTTTCAAACAGCACTACCACTGTGATCCGTGCTGTCATCTTGCCTGGACTGCTATGCCGGATACCCCTTACCCGTTCTTCTCCTTCAGTCCGTTCTCCCATTGCAGAGTGGTGGTGATACATTTTTATAATGCAAATACGTGATGTCAGGTCTTGCTTTTCTTTTAGCTCATCATTACTTTTGAGATAAATATGAACATTCTTAATGTGGCATAGAAGGCATGATTTGACCCCGCCCTGCATCTCTACCCTCATCTTATGCCACTTTCCCTTTCAATTTTCCCTGCTGCTGATTCTCCCTTCAGGTCTGAGCAGTTCCTACTCTTAACTCAGCTGAGAACATCTGCCATTTCCTGAACCAAGTCTGTTCACTGCCAGGTCCCTATCCCCTAGTATGGGGCTTAATACTTAGATTTCCAGTTCATTATTACAGAATTGATTGAATGAAGGTGATGCTGAGCTGTAGAACAAGTGGGAGTGGATCACAGGTAGAAGTGGAGATAAATCATTTTCAGCAGAATGAATTAGGTTAAGCGGGCAAAAGGTTAATATTCTTTACATATTAGAGCTTCCATAAATCAATAAGAAATCTTAGAAGGAAAATGAGCAGAAGACAGGAGGCAGCTAACTTTAAAGAAATACAAATGGTTAGGAATAGAGTCATGCATTGCTTAATGACAAGGCTGTGTTCTGCGAAGTCAGTTTATGGTTGTGCGAACATCATAGAGTATGCTTACATAAGCCCAGATGGTAGAATCTACTACACACCTAGGCTATATGGTATAGCCTATTGCTTGTAGGCTGTAACCCTGTGCAGCATGTTTCTTTACTGAGTACTGTAGGCAGTTGTAACATAATGATAAGTATTTGGGTATTAAACATAGAAAGGGTAGAGTAGAAATACAGTATTATATAGGGTCTGTTATCGACCGAAACATTGCTAGGCAGCACATGACTGTATTTGAAAAGTTCACCCTCATTAGTATTCAAGGAAAATCATTTAATTCATTATTGTTGCTTTTCATATCTCAGGTTGTTAAAGATTTTTATAAAATCCTTTGATGACTAGGTAAGACAGCATGTGCGTATGATCCCAATCTTGTTTCATATGCACAGATAAATATACAGATTTAGAGCCTAGAACCATGTGCTTATATGAGTATAGAAAAAACCAGTTGTCACTGGTAGGGTTATAGGTGACTGTTTTATTCAAGTATTATGTAATCAGAAAATGATGTGCTATCTTCTTTAAATCTTGTATATTTAGACAATTTATCTGAAATATTAAGAAATCTATCCAAAATAAAAGTTGCTTTTATATAATAAGGAATCATATGCCAAATGGCTCATCTTTGAGTTTGAATTTCAAAATTTAAAGTTGTAGTCAGTAAAATACACTTTTTTCCTTTATCCACAATACTATATTAGTTACAATTATTGTTAGTATTGACTAATACATTACTTTAAAAGAGCATATCATAATTTGTGAGGTTTTTATTCTTCAAAACAATCACGGGAAGTAAGTGATACTGTGTTTTACAAAAGAGAACAGGAGCGGTACAGAACTAGTGCACTGTCATGTAGCTTCCATTACCGTTCATGTCTACTGTCTTAGCATCCACATTTTCTTCTTTTTTTTTTTGAGATGGAGTCTCACTGTGTCGCCCAGGCCGGAGTGCAGTGGCACAATCTCTGCTCACTGCATCCTCTGCCTCCCAGGTTCAAGTGATTCTCTTGCCTCACTAGCCTCCCAAGTAGCTGGGACTACAGGTGCCCACCACCACACCTGGCTAATTTTTGTGTTTTTATTGGAGGCAGGGTTTCACCATATTGGCCAGGCTGGTCTCGAACTCCTGACTTCAAATGATCCACCCACTTTGGGCTCCCAAAGTGCCGAGATTATAGGCACGAGCCAACCGCGCCTAGCCAGCATCCAAGTATTCTTACTTTACAGATGTATTTTAATATTCGTTGAAACAGTGAAAATCTTAAATAGACTACTGTTCAACATTATTAAGATGAGACAGGTTTTCAATTATATCTTCCTAATATTGCAAAATATTTCATTTTTTCAACTGGAACTTTTGCATGAGAGTGTAAACCATTGAACTTATCTTTTCTTAAACAGTCATTCAGAAAATCAGTATCATTTAAATCTTTCCCCATCACCTTTTAGACACCATTACAAATAATGTCATTGACTGGAGCATAAAATACACTCCTTTATATTTTTAATAAATAGATGCTGGCAACCTCAGAGTTGTTGACTAATTTCCGTTAAAAAACAGTACCTTGTAGCTTTCTTAATATAGATTTTTATAATCATAATTCACTTTAATACATAATTATTCACACGAATGCTACCTGCTTATCAGTCTCCAGACTGAATATCCAGATTGAGTCTCATAGCTAGTAGGTGGAGACATATGTAATGAAGGTAGTTTAACTTCTGTTTAACTTAATGTAATGATGTTTTTTGTACATCAAATACTTTTGCATTCGCTTAAGCATTTGTTAAATGTTTTATGGGTGGTATAATATGCAATCTTTTTCTTTGGAAGATAGAAGGTTTTTTATGGCCAGGCAAACTGTTGGTAAAATTTTCTTCATGTGGCTAGACTACAAAAATGTCCTCATCTATGTCACCCTGCCAAGCAAGTTCAAGGTTTTCAACTGTTACACCTTAGTGCATCTAACTGTCTCCCATTACTGCCCCTTTGAACACAAATGCATGCTGAAGGGAAAGTGGGGAGTTCAGAATTGATGATAATTTATGTAAACTAACAGAATAGTTGTAGAATTAAAATGGAAATTTATGGTATAATTTCTACATTTGTCTAGAATGTATCTTCATCTAATATATTAGACTCCTGGGATTTTAGAATTAGATGGGAATCTTACAAACCATCAGTCTAGTCTCATCTTTCATCTAATAGAAGGCTTGCTTTATGCCACTCTTAACTGTTAATTATCTAGCCCTACCTCCTTTGTTTGGACACATATCTTCTGGGGAGCTCACTACTTTACGGTATAAACATGTGTTTTTTTTTTATTTTATTTTATTTTATTTTATTTTTTTTGTGGCTTCATGAGATCTTTCATGTGATTTCAATTGACTGTCAGTTTTCTTTTTTATTCAGTTATTTGACAACAACTATTCTTTTTCCATTCTTATACTAAACGTCCTAAGATTTTCTTCACACAGCTCACTGTTTTTATATTTCACACCATTGTACTTTCCTTTGGCTATTTGGAAATAATAATATCTTTAATTAATAATTTATTTGATAAACTCAGGATATTCTAGATGTTTCAATAACAAATGGTATCACTTTCTTTGATCTGGACACTCCTATGTAACCTAGGTTTGTGTGTGTATGTGTTTGTTTAAATAATACAGTACAGTATATTTTGAACCCCATGTTGTCTTAATATAACCTATTATTAAAGTCTTAAACAGCTTTTAGATATTATTTTGGAAACTTTTAGGCAGAAATGTGGGGAGAGTAGTATAATGAACACTCATATATCTGTCACCAAGGGTTTTTTCCCCTTATTATTTTGCGTTGTTTTTTTGAGGCAGAGTCTCATTCTGTCACCCTGGCTGGAGTGCAGTGGCGCCATCATGGCTCATTGCAACCTCAGCCTCCCAGGTTCAGTCCACCTCAGCCTCTTAAGTAGATGGCACCACAGGGGTGTACCACCATACCTGGCTAATTTTAAAATTTGTTGTAGAAATGCAATATCTCTGTTGCCCAGGCTCGTTTTTTATTTTTTAATAGACACATGATTGTATTTATGAGGTACAAATATGTTTTAAAATCATCAAGCCAGGGTAGTGTGTCTATCACCTCATGCATTTATCATTTTTTTGTGGCAAGAGTAGTCAAAAGCCTCTCTGCTAGCTATTTTATTATATACAATACTTGACTGTTTACCATAGTCACCTACTGTGCAACAGAACACCATAACTTATTTTTCCTATCTAGTTGTAATTTTATATCCATTGACCAACCTCCCTTCATCCTCATCATCTTCTCCGTGGTCTCTGGTTGGTTTTTTTTTTTTAAGACGGAGTCTCACTCTGTTGCCCAGGCTGGTCTGCTGTCTCAGCTCACTGCAACCTCCGCCTCCTGTGTTCAAGCGATTCTCCTGCCTCAGCCTTCTGAGTAGCTGGGGATTATAGGTGCCCGCCACCACACCCGGCCTATTTTTTGTATTTTTAGTAGAGACGGGGTTTCACCATGTTGGCCAGGCTGATCTTGAGCTCCTGACCTCGTGATTCACATGCCTCGGCCTCCCAAAGGGCTGGGATTACAGGTTTCAGGCACCGCCCTCGGCCCTCCCCAGTCTCTGTTAACCACTCTTCTACTCTCTGCTTCTATTATAACACTTTTTTTTTTTTTTTTTTTAAGATTCCACATACGAGTGAGATCATGAGGAATTTGTCTTTCTGTGTGTGGCTTGGTTTATTTAACATGATATCCTCCGGGTTCATTAATGTGGCCACAAATGACAAGATTTCATTCTTTCTTGCAGCTGAATAGTGTTCACATTTTGTTTGTCCATTCTTTCATTGTTGGACCCTTAGATTGATTCCATATCTTGGCTATTACAAATAGTGGTGTAGTAAATATCAAAGTGCAGAAATCAACATCCTAATTTGATTTTCTTTGCATATATATTCAGTAGTGAGATTGCTGGGTCATGGGGTAGTTCTATTTTTAATTTTTTGAGGAACCTGTATACTGTTTTCTATAAGGGCTGTGTTAGTTTACTATCCTACCAACTGTGTAAAGTATTCCCTTCTCTTCACATCCTTAGCAGTACTTAGGTGTTTTTGTTGTTGTTTGCTTGCTTTTGTGTAACAGCCATTCTATCTGGAGTGAGGTGGTATCTCATTATGGTTTTGATTTGCATTTTCCTCATAAGTGACGTTGAACATTTTTTCATATACTTGTCAGCCATTGGTATGTTGTCTTTTGGTATGTCTGTTAAGGTGTTTTGCTTATTTTAAATCAGATTATTTGTTTCTTTTGCTGAGTTGTTTGAATTTCTTATGTATATTCTGGATATTAATCTCTCATCAGATGTATAATTTGCATATATTTTCTCCTGTTCTGTAGGTTGGCCTTCACCCTGTTAATAGTTTCCTTTGCTGTGCAAAAGCTTTTTAGTTTGATATGATCCCTGTCATCTAGATCTAAAAATCATTAAGAGATGAAGCAGTAACACAGCATTTTTTGGTCCTAAAATACTATGATAACTAGTATTATCATGTATAATACTATGATAACTAGTATCTGTGCTGTATCCCAGAATAGATTATCCAAATTTGTTTGGTGGCAAGATTCCAGACATCAAGAGAGTCATCTGAAATGGTATCTCAGTGTATTTGTTACTGAGTTCAAACAGTGAAAGATTTTAAATTATAGACATGACATTCCCCCAAGTATATTTGAGTGTACATCTCTAAAAAAGAAGTCTGTCTACATAACCACTCTATTTTCTCTTCTAACAAAATTAACAGTAATTTCATAATATCATGTCACTCAGATCTATTCAGATCCACTCAAATCACTTAGATTGCTCTCAAGTATCTTTTATACTGGTTTGTTAAAACCAGGATCCATTCAAGGACCATGTTATACAGACATTTTGTCATTTTAATTAAAAATATGGGATTTACATTTATCAGTGATAAATTTTATTTTCTTGGCAGTACCTCTTTGGGCTTGCCCAGTAATCAGCAAGCTTTGTCTTAAAGGGCCAGGGAGTATATATTTTAGACTTGTGGTTTATTTGGCCCTTGTCACAACTACTCAGTTGTACTGCATAGTCATTATGGAAACACACAGGCATGGCTGTGTTCCAGTAAAACTTTTGCAAAACAAGGAAAAACCGGCACTGGCCCATTGGCTGCAGTGTACTGACCCTTGCCTAACCTGTTATGATCTTGGTTTTGTTTTGTTTTTTTCTCACCTGTAACTGTTCTCAAGTTTTGCAATTAATTAAATAATACAATGAATATTCAACTATTGGTGAATCCATCTGTCAGTAATAGCCACAATTTAATGAACACTGTATGCTATGTACTTGGCATAGATAATAATATTTAATTCTTAAAAGCACCCTGGAAGGTACAGGTGCTATTATCGCCTATTATAGACGAGAAAATGAAGAATTTAGAGGTAACTGGCACAGTGTCACATAGCTAAATGGGAACACTAGGTTAGAGCCCCCTATGTAAAGCTTATTTTATGCTGCCAAACGGATATGAAAGAACATCAACATTCTAAAAGGCAAATGTTAGCTTTTGTCCATCTTGATCATGGGCTTATGTTGAGAGACTGTCAAGTAATGTGTTGGAATTGGGACACAAAATGTCTATTTCCTAATCTGCTATTTTGGGAGCTCTTTAAATAATATGAGGTTAGTTTGTATGGCATGTCTGACTTTTAGAAAAGAGCTATCTCTAGGACACGATGTGGGTTCATGTTGTGTTTGCAGATTGATCTATTATCAGTCCTCCGCTGCTTCTCTCATTTCTCAAATCATAGATGGTAATTTTGTGGTTAGAGCCTTCAGGTGTTAATTCCTCTGTATGCTCGGCTGCAACTTGAGTGCATTTAAAGTAGCTAAATTCTTCTTTTCTGCATTCTCAGGTTTATTTAATCTCTTGGATTTCAATTAGAATTTAGATTTATTTTTGCTCTGTTTTTATGACAGGGCTTATTGTGGCCTTTCAGTTTAAGTATCTTTCCCGGTGTGGAAAATTTTAAATGTAGTTGTCTTTGATGCAGTATGTCTTAAAAGCCAGAAGGTGGCGATGTTTTCCAGTTAAGATTTCAATTCCTTGTAGTTGCTGGAGCAATGTTTTTGAAAACCACTAGAAAGAGGACCAAAAATACAGATAATGTGTTCTTGTCCACAAAATCATTGAGTGTGGAAGAATGTGTTTTAACTTCTATGATGCATTTTAATAGAAAGCTAGAAATATGCCACTTTCTGAAAGGAAGACAGCTACAGTTTTAATGTTTGCTTTTTAAGAAAATATTTGACAAGTCAAACTAAGCCATTTACTTGAGAAACAGGACAAAACACCTGATCAATTTATGTCTTAATATTAGCCCTTGGGCTGTGGGCAAATAATTGGTATTTATATTTACATCAAAATGGGAACAACTATTTTTCTTATACTAAACCTCATATATATATATGTATATTTGTTTTTTAAAAAAGATCCAGACTTTACCAAAAAAAGAAATCAAAAAGAAAAGGCACTCTGTTGTGCCAGGTCTCTGAATAGAACAGATATAACTACAGAAGTGCATATGTAGATATATAAACCAAAATAAACTCATAATTAGACATACAATTTTTTTCTACTCTAATAAACATGGATCTCTGTCTATATCTGTGTAGCTTTTTAATTTAAAAGCTCCATTTAGTAGTCTGTTTTATAAGACTGTACTGTACTTTATTTAACTGGTCCATTTTCATTGGATATGCAGGTTGTTATAAATAAAATTGCAGTATATCATCTTATTTATACTTTGCTCAGTTCAGTTATTTCTTATTGTTACCAGTTGACTGCAGTTCCGCATATATGCACATTTTAAATTATCTGAATACACATGGCCAGAGTATCTCCTATAGAAGGTTTTTGTACCAAACTATAAAAGAACACTGATTTACTCACACCTTCAACATTGTTTGATATTTGCCAATATAAGTCAGTGGAATCTTATTTTTTTAAGTTAGCATTTCCTCAATACTAGTAAATGCAAAGAACTGCTAAATAAATAACTGATTAGTCCAAGAAAAAATCGAATTTTAATATCGTTAGCATCAAGGGATAATGAAAACACATGTCCAACTTCAGTCACGTCTAAGGAACTGGGTTATAATTGTCTTAAATGTTCATATAAGAAAAAACAGTTAAAAACTAAAGTATCCAACTTAATTACTTTCATGTAAGAAATTAGAAAAATAATATATTAAATCTGTGGAAGGAGGAAACAATGGACAGGGGCAAAAAATTCGGTAGAGAGGATCAGCTGATAGTTTGTTCTGTGAAGAAACCAAAGTAGAAAAGCCTTCCAGTAAGATTAACGAGAGCAATAAAAAGCAGGAATAAATGACACTAGAATGAAAAAAGGATAAGTAGGCTATAATAGACTTTAAAAGATTATTAAGACAGCCATGAAGAATCGTATGCCCAGTAAATAATTTAGAAGAAATGGAAAAATTAATTTAGCAAGACAGATTTAAGAAGAAAACAGAGACATGAATTATTTAAAAACTCTTAGAAATTGAATTAGTCTTTAAAAATTTATCAAACAAGAGACAGTCCCAGATAATTTTCAGGTAACCTCTTCTAACCTGTCTTCCAGAGAATTAAAAAAGAAAGAGGAAAGAAATAAACTACCTTAAATTGTCTAATGAGCCTAGTATAACCTTGATGCTCAAACCAGATAAGGACAATACAAGAAAGGAATGTCACAGGCTAATTCTACTTAATAACATAGATGTATCAATCCTAAATGAAGTATTAGCAAACCAGATCCATCATTAATATTTAAAAATCATGAATTAATTGGATTTAGGGACATAACACTGTGTATGCGTAATAAGTTTAAGAGAAATATATGAGAATGATAAAACCTCAATTGAAAGTAGAGGTTTTCTCTGGAGGGAACATTGAGGAGGATGTGGTTTGGAGAACTGCATGGGGAAGCATCAGTTGTATTATAATGTTTATTTTTTAAGCTGAATAGTAGGTACATAGATGTTCATTGTGTTCTTTTTGCCTTTTTGTATATCTTGAATATTTTATACTATAGGGCCATGGTTATCAGGCTTAATAGCTTTGTAGGTTTAAATGTCACTTTCAAATGCTATATTTTTGGTAGAGTTGCTTAAACACATTCCCTTTGGAAGCTATACAAACCAGTGTAAAAAAAAAATCATGTAATAAACCACCACGAAATATAATGAAGCATACTGTATATGCGTTTTCATGAATGTTGTGTTAAAGGACTTGTAGGAAAAAAGATTGTTAACTCTTTTGCATTCAGTGAAAATAGGTGGCTTTGAAAATAAAGTTTCAGCCTTGCTAATAGGTTTTTTTTCATGCTGAGAAAAGAAATAGTTTGGAATTCTAGGTAGAGGAGAAATTTAATATAGTTCGGAGGTTGAAATGTTGGATTTCATAGTGTTCATACACCAAATAATTGAACATTTACAATGTGTCAGATACAATGTTGAGCCATGGAAATGTATAGACCTATAAAACAGTCTTTCATCTCAGGAGGCTTAATTTAGTAGGGGAAATAGGTGATTCTGATGTTTAAGTGTAGGTATATCATAGTCATAAACAATTTGGAATATATATTTCCTTTTGGGAATTAGTTTCCATCTTTCATTTAGCTGTTTTGTTGTTTTTCTTGTTTTAATTTAAACAAAGTGGTGTGTGTGTATGTTTTCAAGAATAACCTAAGCCTTTGAACTACTAATATTTAGTCGGGTAGACCACTTTAACCCATCAATAACTTATGTCACTACACTTAAAAATACAATTGATATGGTAGGCAATCAGATGCTTTGTAGAAATTGAGATTTGTCTGTCTCATTGGACTGTCATTCTAATTATATTATTGAAAAGGGATACATCTATTTAACTTTAAAAAGTAAATCTTTGGTAATATCCAGCTCTGTTCTCTTGTTCTACAAGACAGATGAACTGATTGCAAGTGGGTCTTTTTGCATACTTCAAAAAATGTGCCCTTTCATGTAGGTTGCCTCTTTTTAAAAAGTAGTGACTTTTTATGTCACATCTTTAATTGGAAACTTCTTATTAAAGCAATATTTTCTGAGCCTGCTTGTCAGATTACTCATATTATAAAATGTGAATACTTAGTAACTTATGATGAACTATTCTCATGAACTTATTTTTAAGATTTAAGTTGCTGAAATGTTGAAAAATTAGCAATTTTGAACTAATTTCAAGGCTTCTTTTTTGCATTCACACAGATTTGCTTTACCCTTTTTTCTTGACTCAGTTTTACTAATATTGTCCTTAGTTTTGTCCTCTCAGGCAGAACTCAAAATAGTAAATTCAGAATAGAGTAGAACTCAAAAGTAGTAAATCTGAGTCAATTTGTTTTCACCTGTTTGATATAAAAACAAGTCTGTCATGAAATAGTAAATTTGGTAGTTTATTTGCATGAAGTTTCCTGTTACGTAGTTGCTTTCTGGTAGCTCATCCTCAAGGGATGTGCAACAGCTAGGATTAGGTTTGGCTGTATATCACAGAAATTCAACATGAGGGAAATTGATTTTTCTCTCACACTCATGAGGTCTAGAATTAAGAAGTAGGGAGATAATAAGGAGATTCACAGGGTAAGGGGCCCAGGCTGCTTCTATCTTGTTGTTCTACCATCTTCATCCTCATTGTCTCATGCTCCAAAATTGGCTACTTGAGCTTTATCCAGCCTATAGACAGCAAGAATGAAAAAGGGCAGAAAGATAAAGGAGCCCTTGCTGACTTAGTTGGTTGCTCTGAGTAGACTTCCCGGAAGATACATAAGCATTTCATTTTATGTGTCGTTGACCAGAACACATTCAGGTGGCCAGTTGGCTATACCAGTTGTTGCTAGGAAAGCTGAAATCTGTAGTATTTTATTTCTGCCACATTGTACCCAGCTAAGTCTGGCAAACTCTTAGCAAGTAAAAGTTACTTTTTAAGGAATGAAAGGCCTGGATTTTGAAGTATATTGGATGTCATGGTAGCTTTTTTTTAAATGGCATTTTTAGTGGGGAGAAGAAGGGACATGATTTTTGTTTGTTTGTTTGTTTGTTTTGCTGAAGTCTCGCTCTGTCGCCCAGGCTGGAATGCAGTGTTGCGATCTCAGCTCACTGCAACCTCTGCCTCCCAGATTCAAATGATTCTCCTGCCTCAGCCTCCCGAGTATCTGGGATTACAGACATGTACCACCATACCTGGCTAATTTTTGTATTTTTAGAAGAGACCAGGTTTCGCTATGCTGGCCAGGCTGATCTCAAACTCCTAACCTCAGATGATTAACCCACCTTGGCCTCCCAAAGTGCTGGGATTACAGATGTGAGCCACCATGCCTGGCCAGGGACATGATTTAATTCTAATAATAGTTGAAAAATAAATAGAGATTCATTTTTTACATTTCAAGATTGTTTATGAAAAGCGAATTAAGAGAACATTTAAGTTTAATGACTTTATTTTATTTGTTTTATTTCTCAGGATGTGATCTTCGTGGTGAAAAGCTAAATTTTTAAGCCACCCCAATGGATGCAGACAGTGACGTTGCATTGGACATTCTAATTACAAATGTAGTCTGTGTTTTTAGAACAAGATGCCATTTGAACTTAAGGAAGATTGCTTTGGAAGGAGCAAATGTAATTTATAAACGTGATGTTGGAGTAAGTATTTGAGTTTTGATATTTGTACTACATAAGCCTAATTTTATAGTTCTATGAGTGATACTAAAATGTATTCATTCTACAGGTAGTTTATGAGCACCTTACCATGCGCTAGTTGTCCTGGATACAGAAGTGAGCCCTGTAAAAGCAGTCCTTCATCTCGTGGAGGTGCAAGCTTTTGTACATAGAGTGCCTGTACCTGAATTAGCAAAGAACTCGTTGGTTACAGAGACATTTTATTGTTCTCTCAGTTTATTTTAACCGAAGAAAGGAACCCTTATATTCTCACATATACCCATTTCAAATATTATTATATTTGAATGATGCCTTAATATACAATTGTTATATTAATTATCATATTCTTTTTTAATTAACCAACGTAGATGGTTTTCTTTCATAACAAACTGCTGAAAATAATATATTATTAAGATAAACTGGATAGCTTGAATTTTAGTTTTTGTTAAACATGCAATATTTTAAAGCCTGAATATTAATAATGAGCAAAACCTTAGTGTTTTGAGATTAACATTATAAAAGATATTGAATGTCATTATAAACCAAAGATTGATGAGATGGATATACATTTTATACATTTATTATGAAAATTAAGAATGTATCTCAAGGCTCTATTTAGCTCAAACAATTAGATGCCCAGGATACCTACGTAAATTGTCATTAATTCTTAATACTAGAAACTAAGTAAAGATGTGAGTCTGCCCAGATTAATAGCTTTCTAGTTTGATAATATGGCATGTGACAGAGAACGAAGAACTTAAAATGTAACAAAAATTTTAAGCAGAAACATCTGATTCATTTATATGTTAGTCAGTAAACATTTATCTCTTTCTTACATAGAATGGACTTTAACAAATATTTCCATTAATGAAAAGTTGCAATGAAAATTTAAATTTGCAGGTTGTCTTGGAGCTTAGTCCTTGAACTATTTATACTCACTTTGTATTTATTTCATTGTAACCCATAGCTTTAATGCCTTCCAAAGCTAATTAATTTCTTCTCCAGCTCCAACATGTCTCCATTACTCAAGATGCCCATGTTGAACTTGAGTATGTAATAAGCATCCCAACTGTAGGATGCAATATAAAGTAGTGATGAGTACCATGAAGCAGAATAAATTAGAAGGTTATGAAGGGGTGGGTATTTCAGGGAAATGGTAAGGGAGCGCCTCTCTTCAGGAGGGGACATCTGGTAAGAGACCTGAATGAAGTGGGAATATTGAGGGGAGAATATTCCAAATGAAAGCAACAGCTACTGCAAAGCGTCTGAGGCATGAACAGATTTGGTGTGTGTGAGGAGCCATGTAAGTTCCAATCATGTGACTGGAGTGGAATGAGAGTTGAACTGTTTATGTACTTGGAGTACATTGATTTCAAGTATATAGAGTGAGATATTTCTGTACACCTTGTATTTTTAATTAATCAAATGTCTTTTTGGATTAATATGTTCTTTGTGTTCAGCATTGTACTTGATTTCAGAATGGGTGATTTGGAGAGCAGTTATTGCAGTCTTGGATAAGCTTGGAGTAGTATTTAGACATTAATATGACTGTATACAACAGAACCATATGTGAAAAGTAATGCTTATGAGGTAATCAGATTTTTTCCCCCCCCAGAAAGTATTAATGAAGCTTAGAAAACCTAGAATTACAGCTACAATTTGGTCCTCAGGAAAAATTATTTGCACTGGAGCAACAAGGTAAATGCTACTTGAATTTTTTATTTTTATTTTTTACTTTTTTCCTCATGGAATGGACATTTTCCTAGATTTAACAGCAAAATTATATGTGAAGTTTGCTGTGTTCCTTAGGGTAAAACTTATTTTCTGTGTAACTGATCATCTTTTTCTTTCCTTAAAACCATAGTGAAGAAGAAGCTAAATTTGGTGCCAGACGTTTAGCCCGCAGTCTGCAGAAACTAGGTTTTCAGGTAACATTTTCAAACACTATCTAAACTACAAATATTGAAGGATTTATTTTTGTAGAATTAAAAATTGTAATAGACTCAAGAAATCACTATACATACTATTCTTACGATTGAACTTTTTCTAGGTTTTTAATACTGCCCTTCAGCATGAAAATTAGTAGCAAAATTTGGCCATGTGGGTATTTGTAAAGGATCCTAGCTTTTTCCCGAATTCCTTTCCCATAAAGAGACTTGTTACCTCACAGGTTAATTTCCTTTTCAACTCTTTTTAAGTTTTTTCGCTTCTGACATACACATACAAAATCAGTTTTGGTCATCTCAAGAATGCCGGGTCAGGATGGTAAATAGAGAACTGCAGAGGCCTGTTGACATGGACACACCAGCTGGCAGGCTCTCACACTTGTAACGTGACTGTCACCGGCATGTCAGCCTTATCAATACGTATAATTTGATAGAGGTATACCTTTGAATAAAATAATTATGTATTATGGACTTGCTAGGTCACTTGCAAATGATAGATAAGTAAAAGATAAAGATGAGATATGGTCCCTCAAGGTGAAGGCAAGGCTGTTTGGGATTGAGACAAGTTTGTAGAAGTGGGGATGGAAAGTTGTGTTTCCCCCTGATGACTGTCTACTCAGTCCTTCTGAAGTAGAGGGTGATAGGAAGAGACTGAATGGCTGGTGCGAGCCGGAGTTGGTGCTTGAGGAGGGAGGCAGTAGAGAGTCTTGAGTTGTGCTGTGATTTGAGAATGCTGCCACTTCGTGGTTTCCTGGCTTTCTGCAACTGCTGTGTGCAAGAGTGAGCTGGAGGATAGTTAGCTCATCTAAAATTGTGATTTTAGGAGGAATGTTTGAAAAATAACGAGATGAAACAGTTGAAGATGCTGGTAGGAGTGGCTGAAGTTATTACTGTTAAGAGAGCATTATTTTCGGCCTTGGAACTTCTTTTCTTAGCATGACATTAGAAGTGTAGAGAGAAATCCCGATTAGTTAAAAACAAGTTTATCACTCTATCCCCAAAAAGAAAATAAACCTCTAACTGATCTTACAGAAATACCATTTTACCTAATTGCATATGATAAAAACATCTGGCTTTTGGAGCCCAGTGTACAGTCTGTATTTACTAACATTCTAAAGTGACATCTTTTCTGTTTTTACTCTAGCAAGATGACCTGGCTTTAAATTTTTTCCCTCATTATTCCTCTTTTCCTAGTAGTTTTAAGTATTTCACTTAAAGTATTAAAAAAAATTAAGCATATAGTTAGAAAGACCCAGTCAGTTTTAATCATGCAAATACCTCAGGTTTTAGTTTTTTTAATGACGTTTTTGAGCTTTTTAAAAAATTGAATTAAAGCTTTCAATGCTACGCAACTTACAGTACTAAACATACACTTAAAATGTTTTTATCTTGTTTGCTCTTGTTTTTAAGGATTGACAATTATTAAGGATTGCCATGATGAGCAGATTTTTTTGTTTGTTTCAAAATAAATTTATTGAGTTTTACTTCTCTCCTAAAGGTAATATTTACAGATTTTAAGGTTGTTAACGTTTTGGCAGTGTGTAACATGCCATTTGAAATCCGTTTGCCAGAATTCACAAAGAACAATAGACCTCATGCCAGGTAAGTCTTTGAAGCAATTTATCTTGATAAATTACCAAATTTGAAATTACTAGTCAGGCTGTAAACACTTATATTAATTGTGGCTTTTTTTGTATAGTTACGAACCTGAACTTCATCCTGCTGTGTGCTATCGGATAAAGTCTCTAAGAGCTACATTACAGATTTTTTCGACAGGAAGTATCACGGTAACAGGTATTCTATTATATCGATACCAAACTTGTCAGTTATGGATTGAATGATACAAGATGCTCATACCAAGGTAGAAATCATGTCTGATTTGTTCCTATCTGTCACTTATGCCCTTTAGGAAGAACCAGTCTCCTGACTTTTAACACTGTAAATGTGTTTTACCTACTTTTGTACTATTTATAAATGTTACACGTATTATTTTGTATCTGTCTTCTTTCACTCAACATTATCTTAGTGAGATTCATCTGTATTATGTTCTGTGTAGTTGTATGTAGATCATTCATTCTTAGATATGGACATTTGAATAGTTTCCAGTGTGGAGCTTTCAAAATATTCTGGTATGTGTATCCGTAGTATGATTTTTTTTTTCAATTTATGATATCTTACATTTAAAATACGAGAAACTCATTTTATAAATTTCACAGAGGTTTTTACATAAGCAAAATATTAAATATAATTGATACCTGTTTGTTATATTTATCTTGCTATATCTTTTGAATCTTTATTTGGAGAAGGGGTTTCAGAAGACTAGGCATTCATGTCAAAGGGTAGCATTAGCATGCTGTGTGACTTTTTAATGGTACTATGATTATTATAAAGTGTACAGAAGCGTTGCTTGAGAGTCAGGCCCAACCTTAGGCAAAAATCAATTAAGATTTCTTTAGTGTCCTTGAGCTTTGTTGTTTCTTTCTTCAGTCCTTAGAGGAAAATAACAATTTAGTCTCTTAACAAATAAACTTTAGTTTTAACTCATCCCATGGGTTTTTCCGTCTTCCTTGGGAACTTTCAAAGCGGATTCCAAGATCCCACCTGAATCTTAAATATGGGACGGCAGAGGAGATGTCTGTTTCTTCCCTTCTTTCTGCTCTCTGTTTCTACACTTTGGAGCCTGGACATCTGAGAAGCTCCAAAGTCTATTAGTAAATCTCTGCTAAGTATGCAATAAAACAATGCATATGCAAAGCTCTGTATTTACTGAGTTACTAGATATTAAAATGATAACAAACGGAAGACAATTGACCTGGTTAAGTAGTATTCATTATTTACTTACACCAGGAATATCCTGTGAAATGTTAGTAATACTGAATTGGTTCCCATGAGCAAAGCATAGCAGTGTGGGGATAAGATGAGTCAGGAAGGACCTGACCAAGACAGGATGTGGTTAGGACCTTTAGAGAGTTCACAGTGGGTAAATTTGTTAGTTTCCTGGGTCTTTCAAAAGCAGTAAGTATGTATTAATGAAGCCATTTTTATTCAAATAAATTTTATGAAAATAGTTTTCATTGTCCTTTTTGTTTCTTTTTAGCTATTTAAATGAAAGATTACATTTTTATAAAGCTGTTCGAGAATTAACATAACACATGGTCACCTCATAGCCTTCTGCTTTTTTTGTTTTCTGTTGATTCCTATAAGCTCTGAGGCTTATGACCGGATTGGTAACAAACATGTGGATACCCAGTGGTGGTGAATCTGTGGGGATTTTTAAACCACAGTAGTCCACGATAGTTTGTACGCAGTTTTTTGTATACTTTTTATTCACTCTGGTGCCCGAAAACAAAGTGAATAACCTCATTTTGTGTTTCATATGTCCTTTAATTGCCCAGAAAAAAATCTGTATTATTTTTGCCCTTATTATGACTATGTGTATAATTATATGTGTAGTTTTTTTAAAAAAACAATTAACTTGATATTCTGTACTACTCGAATATTTTTAATTCTGGGAAATCAGTTTTTCCTAGTGCTCTACTTTCCAACTCTTCTCACTCCTTTCTCCGTTGTGTTTATTACAGGGCCCAACGTAAAGGCTGTTGCTACTGCCGTGGAACAGATTTACCCATTTGTGTTTGAAAGCAGGAAAGAAATTTTATAAGTCACCACTTAATTGGTTAGAATCTCTAACTGAGCACCTTTTAAAACCTGCTGCACATTGGACTCAAAAGGAAAACTGGACCAACAGTAATTGAGGAAATAGACTCTTTTATTCATTCACGGCTACAGTGTAAGCTCCAGTCCCTTTGGATTTTATTCCAAACCTTGCTGTAATATAAAAGGAAGTTTACAAGACATGACATTGCTGCTTTTACAAAAGGACATTCTATTTATTTTCGCAGTAATTCTCATGTCCCCATAAGCAGAGCTGTCACAGTGTGCACTACCTTAGATTGTTTTATTGTTGTCATTGTTATTTTTTTTCCATTTTGAGCTAATGTGTTTTATTTGTGAATAGTCTTTTACATTTTTGTATGCTGAATATGGGCACCAAAGAACCTGTAAAAGTTATCTTTTTCAATTGAATGTGCACAAATAAAAGTTTGGAAAAATCTCTCTTCATATCCATTCTCTAACTTTTATTCCCCGTTTTCTATTTTAACAAAAATTGTGTTCATACTTCTTTTTTTTTAAATCTATGCAAGCTTAAGACTTTGGCTAAAATGTGTTGGCTTCTTTTTGAAGTGCATTTTGTGTGTGTGTGTGTGTGTGTGTATGCACCACATGTGTGTAGTATCTTTTAATGCTCTGTTACCAAATAACAAATATAAATTTTTGTTCTTGAAGATTAGAAATCAAAACGTGTATATAAACTCTAGGGAACCGGAGTAGAAGTTTATAGATAAAGGATAATGTTTTATGTTGCTAATTTAATATGATAGAAAATGTTAAATAACTTGTAAAAGTTAAGAAATTGTAGTTTTAAAAAGAGAAACCTCTTACCCACTAGATGGACATGAGAAAGAAGCTGGGATGAATGGTGCCTCATTTGGACCTTTGTTTTTCCAGAAAGACTCAACACCTGTAGTTGTAGAGAAGTGATTGAGGTTCTTTAATCTTGGGTTGGTGCTCAAGGCTATACTAAGAATCTTGTCAGAAGCTGGTATAACATTGAGCTGTTTTAACAAAAGTGCCCACAAGCCAAGCTGCCTGTGTGCCACAATGTAATGATCAAATAGTCCCACTTGAATTTGAAAGCCATTTTGTGTGATATTGTCCTTCCCCTTGCTGTATCTTATTTAATGGAGTTAAAGAGTGACTATGCAGTATATGGGATTGCTACTCTTAAAGTGATAATAAATACGCATTTATGAAACAGTGTGTCTGGCTCACCCAGGAACCCTGAAGTGGTAATACAGGATCAAGCTGTAGTTGTTCCCTGTCACTTAGATTTAGGAGTTTAGTGTAACCAACAGTAATTATACCGAGAAACAAAGCTAAGTGGAGGGTCCAATTAACTTCTCAGGAGAAACTTAATGGAGACAATATTCCAACACAATGTTCCACAAAAACTTGTATTTCCAAAATGTTTTAAAACCTTTGTGGAAAAATTGCAACATCCTAACCTCCATATATAGTATATTTTCCTTACCATATTGTAAAATCTTGAAAACCTAGCTTAGGCACTGCACTGAATAATACATAGAATTTTTATCTTTTTTCTTCTCAGTGCCTTCCCTAACCTGCTTCTCACTCCCTCCAAAGTAGAAGGCAAAGCCTAACTTACATTTTTCTTTCTTATGAAAGATTTCATTGAGATTTTTAGACTTTTTTTTCCTTTTTTTTTTTTTTTTTAAAGTGTTTATTTCCTTCATTTTAAGATTCAGTAGGCTAGCCAAAGTCATAAATATAGAGAATAAAATGACATGAAAGAGTTACAAGCTCACTGTATTAAATATTTTACATATTTCATTTAGTTTTAATTAATAGTAGTAAGGCACCTCCTGTTTTGCAATGTTCACCGAAAAAAGAAATATAGAATGGGGAAAACTATATAGCCAAGGTAGAGATCCAGATGATGGAACCTTTTTAGTATTCACATGACTTGAAAATGGGGCAGATCAGTAGCTAATTGAAGTGCTTTATCTGAAGGGAGAGGGTAAAGACAGTGTGACCAGGTCAAGGATGGTTTCAGGGCTGCCGAGTGAGCTTCACCTAGCAGTGTCCATGGGTAATTTGCTAACCTTAACAAAGACAGGAAGAAGTGAGTGCTCTGATGTCTTCTGCTGGCTCTCCATAAGTACTGTAAATTTTTTTAATAAATAAAAACTGTGAATGTATATGTATAAATTGTAAGTATTTCCCCCTTTTTATTTTTGAAAATCACAAAGCTTGATTTGGTGTGGGGCAGTGGATATTGGATAAAAATTAATTTGAAGACAAAATTGTTTAGTTACAGACTCGGTAATAAAAGAAAAATAGAATGCTCAAGATACTGAAGTCGAGGTCACTAGTAATAAACCAAGCTAGGTTGATAAACAGTTTCCTGCCCATTTACAATGAATGGCTAAACCAAAGAATACCTAAAGTATAGATAGTGTTTGAACTATGAAACACGGAAGGAAACATGGGGAGAACACACTTTACCTTCTCTTTCCAAAAACAAAAGACAATGCATGCCCTAACTTGCATTTGAAATATGCCATGATAGAACTGAGATCTCAAATCTTTACTTTTAGCTTCCCCCTGCCAATTTTAATGCAGATAATTCACTGCAGATCCAGGCCTTTTAGTCATTCTCCTGAGTCTCTGATACAGTTTTACTATCTTACATAGATTTATAGTCTCTCTGCATTGTTATAAGGGAGTGTAGTATATCATATTCCCTTATATGACATTGAGACAGTTTGTTAGGAACCAGTAGGAAAATTCCAGGCTAAATGAAAAGGAGCTTTGGCTCCTAGTATTCTCTTTTCTTCAGGTTGATCATGTTTTAAAATTCTTTTCCAAGCTAGGTTGTTCATGATTTTAAGTTTTTTGTGTGTCATCCATCACTTACAATACTAGTAATTTAATATGTTACTACTTAAGTGGTTCAAGATTTGATTGTGGATTTTCTATCATCATACCCAAATTTTAGTAGTAAGACATCTTACCAAGTCTTTAAAATCAACTGGAGAAGTAGAGAACAGTTCATCATTGTGTGGGTGAAACCCACATTGCTGGTACAGGTGGCCATCATAGAGAAGCACATAGTGAGGGAATTGTCCTGATGTCTGAATGTCATTTATTATGTCTGCGGTCATCTGAAAGTCATCATCGATTATAACCTGTGTGCTGTAACCTGAGGTAGTGATATTCCTGAGGCGTGTGAAGAATTGCAGGACACTGTGGATGACTATACATTGTCATGAAAGCCTTACAAGGACGCTGCTTTTATAGGCTTGACTTAATAAACTTAAACCTAATTGCTTAGAGATTTGGATAAATAACCTAATGGTCTGACTCCTTTTCTAATATTTTACTAACAGCTACTTCTAAATAAACGTGGTCCCAGGATTTTAAAATTCTTTTCTATGTATTTTTTAAAAATGGAAAAAATGCTCATTTTTCTCAACGATTGCAGAATTCTTTTAATATTTTACAATATTAACATGAAATTCATAAAAGGATATTTTGCATTAAATTGTAGTTTATAATTCATAAAATAAGCTCTTTAATCTTCATACTTTTTGAACTGTAACTAGGAATTACTACTGAAATCCTCGCCGGGACCCTCCCCTAATCCAGGTAGAATATACAGGCAGTTGTCCACACTGTGTGTCTTTCTTACGTGAGACCCAGTGCAAGTAGTGTCTTGGTAGGCAAAAACTGTACCCTCGTGTCCAGGCCACTTGTGTGTCTGAATAATAAAGCTGCGACTGGCCTCCGTTCATATATAGCTTAAGGCAGAGGTTGATGTCTTCGCTAGGATGTAGCCTTTTCAAAGGCTCTGTGAAGAGGGTAGATTAAACCAGCCAGTAGCTTTTTTTCAACCTGATACCCTGCTCAGAATAAGAAAGAGATCACTTAGGACCTTGTACCTCATCTAACTTTTGAGGTTCCTTTTGGCGAAGAGGGGATTAAAGGCCGTCTTTATCATTTCAGAGTATCTCTTCAAAACCGGTTCCATGACACTGAAAAGAATGCACAAGAGTCACAACTATGCATTGGTCCAAAGACCCCCTCCTAAGTGTTCCGGCACTAACCACGTTCAGAAGGTGTTGAGGCCATTAAGTCTCCGAAGAAAGCTGCCTGGATTGGCCCCTACTACACAGCTTGTTACACTCCAAGAGCTGCTCCTGCGGTTTTCTTTTTTGAGGCTGCCTTGGCATTAATTCTTCTTGGTGATGACTCATAAAACAAATGTTGTTTTTCACATAGTTCCTGAAAGAGAAAGAGGCACTAATGAAAATGTCATTCTTAGTTTACAGTACATGAAAAAAAATGTGTAGGCTATTATTTTTTCAACCACTCTGGGGCTTTCATGTTTTAGCTATGCAAAATAAGTACATATTTTTGTTAGGAAGCCTGCTGCATCATGAAATTCAGTATACCACAGACTTTGATCAATCTCATATAAAAGGTAACAGGGTGTCTTCTCAGAACATAATCCCAGCAGTCACTCTGTGGGGAAGGATTCCAAGGATAGTATTACATACAGAGACCAGTGGAGGTTTCATCCCAGACCTTATTTTTTTCCATTTCTCAAAGTCCAGCAATGTGCCTATATTTATGTCCCTTCTACATTACCACAGTTTTCTACAGGATTCTTCCCATCCATAAAAATATGCTATAGTATTTTACCTTTACTAAAAATAGAGGGCTGCCTTTGAACCTCCCTTTTCAAATACCTTTTTCTGTAATATAACCAATGACTTGAGTGGCCATGACGTGTAGGTGGTATGGGTTGAGTAGATCAAGACTCCTGTTTTCAAGGAGCTTACTTAACATTTTAAAGAGGAGACAAGCATATAATTTGAAGTAGTAAAAGTACTAATGAGAAAAGTAAACAGGGAAGGAGAAAAATGACTTAGTTGGGTGGGAGAGGACAGACTGTATTATAGAGGTGGCATCTCTCTAAAGCAGTGGCGATGATCAGAAACTAGAATGAAGTTAGGGAGGGAACCCTGCAAAGAATTCTAGAGACCTGAGAAGTGGGGGCAGGGAGATGGATTAGTATCTGGAGGGAACTTGAGGAAGGTATTTTTTCAGGATGGGAAATACTGCAGCTCTGTGTGTGTGTGCATGATGATAATCCCATTGAAGGGGGAAATTGGTGACGCAGTCAGTGCACAAATGGAAGCACTGGCCTTTGCAACAAGGCAGAGTGTGTGGGCATAGACGTAGGTAGGATAGGAGATTTTGTGACAAGAGGACAAGGTGGTCTCAATTTATATCCTCTGAACTAAAAAGCAAAATAATTAGAGTGAAGAAGTGGGAGGGGATGCTGGAGGCTTGAGAAGAGTATTGGTGTGAAGTAATCATCTTTGAAAGTAGGAACATCAGCTCACCAGGGTAATGTGGTATATTGCAGGGCATTCTTCAAGATCGACTTGAGATTTATGTTCCTAAGTTTAAAACAAGGCTGATAAGCATAGTCGTATGTTTGATTCAGCCACGTTTAGCTCCTTGAATGCAGGGATAAAATAAGAGTTGACTTGATCAGATAAGGTTTGCCTGAGTGATGGAGGGAGAGAGAAGAAGGTAAATAAAGGGAGACGGGGAAGTGCAAAGAAGTGGCCTTGGTGGTGGGCCATGGAAAGTAGGTAGCAGGGTAAGGAGGGAAGGGAGAACGTGGATTTCCAGGTCCTGGTGGGGCTGAAGACTTGTTGGAGTGCCAGTACTTGAGGAGTGGGCTGGAGAGATGAGTGGTTAGAGGGTGAGTAGAATCCTTGTGAATGAAGCAGTGATTAGAAGTGAGGCTAGGGCGTGACCAACCTGTTTTTCTGCTCCCCTTCATAGCAAAACTGATGCAAGCAGTGGCCTATAACTTCTTCACTTGACTTGCGTTTTGTCCTCCAACCTCATCAGTCAGCTTCTGTCCTCTCATTGCACTGAACCTGAGTCTGTCAAGCCTACGGTTACCTGTGTCTTTGCGTTGGCCTCCCCAGTCCCACCTTCCTACAACACTCTGGCTTTCCTCCAACCTCCCTTTTGGCTTCTTTTCAGTCCCTTTTAACATTCTCTCCTTTGCCTGGTCTCTAAGGTTGGCACTAAACTGGGCCTAGCCCTGGACCTGACTCCCTTCTCTCTCTCTTCTCTGAACAGATAAGCTTATCTGACTCCATGACTTGAATACTACTTACAAGCTGATGGCCACCCACATTTGACTAACTCCTAGAGTCTCCAAATTTCAGACTTACATAGCTAACTGCCTACTACTAATGTGTCTGTTTGATGTCTAATGGACCTCTCACAGTAACTCCAAATCCGAGCTCTATTCTCTCGTGAGCCCTGAAACCTAGCCTTCTTTCAGGCTTCCCCATCTCACCGTCCATCCAGTTTCTCAAGCGAAAACTTGCGGCGTCATCCTGACTACTTCATTGCCTTACTCTTGCATACATCTCATTCATTCTTTTCATCTACTCAATGCTCAGCTTCGATTATATGCCAAGGAATTGTTCCAGATGTTGGGAAGCAACAGTGAACACAATGTACAAAATTCCCCGCCTTTGTGGAATTTAAATATAGCAGGAAGAGAACAGACAGTCGATCAAGTAAAATACAGTGTTTCTGCTTTGGTTAAAGCTGAAGGATTGGAAAGTGGGTGCAGAGTTGGATACACAATTGGTATTTGAAATAGAGTGACAGGAAAAGTCTGGTGGAGGTGAAGCAGCAAGACAGGTGAATATCTAGTGGAAGAGAAAACAAGTGCCAAGACCCAGAGCCTTGAGTATACCTGATGTGTCTGGGACACAGCTTTTGGCCTGTGCAGCTGTGAGAGAGAAGGGGAGATGATAGGGTGTGCAGAGCTGGAAGGGCATTGGAAGGCTTCTGCTCTTGCTGGAGAGCCACTGGAGGATTGGAGCAAAAGAATACCTTGATTGCATTTAAAGGGGTCATTCTGGCCACTGTGTAGAATTGATTGGAGGGGACAAAGGTGGAATTGGGGACCAGTAAGGGGGTATTGTAGTAATTCAGGATGGAGTTCATGGTGACTCAGACCAGGGCAGCCATGAAGGGGTTCAAGCTCTGGATACATTTTGAAGTCAGAGCCAACACAACTTCCTGATAGACTGAATGTGGAGTATGAGAGAAAGAGTCAGAAAGAGGAAAGACTCCAAGATTTGTGGCCAGAGCAAGTAGTAGTAGAATATTGACATCCACTGAGGTGGGTATGGCTGTGAGTAGAATAGGTCTGAGGACATCACAGGTGCAATTTAGGACGTGCGAGGTATTAGGTGTCTGTCAGACATTTGGAAAGACGTGTAGAGTAAGCAGTTGAATAAACAAGGCTTGAATTCTGGAGAGATTGCTAGAGACATACATTTCAGACCCTGGCATACTGATAAGATAAAAACTGTAATAACTAGCCGGTGAGGGTGACAGAAGTGGTCAGGGGACTAAGCCCCAGAGCACACCAACTTTAAGAGGGGAAGCAGAGGAAGAGAGACCCATAGGTCAGAGACAATCAAGGGAGGGGTCCCTAATGGTTGAGAGGCAAGCATTTCAGGAAGGAGGATTATCCCCAGCCAAACACGCTATCTCTAGTCAAATGCTGGGGATAGTCTAAGATGAGGAGTGAGAATTGACCACAGAGTTTACCAACATGGAAGTAATTGGGACATTAAAAAGTAATTTCAGGAGGGGAGGTGGCCGTAAAAGTCTCATTGGAGCAGGTTCATGAGAATGGGAAGAGCAGAAGCACAAGTGATGACAGTGGATATGGACAATGCTTTAGAAAAGCGTGGCTATAGATAGTAGCAAAAAATAGGGCAAAAGCTGGAGAGAAAAATGGCACCAAAAGACCTTTAAAAAAAAAAGATGGAGAAAGAATCAGCAAGTTTCTTAGCTGATGAGGAGTAGGCAAAGATGCGGATGACGCAGCAGTGAGCTGGGAGAATGGCTGGAGAATGTGCTGGAGAAGGGAGAAAGGAAAGGGGATGAAGAGGCCTCTCATAGGAAGGACTGCATTCCTACATAGGCCCTGGAAGAATGGTTGTGTCTTTGGAAGGTAGTGGAAGTTTCCCCTGATGATGTCCATTTTCTCAGTGAAGTCAGAAGCAAGCCGTCAGTCGGGAATGAGGATGTGAGGAGGTTTCCGGAGGGAACGTGATCTGGAGCATTTGTCTAGGAGAGAAGCAGTTAATAGACTAGGGACATGTGTGATTGCCACATGTGACTGAAGGCCACTTAAGATCCATGGTCATGATGGGAAAAGAAGCCCAGCACTCCAATTGCATCCTTTCCCAGCCTCCTTCAGCGGGATGGCTGCAGACAGTCACTATGGCACACTTCAAAGTGCAAATCAGATCATGTCACTGCCCTGCTTAAAACCCTTCAGTAGCTTCCACTGCAATTAGAATGAAACCCAACTCTCCACTCAGCCTGCAAAGCCCTGCACACTAGTCTCTACCTACTTCATAACTCATTGTCAAAGATTACAGCCTTCTTTCCATTTCTGGAACAACTCAAGCGTGTTTCTGACTTAGCCTTTGCACTAGCTCTTTTTTCTGCCTGGATTCTCTCCCCTGTCTTCCAGGGTTAGCTCTTTATTACCCAGATTTTATCTTAAATGTTTTCTCTCTGAATAACCTTCTTAGACCCAGCCAGTTGCAAGTAGCCTTCCAGTCACTTACTACCTAATCGGCATGTTTGAAATCTTGTGATTGTACTTGCTGATAATGTTGTTGTAGAACCTAGATCAGTGCCTGGTACATAGTAGATGCTCAGTAAATATTTATTAAACAAATGAATTGGATGGATGAATGAATGAAGAAATGGCCACATAAAATTAACTGCTAAAAGTGAAAAATAAGTTCACATCAGAATTGAAATATTTACAAAACATTAATTTGTTTGCTTTCTCCATTTGTGCCTACTTAAGCTGGAGGAAAAGTAAATAAAATCACAGCTGAAACAGCATCCACGACAAACACCACATCCCACTTTGAGTTTGTAGCTTGCAAGGCAGAAGTTCAAAATAAAATCTTTTCAAATTACATTATTGCAGAAATCTTCTGACCTCTCAGCTGAGTCACTGTTTATTTTACAAGAAACTTAACATCCTTGGAAGAATATTTGTTTTCTCAGCTTTTTAGAAATAGGGGTAGAAGAACCCAACTCCAAATAGAGAGGAAAATGCTAAGCAATGTGCAGTATCATGTTTGAAGTTAATTTGATATTGTAGTTTCCTTTCTTAGAAATAGACATGAAATTTATAAACATCAGGACTGTTACCTTGGTGACAAAGGTTGATTCATTGTTTTATAAACTACTAAATTCATGAAGACTCTCTGAACTCAGCAGTGTCCTTCCTCATTCTTCAAGTTCACCTCAGCTTCTGTGTACAAGCAAGTTCCATGGGCTTTCACAGCCTCACATTTTCTTAACTAATTTGACAACTTACTGTATTTTTTTTTTTTTTTTTTTGTCTCTGACATTTCTGTCTTGGAAACCTTATTTAACATATATCCTTCATAGATGCTTTGGTCAATTTATATAAGCCAGGCTGCTCACATTGTCATTTTAAAAGCTTTTGCCAACCTGTTGCTTCAGCTCAGAAAAGCCCCTGGCTCACTAGTATTGCATGAATAGAAGTCAACCTACCATTTGGTGTAGCAGTCTCAGTATGAGTATATACTCAAAGGAAAATAAATCGTTTTACCAAAAAAACATATGAACTCATATGTTCATCGCATCACTATTCACGACAGCAAACAGGTGGAATCAACCCAGGTGCCCATGAACAGCGGATTGGATAAAGAAAATGTGGTACATACACACTATGGATTACTACACAGCTATCAAAAAGAATGAAATCATTTGCAACAACATGGATGGAGCTGGAGGCCATTTTCTTAAGTGAACTAATGCAGAAACAGAAAAGCAAGTACTGTGTGTTCTCACTTACAAGTGGGAGCTAAACACTGGGCATAAAGAGGAAAAAATAGATACTGAGGACAACTGGAGAGGAGAGAGATGAAGGGGACCAAAAAACTACCTGTTGGGTACTATGCTCACTACCTGGGTGAAGATTCATTCATACTCCAAACCTCAGCATCATCCTCAGCATCATCCAGTAAACCTCTGTAACAAACCTGCACATGTACCCCATTCCTAAAATAAAATGTTGAAAACGAAAAAAGCAAAATTTCTAAAAGCCTTTTCCTTTCTGTCCTCTGTACTGGGCTTCCTCATGGTATATGGCTAGTAGGTGTTAGTACTGCTGTCATGACTTTAACATGTAAAATTATTTTGCCATCTCATCTTTCATAATTGCCTTTATCTATATTTGTTATTCCTTACAAACCTTGCAGTTCTATAGTCTGTTTAGAGGTCAGTGGTACCTTTGGATTTTGGTCCTCTCCTAATTTGCAATTTATAACTTTCTTGGAGAGGATCTGGATTTAAGTTTGGGTAAATTGCATGACTCAAAAGTAACAGAAATGTGATTCTTTCAAAAACACTTCATAAGTCAGAATTTTAGTAATTTAGACAGATTCTTTCCCCACCCTAAATTCTGAATTAATGAGTTCTGTTGGGTTTAGATACCCACATCATATGTTTTTAAGGATTATCTTATTCTGGAAGCCTACTAGATAGAAAGATTAGATTTTCTTAAGTTCTGTCTTTAAATTTTCATTTTGGTTTGCAATTTGATACATTCTGACAGCCCTATATGAAAAAAAAAGAATTTGAAAGTTCTTAATCTTATACAGAACATTCTGCTTTCAAGTTAGACTTTTTTAAGAGAGTACACGGGTTGTGATAATAAGGGAGGCCTATATGGTTTCATTCAATTAATTAATTGCTACTTTCTCCCGGCCTCAATTTTTTAGTTATTTTTGTTCACAAGAATTCTAACCAAATTTTACTTTTAATTTTTGTTTTCTTTTGAGACAAGAGTCTTACTCTGTCACTCAGGCTAGAGTGTAGTGGCACGATCACAGCTCTGCAGCCTCGACTTTCCAGGCTCAGATGATCCTCCCACCTCAATTTCCCGAGTAGCTGGGAATACAGGCACAAGCCACCACGCCCAGCTACAATTTTGTATTTTTGGTTGAGATGGGGTTTTGCCATGTTGTCAGGCTGCTCTCAAACTCCTAGGCTTAAGCGATCTGCCTGCCTCAGCCTCCCAGAGTGCTGGGATTACAGGGGTGAGCCACTATACCTGGCCACAAAACTATGTTTAAAGGAATTTTGCTCTCTGAGTCAGTAGATGAGTAGTTCAAAGGTGCATATACACAAAGTGGATTTACCATGAAGCCAACAAAACAAGTTATAAAATTGAACAACGGATACTTTTTAAACATCTACCAGGAATCAATATTAAACTAGGTAGGCATTGTAGGAGTTACATTAAGAAAGATAATGGACAGAGCATTCCTGAAAACTAAAACTTTGTTAGTTAACAAGGTGAAGCCACTAGAGTTCTAGCCAACACAGTGTAGAAGAAAAGAGGACTAGAAGATACGAAAATCCAGGACAAAGGATTACTCTCCAGGGCTAGAGCTACTCAGGGCTTCAAGGATGAGGATTTGAGTTGAGTCTAAAAGCTTAAGGACATAGAGCTGAATTTTCAAAGTTAGCTGTAATGTAGGAAGAGAGGAGAAATAAGGAGATTAGAGTCATGAGCTAGGAGGTCATCCAGGAAAGAAGATTGTTTTATATGAGCTAAAAGAATTTCAAGAAAGAGTAGGTGTGATAGATTAAATATGGTCAGAAACACTTTGCCCTTCATCTCAGCAAGAGGGTAAGTCTCTTTTTTCACCCTTTACACCTGAGCTGGTCTCAGGACTTTTGCTGACCATAGAAAGTTGTTGAAGTGATGTGTGCATTCCAGATGTAAACCTCAGAGGGACTTGCAGTTTCTTTCTGCGTTCATTACCTTGGAAAGCTGCCCCAGGTTTGACATGTGAGGAAGCTACTTCGCCTCCTCTAGGATGAGAAGAAGCCACTGGGGAGGACTGAAGCTGCCCACTGACAGCGTCACCTACTGCCACCTATGTGATCAAGTCCTGTGTGATCGTGGGCTCTCTGCCCAGGTAGACACATGAGTGAGCCCAGGTAAAACAAGCAGAGGGCACCACCCAGCCAAACCAAAGAATCATGGGAAATAGTATATCGTTTTCAGCCGCTACATTTGGGATGCTTTGTTATGCGGCAGTGGATAATTGATGTGAAAGAGGCATAAGAAAGGATGAGAAATGGAGGAAGACAAATAGATTTGGAAGTCATCAGTGTCCTGGCATCTCAGTTCCGGAAAAGACGAATCCTTGAAGCATGTTGCCAGTTTACAGGTGGAGACATTGAGTTATCAAAGTCTGAGGCCGTTGATGATTTAAATCGTTTGTAATTGATAGTCTTATTCAGAGTCTAATGCCCACCAATCATTTTGACCTCCACTTGGATAGGGCCAATTCATCCAATTGAAGCAGGGAGAAAGTGTGTTCGTTAGTTCAAGGATATAGCCAGCCTTCCTCACAATTTTATTTCCCATTGTAATTGAATCATTTTCATCTTATTTTGTTAGAAACAGGGCCTCATCTGTAAAAATTAGCCTTATAATTTGATATTTTCTTTAAACTTAAGGTAAGCTTAAGCTTACCTTAAGTTTAAATTGAGAGAATTTTTTTTTTTTTGCTTTTTCTTTTCTTTTTTGAGACAGAGTCTCACTCTGTTGCCCAGACTAGAGTACGGTGGCATGATCTCAGCTCACCGCAGCCTCTGCCTCCTGGGTTCAAGTGATTCTTCCATCTCAGCCTCCTGAGTAGCTGGGACTACAGGTATGCACCACCATACCTGGCTAATTTTTGTATTTTTAGTAGAGACAGAGTTTCACCATGTTGGCTAGGCTGGTCTCGAACTCCCAACCTCAGGTGATCCTCCCACCTTGGCCTCCCAAAGTGCTGGGATTACAGGCATGAGCCACCATGCCCAGCCCTTTTTCTGCTTTTTCTATATTAAAGTATTTTTAAAATTTAGGCTATCTAAAAGTGTATAATGCACAAGGTGAAAATTTTCCACAATCCCACTTTCTTTTCCCCCCAATAAGCCAAGACTCATGGTTGGTTCAATATAAATACATATGCACACATACACCTACTGCCAAGTCACCTATCAGGTTGATTCTTCCTTCAAGTAAAAGGTTGACGAATTGCTATGTTCATAATATCTATAGTCATCCATTTCCCTCTACTGTTTTCTAAGTATTTTTAAAAGAAAATCATACATTGTGCAAATGTAGTTTCCTCCCATTATATTAAAACTCAAGAACAAGTATCCCTGCATTTCTAAGTGGAGTGATGTAATCCTAGGAACAGTAACAAGTTCTTCTTCATTGCTAGCCCCTGCCTCTCACCTCTTCCCCTAGGACATGGTTGTGGTCATTAGAGTTACTAAAAAAGGAAAGGGAATTTTCTGCCGCCCACTTCTAAGTTAAATGTTTCACTTCTAAGTTAAGTTGTTTAAACCATCTCTCCATGTGAAATTTAACCAGTTTTCTAAATGCCTATTCATATAAGAAACTTATCTTTCTTAAAATTACCTTAAATATACAATATTTAGAACAACTATAGATGGTTAAGCCTGAGAGTTTTTCTGCTAATCGTAGCCTCAGCAAGTGTTCAGGGCACAGAGGGGGAGCTCTAAGTCTGATAGAGATGGAAGGGCTGAGGCCCAAGGTCCTAGCCCAGCGGGAACATGGTACATCTACATGTCCAGTGTCCTCCCAAAAGCCCAAACAAAGAAAACCCGTTGGGGGGAACTAGAGAGGTGGAAGAAGTTCTATATGGTTACAGAATAGAGGTTTAAAAGGTTCACTCATTGGCTGGGGACTGCGTGTGGGAAGCATGGGGGTCGGTGAGGGATAAAAGACTACAAATTGGGTTCAGTGCATACTGCTCGGGTGGTGGGTGCACCAAAATCTCACACATCACCACTAAAGAACTTACTCTGTAACCAGATAGGACCTGTTCCCCCAAAAACCTATGAAAATAATTTATTTTTTTAATAAGATAGTTTTAATCAGTAGCACTGCAGATTCCCATCCTCTATAGAACAAAATTAATTTCAGAATAAAATATAAAATAAAACAACAATGACAGTTTCTTTCTGTTTCAGAAAAGAAATGCAGACAGTAAAAATATTAAACTTTGTGTGAGTAAAAATTATTACAAAAAAGGAAAATATAGTTTAATGCTTTTTAATTACAATGTTGTATTTTTGTTTTTGTTTCATAGAAAAAAAAAGGTGTAACCTTGTACCTACATGTTGGTTGGTCACAGTAATGAATAATAGCATTACAGTTTGATGATAATTATAAAAGACTAACATCTTAAAAACATTCCAGTTCTAAAGATTGTATTCAAATTCAGTATATTCATGTATAAATGAAAATTTGCACTTGCAATCGAATACATTCACTTTGTATTTGGAAAAAAAAAATGTTCATTTGCTGGGAAGAAATGATTATTCTTCCTTAGCTGAATCACCCAAATTAAAGACAAGGCATGGAAATTGGAATTATGCACTGAAACACAGTCTTATGCTAAAGGGAATGTACTAAAATAATTTCAGATATTATTCCTTTGTTGTATATAAAAGCTGCACTTTTGACCAAAGAGTATTGTTCAGAAACCAATGTGTGTAATACTTACACTTTTGCTAGCTCCATCGATATTTGTTCCAAAGAGCAGCCCTTTGTCTCAGGTATAAACATAACAACAAAAAGTAGGGATGCAAGACTCATGATTGTATATATAAAGCACACCCATGGCAGGCCAATAAGATCTATAACGGACAAAAGAAATGGATTAGAAATGTGTGTTGTGTAGCTTTGATCCCATCTGTGAACAGCCACTTAGGGCATCCATAATGCAATACGTATTTTCAAACATGCCAGCAGTATTCAGGAAAATAGAAATCACAAATTTAAAATGTAGCCAGCTCTGAAAGTCTTACTTTTATAGACAACCTTAGCTTTCTCTGATGAAGTAGATAGCAATCTTGTAACTATCATGACATATACCCAATGCCATCTTCTTGGTGGTCATGCCTTTCTGTTTCAAAATGGCACTGTATCTTCGTTAATATAAAAAAGCACATGCAAAAAAGAAACGTCAAATAACATAGAAACATATGATGTAGAAGGTGAAATATCTCTTCTCCCCCTCCACAGTTCCCCTCTTGGGAATCGCCATGGTAGCAGTTTAGTTTCTGTCTGGTGGACAATTTGTCCCCCTCTTACTTCATTTTCAGTGGTGGACATTTCTAATGACATATTTTTTGTTTTTTTTTTTTTCTGTTTGTTTTTATGAGACGGAGTTTCGCTCTTGTTACCCAGGCTGGAGTGCAATGGCGTGGTCTCGGCTCACTGCAACCTCCGCCTCCTGGGTTCAGGCAATTCTCCTGCCTCAGCCTCCCGAGTAGCTGGGATTACAGGCACGCGCCACCATGCCCAGCTAATGTTTTGTAGTTTTAGTAGAGACGGGGTTTCACCATGTTGACCAGGATGGTCTCGATCTCTTGACCTCGTGATCCACCCGCCTCGGCCTCCCAAAGTGCTGGGATTACAGGCGTGAGGACATATTTATACAGATGGATTTTTTGGAATGAGCTCACTCTTTGCTCTGATTTGAATAAATCATTTCATGCTGGCAATCTTTTATCATTTCTTAATAGCTTGCAGTGTATTCGTAATGCTTCTTCCTGGGTTCAGAGAAAAAAGTGATCATTGATCCAGTGAAAGACATGAACTTGCCAAGATGCATCACATGAAGCAGGATCCTCTAGATTCTGATGGCTCTCATCTGCAAACCTAGTTTTTCCTCTGACCACTTCCAGCCAAAGATACAGTCCCTCTGTTGTCATGGACCAAGTCATGGCGCATTCAATGGTGAATGTGGCCTCCAATGCACTTGAGTCTACCATTTGCATTGTGCCGGCCTCTGACTCAGCAGCAGAAGTTCTAGTGTGGCAAGGAGTAGTCAGAAAGAAGGTGGCTCTTGAGATCGCGCCATTGCACTCCAGCCTGGGCAACAAGAGCGAAACTCCGTCTCAAAAAAAAAAAAAAAAAAAAAAAGATGGCTCTTTCTGAACGTAGGCTCAAACCAACTAGGAACAACAAGATTTTTTGAATAGCCCTTAACAGCTGCAGCCACAAACCACAGTTGGTCAGGCAGGAAAACTGACTGAGCAGTTGTGTACGGAGGCAGTGTTTGTAAATGCAGCGTGGAAGAACTGAAGCATAGTAACCACTTGTCAGTGAGTTGTACTGAGATTGGGAGAAGCAGGAAGGAGAGCGGCACTGCAGCTCTTTTGGCAATTTTAATTAAACTCCTGCTCGCTGTGCTTTTCTTGCTGGCACAGGGTACTGCCCAACCGATTGCTTAATAAAGTCCTTGTAGAATTGTGTCTCCTTCCTTCTCTGGAGCATAAAACCAGAATACAGAAATTGTAAAAACTCCAAAGCTTGTCTCATCAAATTGTCCCCAGCTTTGTTTGAGCTCTTTGAGTAACAGAGAGCTTACCATTTCACGAAGACTCTCATTGCCATTTAGCAGCTGCATCTGCTAAAAAGTTGTTCCTTGCTTAGATCCTAAATCTGCCTTTCAGAGGCTGTGCTTTGTCCTCTGGAAGGACACACATTGAATCAGCTCTCCCCACCCCTTCTCCATGACAGCCATTCAAATATTTGAATGCACCTCAACTCTCCTATGAGAAACCCCTTGTCCAAGTCAAACATCCTGAACTCTTGCAGCCATTCTTCCCACAGCATAGGTTACTGCCCTTGCCATTCAGGTTGCCCTCCTTCAGTGGATACATTGCCATTTTTAAACGGCCCTCTCAAGATATTTTCCTCAGAGCTAAATGCAATACTACAATTGTGTCATGACCACTGCAGAGTACATTTGTCTATCTGGAACAGTCTGTCTTTATTGATACAGCTGAAATTGCATAAAAATGTTGGTATTTAAGGGCGAGCTGCCAAGTAGAACCTCACATCTTGTAGATCCCTCTATCCCACACTTGGAAAATTGATTTTGAAAATAAGTAGGAAATGTTAACCATTCCAATTAAATGTCATCTAAAGGTTTTAGATAATTCTAGGCTTTTTTTTTTTTTTTAAAGTGGATCTGTTTTCCTAACATTCATTCTAAAAGCCCGTACGGGAGAACTTCTAAATCTTCACTAGCTCACATCCAGTATATTAGCTAGCCCTCCCAGAGATGTGCGTCATCTTTTTCCATCCCTCACCAATTCCATTTTTTCTTGCATATTTCTCTTTCTCCACATCAAATAGCAGATGGAGGTATGCGTGTGTTGTGTACGTGTGTGCGCATGTGAAAGTGGATGGCATGTGTGTGATCTGAGTAGGGCCAGTTTCTTTGTTTCCTTCAATCTTGAGCCATTTCTCAAAAGGTAGGACAGAAATATTAGAACCATGCTTAAATAGTAACTCCAAAGGTTAATTTCCAAAAGTGGATATACTAAATAAATAATACATATGTATGTATGTGTATGTGTGTGTGTGTGTGTGTGTGTGTGTGTATTTTGAGCAAACGTTCACTTTTGAAAATTATCTATATAAGGACTATATGAAATGAAGAAATCATAGAATTTTCTTGATTGCAGTCATGTTGCATGTTCGTGATCCCTATATGAAATAAAGATAAACCGACTCATTGGTCAGTTTTAGCGGATAACAACTGCCACATTATTTTGAAAGTTAGAAAATAAAAAGAAAGTTTCAAGCACATATTTTACCTTTCTTATATGAGCCACACTTCAGGGTAGCCAAATAGCTAATGAGAAGAAATTTCTCTTTAGAGAGTTATTTCAGATGAAAATGAAGAAGGTATGATATAATAGGTAGGTCTGGGAAATGATCATTAAAGGAGCCCCATGTGACAAGTGAGACTGCCAGACCTGATGTGCCTCCTGTTGGCAGGTCACGTGGCGGCAGCTGCCAGGGAGCTCACCAACAGACAACATCCAAATCTCCTCAAGCTGCTAGCTTAAAAAAAAAATTAGGCTTTATTTATTCATTTTAGCTCTATCATTCTTTGTAATCCCCAAAGGGTTTCCCTTCTTACTCTGCCCATATCTACTGGCTTCCTAGTTGGAGCTAGGAAACAAGGCAAATGCTTCTGATTTGATCACTAATATTGGGTTATTTTATTACAATATGTAAATCTAATTTATTGTTCTTTTAGATAGGGCTGCTGAGTGGAACACACAAACAGCCATTTTTTGTTTTGCTTATAACATTTGTTTATGCCTTGCCTTATTTCCAACATAGGGATCCTCAAATTTTCTATACAAGCAGTTGAATTTTAGGCTTCAGTGGAAGTAACCAATGAACCTGACTTTACTAAAGAATCTCCCTTCTGCTGCTCTCGATCCTTGAATTTGATGAGATCCACCTTGAAAACAAACGTTTATTATTATTACAAGCAATTCTGCCTGACACCTAAACTTGACTTTTGTTATTGTGGATTGCTTTCCCTTTCTCCTCAAACCTCTATCTAAATCTAATAGCAATTTATAAGAAACATAAAAGACAGAGAGAGGGGCCAGGTGTGATGGCTCATGCCTGTAATCCCAGCACTTCGAGAGACTGAGATGGATGGTTCACTTGGGGTCAGGAGTTCGAGACCAGCCTGTCCAATATGGTGAAACCTCTGTCTCTACTAAAAATACAAAAATTAGCTGGGCATGGTGGCATGCACCTGTAATCCCAGCTGCTCCAGAGGCTGAGGCAAGAGAATCACTTGAACCCGGGAGGCAGAGGTGGCAGTGAGCTGAGATCATGACACTGCACTCCCGCCTGGGCAACAAAGCAAGACTGTCTTTAAAAAACAACAAAAACAAACAAACAAACAAACAAAAAAAAACAGAGAGGGACATGCTACATGACTATAATCAACAAAATTCAGACTGGAAAATTCTATGAAACAAATGATTTTTTAATTTCGTTAAAAATATAAGGTACAGTGGGGATGAGGAGATGGAGACAAAACCTACAAATTATGAGCCATGTCAGTCACTTGTATGTTACGTATTTGGGTCATGATTCAAATCATGTATAAAAAACAATGATAAGACAATTAGCGTGTGAACACAGACTGGATATTTGACACTAAGGGATGATTTTAATATTTTTCAGTGTGATAACGATATTGTAGTTATATGTTTTTGAATGTCTTTTAGAGGTCTATGCTGAAATACAGTCAAAACAACATTCATTACCTATGGAATTGACTCAAAATAATTTGGTAGGGGGAAAAGCAGGTGGGGTTATAAATAGATTTAGATTGAAAACTGTGCAAATTGGGTCATGGGTACTTCAGGGTCCTGGCCATTCTAAGAGTGTTTGAAAATTTCCACACACAAAAAATAGTTTTTAGGTGGGTGTGATTCCCAAACATTTGTCCTATGAAGACCAAAGACATTAGAGGAAAACAAAGACTTCTTACCGGTTACAGTCAAAAATGTCAGTGAGATGAGAAGATTGATGCCCCAGTTCATGCTAGAAGTTAAAGCCATGGCTCGTCCTCTGATCCCACCAGGAAAGATCTCGCTGAGCACCAGCCAGGGCACTAGAAGAAAGGGAAGAGTGCATGGTGGACAGCATTTTAGCAAAAACCCATTGAATCTGAGTGTCAATGCCCTGATCTCTCTCTGCCCTCATCCTGCCGGGATTTGTGGTTGGGAAGCAGGGCCATTTCCTACCTTAACAGGACAGGATGGAAAAGGGACATGCTGCCTCCTCACCTCCAGCCAAGGAAGAAAGGATTCACAGAAATACTAGGAGAGCCGGACCAGGGTCTCCACATGTAGGGTGTTTGAGGCGCTGGTATCTGACACAGGCCTAAGAAATGCAAACCGCACGGGCAGAGGCGGGGGCCACCTGCCTGGCAGCAACAAGACAGCAAGCTCTGGACATCTGCCAAGCACAGGAGCCTGGGTGCCAGAGCCCAGGTGTGACTGTTGGAGGACTGGGCTGTTTCCTCAACTCTCTCCCCCCGACCTTGGAGGCACTGGAAATCACAGCTAATGGCTGGGTAGGAAATGGAGCCACCAGGGCGTGAGGAAGCCGGCTACTCTTCCTTCTCCGACTTGGGTGTCCTGGCCTGAAGCAAGCTGGGTGCAGAGAAGTTCTAAATTAAATAGAGCTGCAAGATTTGATTATTGTACCAGACTAGACATTTGAGTTTCTAGAAGGAGAGTCTTATTGGCACCAAAATTCATCAGAGGACTTTTTATTATCTGAGAGTGACAGGGAACATTATGGGGGTTGCCTGATGGGATCAGATGGGGCAATCGAGGAGCAAATTAACTTGTCTTCTGCTCATAGCCTATCAAACCCAGTTTGCCTAATAAAAAACAGCCAGGAGTTCTTACTGCGGGCGTTTACAAACAATTTTAAAACCTCATCTCATTGGATTCTCACAAAACCCTACAAGGTAGGAACTATTACCATGCCTCTTTCGTCGATGAGGAAACTGAGGCTTAGAAGAGCTAACTTGCCAAGGTCACGGAGCACGTAAGTACCAAAAGTGGCATTATCCCTGGTAATCTCTGGAAGCCATGCTTTTTTATCACTGTGCTCTCTTGATAGTGGCTCAATAAATATTTGTTAATTAATAAATAAATGTGGAGTGTAAGCATCTTTGATTCAGTGGAAAGAAGGCCTCCAGCCCTATCCCAGCTCAGGCTGCCTGTGGGCTGATTCGCTATAATTTAGAAAACCAACATTGTTATATCAACCAGCTACACAATTTTATCCTAGGAGAGGGGATGGGAAGAAGAGACTAGAAGCCAGGGAGAGGCCGCTCTGGCCAGCAACCACCTGGGCTGCCTATGCCAGAATCAAGCAGTCAACCGTGCCTCTAACTTAAAATTTGCCTCTCCTCACAAGATTACACTCTGTAGAGAAAACATCTGCTGGGTGTAAAGTTGCTGCTTTAAAGGAAGAAAAAATGAAATTGGATTGTAGAAGACTGGAAAAATCTATTTTTTCTTGATTATCTTCTCCAAGTGAATCTATACAGGGCTACCTTTCACGCAAGGAAGATAATTGTAATAAAAAGTAGTATAATTATTATTGTTCTTATTAATGGGGAATTCAAAACTAGGAAATCCCATGTCTGCCACCTCTCTCACCTCACCTCTCTTCCCCTGCCCCTCTCCATGCCAAAAGACCTTCACTAGATTCTTGTAGATTATATCCTTGGTGGAATCGCTTAACTTTTAATGAGACCAGTTTAGTGCTGAGGCAACCCTGTCTTGAGCTTTGCAAGACTGAAGATCCAGCTCTGAGTAGAATGATATCTGCATAATTCTGGTGAAGGCTTTGTAATGAAGACCTGTCCTTGGACAAATGCAATATAAAATTATATAAATCTGATTTTTAAACTAAATAATATATGCCATGGACCAACCCCCCCCGCCCCATGCCCCTTTCTGCTATGGGTATTCGATGCTGGCCAGGTGAAGCTGAGGGTTCCTACAACCAATTGCTTTAACAGCCATGAGGAGGTGGTAGGGTAAAGGGCACTCTCATTTTTTTTTTTTTTAGTAAAGATAGCTCAGGGTTTCTTGTTTCAGCTTCCATCCTCACCTCATCACCTTTCAGACCTCCTTCTTTCCCTCCCCATCTTTCATCATGGTGACCTCTTGGAATTATTTGGTGAGATTTGGGGAGAATCATTGCTGGGCTCATCAGAACCACTTTGGCCTCAAATGAAAACGAGTTGATCCTGCTATGATCAAAAGTGGACCTCGCCAACAAGAAGACAGGACAGTTGCACAAAATACCAATCATATGTGCTCAGTCTGAACTGCCAGGGACTTGTCTAGAAAAACTCGAGATCCATATTGCAAGACTGTCCTAGACAGCTGAGCCAAGTCCTTGGGCAGTTTAGTCAGCGATCAGTGAGTTGATTATTGGAAAAAAGACTTCCCTCAGTCTCTGTTCCAAAGGAAACTTATCAAGCAAGCCCTACACCTGATGCTTCCAAAAATAACTGTCATTGCTGAAAGAGCCTGCTTCTTTTTTGATTGAATAGAAGGAATTAAAGAATTTATGGATTGGTTTATCTAATATTGACAAAGGAATTAAAGAATTGATGGATTGGTTTATTTAATATTGACAAACAGCAATTGACAAATGTTTTGACAAGGATGGTTCAACCTCCCAATGTGGAACCTGTCAAGTTAAAAATAAGAATATTGAGCCAGGCATGGTGGCTCACACTTGTAATCCCAGCACTTTGGGAGGCTAAGGTGAAAGGATTGCTTGAGCTCAGGAATTTGAGACCAGTCTGCGCAACATAGTGAGGCGTGAGACCTTATCTCTCCTTAAGATAATAAAATAAAATAAGCCAGGTGTGATGGCACTCGCCCATAGTCCCAACTACTTGGAAGGCCGAGGCAGGAGGATCGCATGAGCCCAGAAGATCAAGGCTACCCCGAGCTATGATCACACCACTATACTCCAGCCTGAGCAACAGAGTGAGACTTTGTCCCTCACCCCTAAAAAAAGAGAATATTATTTTAACAATGATTTCAGAGCTGTAAAATCACAGATTTTCCACTCCAGAGAGAGGAAAAACAAATCTGAAAGCAGCATGTACAGCAAGATAGAATCACTGAAAGGATCAGAGTCTTTCCATGGCAGACCCAGAAGCAAGACAGTGCCAAAAATCTCACCAGCCTTGATTTTCTCTGGAAAGATTCTGTCAATACCTAAAGCAGAAGCAGTGGAGAAACTCAATTTCAGTTCATAAGAGCTGAAACTCTTATTCATTCATAAGAGATATGAATCACACATGAGATTTAATGTGTTTATAATAACAGGTGGGAGTTTTCTTAATCATGAATTCCTTTTCCCAATGAGATGGCCCAATTCCTTCCTAAGGAAAATCAAGTTATTGCCACAGGGGAGGGCTCCCTTTCACCACCACAGCAAAGAAGCAGTGGCCGTCTCCTGGCATCCTCTTTATTCCCTACCCTGATGACAGGCCAAAAGGGGATACACATTGTCCTATTTGCTCATCAGGAATCCACAGAGCACTCATAAGAGAGACATAGTGAACTCTTCTTGAGCACAGCCACTGCAGTTCAGCAAGCACTAAAACTATTCTCCTCGACTCCTATTACTCCACTTTCAATCCCATCGTTTCAGGACTGCCTCAGCAATTCATACCCTTATAAATGTCAGGGTCTGCACCAATCTTTAAGGTCTTGTTATGTTGCAATGATGGAAGAAATGTTGGACTTGTGGGGGGCAGAGCAGTGGTAATTGTTTATAGATAAGGAACTCATATTTCACATGGTATTAAATCATCAGGGCTGCGCATCAGAACTTGCCTGATCCAGATGAAATCCACAGACAGAGTGTTTATGGCTACACAGAGTGCCATAAAAATATCATAAAGGGCAAGTATGTTGAAGTTTCTCTGTGTTCAGTTGAGGATGTGGACTTGGATTAATAGGGATATTCAATGGAAATGGCAGCCCCACCATATGTGTATTTCCCCATCCTACCTATTTCAGGCTACTGCTCCAGTTTTTCCCACAGAAACTGTCATTTAACCTTCTATGCCTTCAGATTTAAATTCTGCAGCTCTCCAGGCACACATTCTGTTTGGCTTGAGTGCTTCCTAAACCACCTGGCATGCTAGCCCAGGGTTTGAAAGCCTCACAGAGGTCTTGAAAGTCTTGCCAGAGAACTCCTAACAGTTTGGAGGAAGCTCTACACTCAGGCTGCAGAGTTTTCAACAACTTGATTTGCAAAGGAGCCATGCCCTACGCTTTGTAGGAGTGAAAAATCCTTGGTTTTTATCATCTTTGTAAGCAGCATGCAGCACACCTACCTCTCTGACTGTAAAGGAGTAATTAAAATGTGAATTTGAGAGGGACTGTGCACTTCCCTTCCAACCAGATGTTTAAATTCTGGCCTCAAAAGTTGCCTAAGTGGAAAAATTGGGTTCTTTAAAAACAAGTATACGACCGGGTATGGTGGCTCACTCCTGTAATACTAGCACTTTGGGAGGTCAAGGCAGGTGGATCGCTTGAGCCCAGGAGTTCAAGACCAGCCTGGGCAACACGGTGAAACCTCGTCTCTACAAAAAATACAAAAATTAGCCAGGTGTGGTGATGCGTGCCTGTAGTCTCAGCTACCCAGGAAGATGAGGCAGGAAGATTGAGGCTGCAGTGAGTGATCTTTTCATTTTAAGATCAAATTAAAACTATGATTTTAAATTGAAATTTATTTTTATTTACTCTAAGAGTATCTAAGAGTTTTTCTGAATTATTAACAGGAGATGGAGGCTGCAGCGAGCCCTGATCATGCCACTGCGCTCTAGTCCAGGCGTCAGAGCGAGACTGTCTCAAAAAAAAAAAAGGCCAGGCGTGGGGGCTCACGCCTGTAATTCCAGCACTTTGGGAGGGTGAGGTGGGCAGATCATCTAAGCTCAGGAATTTGAGACCAGCCTGGCCAGCACTGTGAAACCCATCTCTACTAAAAATACAAAAAATTAGACGGGTGTGGTGGGGGCGGGGGAGCGGGTGCCTGTATTTGCAGCCACTTGGGAAGCTAAGGCAGGAGAATCTCTTGAGCCTGGGATTCGGAGGTTGCAGTGAGCTGAGATCACACCACTGCACTCCAGCATGGGAGACAGAGCGAGACTCTGTCTCCAAAAGTAAATAAATAATAAATAAGTAAATGAACCCCACTATAGGTTACCATCCCCAACATTGGCAGTGATGTGGTTGCCTTAATTACTTTTTCTTTTTTGTTTTCTCAGTCTCCCTGAGTCATATCCACTCATGGCCTTTCGTAAGAGAAATACTTTTTTCAAGAATATTATCTTGAATTACTTAAATTATGAGCTAAAAATGGCAATGAAATAAAGGCTCAGTGTTCTCTCATCTTTCTGTCCTAATGATTTCTAGTCAAAACCAACTGAAATGATTTTTCAAAAAAATATACTACGGGGAATCGGACTAAATGGAATAGCCCTCAAAAATGAATGCTAGAGTTAAAAATGGAACTCTTTGGTGAGTAGGCACCAACTGGGGATAAGAGACAACTTTGGCAATTGGCTTCAAACTCTCTAGCCTGTGTCACCTGGAATTTTAAAAACTAAGTATTTTCTTTAATTTATAAGCCAACAGCTAACACTTTTTTCACCATAAATTAAATAATAGCAAAGGATGCAACTTATATTGTATTTAAACTCTAACATTTAAAGTAGAATAGTTTATTACTCTTTTAAATGTTTCTTGTGGAATTCAAATACCAGAACTATTGCATAGCTATGGTCATCCATTTAGAAAATTTAGAAACAGGCCAGCACAGTGGCTCACTCCTATAATTTCAGTGCTTTGGGAAGCTGAGGCAGGAGAATCCCTTGAGGCCAGGAGTTTGGGACAAGCTTGTGCAACATAACTAGACTCTGTCGCTACAAAAAATTTTTAAAATATACCCAGGAATGGTGGTGCATGCCTGTGGTCCTAGCTACTCAGGAGGTATAGGTGGCAGGATGGCTTGAACCCAGAAGTTTGATGTGTCAGTAAGCTGTGATCAATCACACCGCTGCACTCCAGCCTAGGCAACAGAGCAAGACCCTGTCTCTTAGAATGTAAATAAATAAATAAATAGTATGGGAACAAGGTGTTTAGTAGAAAGTTTACATTGTTTCTTTTTCACTTAGTATTTTACTCTACTGTACTGCATTTTTAAGCTGGAAAGTCTTTTATTGATCACCCCGTCATACATCTCTCAAAAAAAATATGACCTTAGGCCAGGCATGGTGGCTCACGCTTGTAATCCCAGCTACTTGGGAGGCTGAGGCACGAGAATTGCTTGAACCTGGGAGGTGGAGGTTGTAGTGAGCCAAGATTGCATCATTGCACCCCAGCCTGGGTGACAAGAATGAAACTCTGTCTCAAAAAATAATATTCATAATAATTTTATAAAATATGACCTTAAATTGAAATTTATTTTTATTTACTCTAAGTGCTTCTAAGAATTTGTCTGAATTGCTATTAACATAATAATTAGTATAAATGGATCAAAATTATAGAAATATCTTACATATTTTAGAAATGATTATTAAACAGGAAAAATGAAAATGTATTGGAAATACCTCTCAATGAGATGGATGGGAAATTTTTTCCTTTATTTTGTACCTGTGGGTGAATGTCACCTATTTCTAGATTAATATGATACATTTATACTTTTTTAATGGATGAAAATTATTGTTCTCAAGAATAATTAAAATATGGGGAGTTGAAAAAAAATTGTAATAGCAAAGTCACCTAATTCTTTGAATAACAAAAACTATTTGTAATCATATATTTCTGATAACTTGAATAGATGATCCACTATTTTTTGTTGAAAGCAAATTATTGGAAATATCTTGACTTATAGAAGGATGATTGTCTAGGCTTTAGAGTCATTTTTGAACACCTACACCAACATTTCCAATTGTCTTTTTGATTAGTGTTCTTAGGTTTTACAATTTTGGACATCTATCAAAATAATATTTCTGATAGTAACAAGTGTGCTTTCTTTTAAGTGGGAGAACAGTTATAACTTGGGAGATGGTGAAGGGGAAGTTTCAAGAAACAGATTTTTTTGAACCTGAATCTCTGGAAACTGATTTGCTTTGAATTATCATGGAAGAAATACTCTTCAGAAAGTCAACTCCCTAGAGCAGTGGTCCCCAACCTTTGTGGCACCAGGGACTGATTTCATAGAAGACAATTTTTCCACAGACAGTGGGTAAGGGGGATGGTTTCAGGATGATTCAAGTCCATTAAATTTATCATTAGCTTCTTATAAGGAGCGTGCAACCTACATCCCTCGCATGGGCAGTTCACACTAGGGTTTGCCCTCCTATGGGACTAATGCTGCAGCTGATTTGACAGGAGGTGGAGCTCAGCTTCATTTGTTCACCCACAACTCACCTCCTGCTGTGCACCCAGGTTCTTAACAGACCACATCGCGTAACGCGGTACCGATCCGATCCATGATCCAGGGTTGGGGACCCCTACCCTGGATCATGCACACCCCAATTTGCAGACCACTGAACTAAACATTCAAAATGCCAAGCCAGGCCGGGTGTGGTGGCTCATGCCTATAATCCAAGCTCTTTCGGAGGCCGAGGCAGGCGGATCACCTGAGGTCAGGAGTTCGAGGCCAGCCTGACCAAGATGGAGAAAACTCGTCTCTCTTAAAAATACAAAAAAAAAAGTAGCTGGGCATTGTGGCGGTCGCCTGTAATCTCAGCTACTCAGGAGGCTGAGGCAGAAGAATCACTTAAACCCAGGAGTTGCAGGTTGCGGTGAGCTGAGAGTGCCTCTGCACTCCAGCCTAGGTGACAGAGTGGGACTCTGTCTCAGAAAAAAAAAAAAAAAAAAGAAAACAACCAAAACCAAAACCAAAAAATGCCAAGCCAAAAAGGATGGAGCTACAAGAAACTGGTCTTTTCTAGTTTGAACTATAACTTAAATGTCATGGCTTCAGAGATAATCTTTTCTGTTGTACGTTTTTCATGATTGATACTTTAATTAGGAAAGTATTGTGTTTTAAATGTCACAAATTTTCCTTGAAAAATTCTTAACATTGTGTCCTAGAAAACAGTAAAGTAACACATGAATACTTATGTTTATTTAGATAGTATTAAAACCTTAGCCCGTCACTTTAATGTCTATTACAGTCCAATATTTATCATTTTCAAGGTCATAGAACTATAATGGGAGTATTAGACTGAGAGGTAAGTTAAACACTGATGTATTATGTGAGTAGTTGCCCATGGTGACAGGATTGACGGGGTCATTTTGTTATGCATTTAGCTGTGCTTATGCTACAAAAATGTAGCTTTAAACTCTTTGGTTCTATTAGGAAGGAACCAAATAGAACTAGTAGGTTCTACTACTGAATCATCTAACTCCAAAGGGGAAGACAGGATTTAATTAGCTAAGTGCACATATTTCTTTATGTTTTTCCTGTGTTGTTTGGATGTAAAGTTAGCACAGAACCAGAAGGGTGCTCTTTTTCATATATTTTGCATTATTTTCATGACTGATGCCAGACGATCAAATAATTCACCATTCCCATCATTCTAAATGAACTTTGACTTAATTAGTTGAGAAAAATTAATTAATCAGATGACTCTTACACTTCCAACATTGATGCCCATCCTCCAGTAGGCTGGTACAGCTCCATAAAATGAAACAGAACAAAAAGCTAGGCTCTAGGGTCTTTGAGTTTTTCAAAATTCTAGTGTGTTGTTTAGAACAGAAAGAAAGACATTTGAGTTAGAATATTTGGGTTGGGAGCCAGTTTTCCGTGGGTCTCTCACATTTCTTCATGTCTTGTGGGCAAAGGCACTGACTGTCTTTGCTCCAGGCTGTCTTTTCCAAGGCTGCTTGTATAATAGCCTTGTTGTAGGCTGCATAATAAATAGCCTTGGAGATAAAGATAGTGCTACCTGCTGGAGCAAAGGGCACATTTGTTGCCTGTTCACTAAAGATAATGTCTCCTAGAAAAAATAACAAAAGAATAAAAATAAATAAATAAATACATAAATACATAAAGATCATGTCTCCCTCCAGGGAAGACATCAGGGTGACTTTACCTCTATTATTAAAAAAAAAAAATGTGGCTTTGCTAAGCTGGGGTTCCCTCATTAAAAAAAAAAATTATGTGAGGGTGTCATCTGGCCCCCTTTGTGATGAGTTGTGAGTACTGGGGCTTGGAGAAGCGGGGCAAGTGCTGAAGTTCTGGCTACTGTTTTGCTATGGATAGTAAACAGCCCTTTGTCTCTGACCAAGGAGCCTTGTGTTTTTTGTCAATATTCATTTGTGGATATTGACAGGCTAACTTGTTAACTTGTGGAAATAACAGGCTAACTTGTTAGTGTAAGGCCGGCTGCCTCGGGAGCTTGGACACGCCCACTTCTGCACTCGGCACCTAGCCCGCCTTGGAAAACCCCTCTGCACTCAGCACTAAGCTCTGCACTCGACACCTAGCCCTGCCGTTGGAAAACCCTGCCTACCTACCAATAGCAGCCTGCCCCGACCACGCCCTGTTTCCCCGCAACCAATCAAACGCCTTCACTCCCTATAAAACCCCACGCCCAGAAGAGTCAGGTGTGACTTCCCTGGCCTCTTTCCCCGGGACCACGGAACCTCGCCCGGGAGCTGAATAAATTGGCATTTAATCTTTTTGTGTTGGCCTCAGTTTCCTCATTTTAAACTCCACGATAACCCTTACAGTTAGCTTGCAAGTGGGATAAAATCTCAGCCCCTTATAGTTATTGATAGTTTGATTACTTCTGGCTATGGTATGATTTTTCTACGAAGATGTTTTATTGCTATTATCAACTTTAGATTGCTCATTCACATCTGAGAGATTTAATGTGATTCTTAAGCCTGAGATAATCCATTAAAATATTTCTATAAACTCTAATGTTTAATTAGGTAAGCAAAAACACCTCCCTCCCAAATTCCAGGTTCAGATTGTCACATATTTCTTTTAGGAAAACAATCGAAGGAATTTCCTCCAATCTTTTTGGTAAAGAGTCAAGTTTAAGTACATTCAATTACATGAAACCAAGGTAGGAATAAGTATCCTACCTTGGATTAGCTATTCTCAATCTTTTTGTCAGAGGAAGCTGGGTCTTATATTTAGAGAAAAGCATGGAAAAACTTATAAATGAATTTTGTCTAACAGTGTAAATTTTTTTAAATGGCCTTAATTTTAGTGAATTTAAAATACAAACATGCTTTAGTCACCAAATATTGGAGATGGCCTTGAATCCTCAATTTAGTAGCTTTACTCAGAAATAATTTTTGATCAAATGTACATGAGGTTCTGCACAAGCCACAGTCACCTCTCACTCCCTGGATATTGGGTCAGAGTCATACTAGAGGAGATCAGGATATCCAGCCCCAGACGATAGAGCTCCCCCTTAATCATAGGAGCTGAAAGAGTTCTAGAAAGAATTTTTTGATTCATCCAACAAATGTTTATTGAGCCCCAATTATGGGCCAGGTGCCATGTGAGTCTTGGAGGAGCCAATGTGAACAGGGAAGAGTTTATGTTTGCACAGGACATATAGTCTAAATTAGCTGCACCAACTTAGAAGAGTGGACATTTGCATGTTTCTCTGCCTATATCTCACCCTTCATCTTTCACCAAAGCGTCATGATTTTCTTAAAACCTGTCTGGTTTCCTAGGATGCCCTCTAGACTGCAGGTGACCTAGGATTGAACTATACTTCTCAAAGCCACAAATCTGGTCTTTGTGGTCCTGACTCAGCTGGAATTATGTGTGGGGGGGGAAAGATGACCACAGCATCATAAATCAATAAAGGGCTTGAAGCACTTTCTGTGTGTCCCAGAGTGACTTCAGCAAAATGCCTGTTGAAGTCACTGCTGGCATTATCAGAACTGTTCACCTCATGTCTAGACCACAGCCAGACATTTAGTAACACTAATGACTAAGCGTATTAAGTCCATGCCACACACCATGCATTGAACTAGGAGGACTTTATACAGACTGCTTCATTTAACTCCACATTTAGGCCACAGGTGGATATGACTGCCCTGTTTTCTAGATAAGAAAACTGAAAGCTAGTGAGATCAATGGACTCGCCCAAAGTCTTACACAGTGGTCAAGGCCAGGCATTCCAATGCCAAAGCCATGTCCAAATTCAAACACAATGGCTTTCTTGCAGATCTCCTCACTCTTCAAGCTCATGTTCTCAAAGCCATCTGACCTGTCATTAGCTCTGCTTCAAGACCCCCTCCTCCGAGATCGTCACACTGCTTTCTTCATACACACCTGGGCCCAAATATTACAATCCCAGAAACGCCTCAGTCACCATCATATCTGAAGTAACCCTCCTTCAAGCATGCCCTTTCACTTACCCTCCTTTATTTTCCTTTATTACTCTCACTTCCACCTAAATTTTAACACTTCTGTCTCCTGAAACTGTATCATAGATGTGGTTTTTTTCTTTCTTTTTTTTTCTTTTTGCCTGTCTCCATCGCTAGCTCCATGAAAGTAAGATGTTGATCTCCAGCACCTGGTTCTGTGCCCATGTTGTGGGTGAGCAAGACACACTTGCTGGATGTGTGAGTGAATCAATGAGTCCCTACCGCTTCTCTATCTCCTCTTTGTGCTCACACCAAGATGTTTTCTTGCTGGAATTCCTGCCCATTTGAGTCCTCAAAGGTGGTAGAAGAGATCAGGGGAGGTTATTTGGTGTCACCAGTCACTTGAATATGTGAATACAAAGGTAGCTGAAGTCACAGCTTCAGTACCTAATTTCATATGTGACCTTGGGAAAAATGTCTTCCATCTGCTCACAGTGAAAAGTTATTCATCATGAGATGAAAGAAGAGGACAATTAATTAGTTTATGGAAACATAAATTTTTTGATTAAAAAAGCCCTTATAATTGTTATGAAGAAAAGCTAGTCATACATGTTTTTCTGAGTTACAGTGGCTATTTTAAGGAGGGCTGGGTTTCTACACAAGTATCACCTCAGATGAACTCATGAAATAATAATATTATGCTTTGGGTTTTGGCTCATCTTGACTTTACTTGTGAAGCATGAATACAAAAATCTGCACATGATTCTGTGTCTTCACAATGTCAAGAATCTGTGCTTCTGTGTTGTGAAACTTGAACCATGTTAGAAAAACTCTGTTATTAAAAGGAGCTAAAGTGATGATCAAGAGCACCCCAGAAACAGTGGAGAGTTGAGGTGAGATTTTGAACATATTTAAAATGAAAGATAAGATATGGACAACAGGGTGATTAATAAGTATATATTCTGATTTTATTTGATGAAAGAGTTTTAATGTTAGCTACAGAAAAATGGAAGGGAGGGGCTTTTCATCTCTCTGGTAAGCTGATGGAGCCCATGGACCCCTTCTTAGCATATTTTAAATGCATTTTAAAAGTACATAAGATGTCGGGCACAGTGGCTCATGACTGTAATCCCAGCACTTTGGGAGGCCAAGGGGGGTGGATCACTTAAGGTCAGATGTTCAAGACCAGTCTGGCCATGGTGAAACACCGTCTCTACTAAAACTACATAAATTAGCCGGGCACGGTGGTGGTGCATAACTATAATCCCAGCTACTTGGGAGGCCGAGGCAGGAGAATCACTTGAGCCTGGGAGGTGGAGGTTGCAGTGAGCCAAGATCACGCCACTGCACACCAGCCTGGATGACAGAGTGAGACTCCCTCTCAAAAAAAAAAAAAAAAGACAAAAAAACAACAACATAAGATTACATGTGTACCCCCTTCTGAATTCTAAATTCTAGGGCAACCCAATTATTTTACAGTTAGGGAAACAGGGAACCAGAAAGTAAAATGACGTGGGGATCTACTTTAAGAATAAAAACGCTTTCCTGGCAGAAGAAAACCATGCTGTGATCTAGCACAATTAAGAATGTTGTTCTAAGCCAATCCATATTTAAGAAGGTCTAATAAGAATGGTTTAATCTTGCTTTCAATTTTACTTTAGAACAGCAAGTACTTTTCCCTTCATACTTCTGTTCACACAGAGGATTTGTTTGTATTACAGGCAATAAATTCTCTAAATGAAATACCTGAGCACTAATCACATCAGGTTAATAAGTTTTGTAATGCATTCAAGATCTGGTATGAAAAGCTTGTTCCTAATAAAAATCTTCTTTAAACTCCAACTAGTTTATATAGTTTATACCAATGCCCTAGAATACAGTTTTGGGGATTGAAATTGAATTACTATGGTATATTTTCTTTAGAAAAGAGAAAGAAACTAAAACGTGAATATGGAGATAAAAGACTGGCTCTTAGCAAGAAAAAAAAAGGATAATTATTCAGATCTCTTTTAAAAATATGAGAGGAATTCATAGCCCCAAGATAAGAATGTGAAATGACTGTTCTCTTTAGAAGGTGTGATTTGGATTCCTGTCTCTGACAGTGTGACTCCAAGCCTCAAGTGTGAATACCTAGGCCAGTCCTTGCACCTGCAGTTGTAAATTGGGCAGTTCATGAGACATAAGAAGCATTTCCCTTTCCTAGACCCCAACTTCCTTCAACCCTGAGATTCTCCATCTCACTGGCATTGCTTTTGGTCTAAGAAGTTCTCCAACGCCCCTCTTCTCCATGTTGTAGCAAAAAGCAGAGGATCCAAAAACACCTAGAACAACTTTTAGATATGGTGTCCCAAATTCTGGAATAACTATTTATACCTTAACAAAGAAATGCCTAAATACGTGCCACTACCTGTTTCTTAACACTACTACATCTCCTGCATCTTTTCTTACTGCCAAAATCAGAAAGAGATTTTTTTTTTTAAATCATGTACAAGTCATGAATTGTTCTGCAAAAACCTGGTGATAGTGTCTGGCAGGAACAGGATAGTGTTTCTAGCTTACCTGGTCCCTAGCCTGCCCACTAGCCAGGTCTTTACACAAGTAAAGAAACCCAATTTGAAACCTTCCCTATGCCTGCATCGCATTTTTAAGTCCTTTTCCTCCTCCCGGCTTAAAAACACAAAGGTAAGTAAACCAGCCTGATTTTTAAAGACTCATGCGTTGCTCACTTAAAGAGTCCGAAAGAACAAATGTGAGATGTTGCCTCCTTGAAAATGCTTCCAGTCTGTATCTACATTCTGGTTAATAAACCAAATAAACATACAGAAGTAATACACTATTGCTAAGGACTAAGAGGTGTTCTCACATCGTCACTTACGTTACATCATACTCTCATACTTTATAGCATCTAAAGCACTCTCACATATATTAGGTCATCTGATGTGCTCTAGGAGATAGGACAGCTATTACCATGCCCATTTCATAGATTAGAAACAGCTCAGAGAAGAAAAATCACTTAGAGGTCACACGGCCAGTAAGTAGAAGGGCTGGGATTAGAACAGAGGTTTTCTGATTTTAGATTTACACTCTTGGTAGCCCAGAACTGAATTACTCTAGAAACACACTAGTTGCTCATACAAATAAAGACCTCTAAAAAATGGAGTGGATTCAAAGTGGAGATAAAACTTTCATTAAGCTTCAAAAAGAGGGGCCAGGTGCAGTGGCTCACGCTTGTAACCCTAGCACTTTGGGAGGCCGAGATGGGTGAATCATCTGAGGTCAGGAATTCGAGACCAGCCTGGCCAACATGACGAAACCCCATCTTTACTAAAAATACACAAATTAGCTGGGCGAATTAGCAGGGCGTGGTGACACACGTCTGTAATCTCAGCTACTTGGGAGGCTGAGGAAGGAGAATCGCTTGAACCCGGAAGGTGGAGGTTGCAGTGAGCCGAGATCTCATCACACCATTCCAGCCTGCCTCCAGCCTGTTCGATGGGAACAAGACTCCATCTCAAAAAAAAAAAAAAAAAAAAAGGGATCTGGATAGAGTAGAGGGAGAAGGAAGAAGCCACAAAAGTGCTTTGTGTTTATTGAGCTGGGTGTGGAGCAGTGGGGAATAAACCCACATTGGTAAAGTACTGCCTCATTGCACAATCCCGGGGACATCAATCACCTTGTCTGTTACGTGGAGTGTATGCCGACCCTAGAGCATAAGTAAATCGTGACCCTATGGTCATGCAGATGCCCTGACAGAGCTGGGTGAGACCATGGAAGACCCTGAAAAACCACAGAATTTTTACCTTAACCATAGGTGATATAGAAGGAGAAAGAACATAGATTAGCCTTCAAGTACCTGGGATTCTAGTCCCAAATATGTGTGTCCTCAATCTCCCAGAATTTCTTTTATTTATTTTCTATTAAATGGCTCATGCCTGTAATCTCAGCACTTTGGGAGGCTGAGTTGGGTGGATCACTTAAGGTCAGGAGTTTGAGACCAGCCTGGCCAACATGGTGAAACCCCGTCTCTACTAAAAATACAAAAATTAGCCAGGTGTGGCGATGGGTGCCTGTAATCCCAGCTACTTGGGAGGCTAAAGCAGGAGAAACTCTTGAACCTGGAGGCGGAGGTTGCAGTGAGCTGAGATCGCACCATTGCACTCTAACCTGGGCGACAAGAGTGGAATTCCATCTCAGAAAAAAAGAAAAAGAAAAATGTTGCACCAGATGATTTCTAATCTCCCTTTCATCTTGAAAGGCATTTGACTTGTATGTCGTGGGAGAAAGGAGGCGATCTTTGAAGATTTATAAACATTGGTGACATGAGAAAAATGGTATTTAAGGAATATTGGTATGAAAGTTGCCAATGCTAAAATGGAATCACTTATGTCAAAACACAAACAAAATGGAGTCAGGAGGGCAGGAAAGAGGCAGCTCTTATTACAAGAGATTTCTGTATGTAATACATGTTTTCCTGTAACAGGACTTACTGCAAGAAAATCCCTCAAGACTGTAGTATTCCAAATATTCTGTTTACACAAGGACACTTGACTAGCAAGTCTGCCTCTACCAACCAATAAGCTAATGCCAGCTCCTGTAACAAATCCCTGTTACCTTTGCTCTTTGTAACCTTTGGTTACAGTCTGCATGGACTTCTTTTTGTCTTTAAAAGCTTCCATTTTACCCCAACCCCCAGATAGGTTTATGATCCATCACAGCATGCATATCACAGGTTTGCAATCCCCCTGCTATTCCCTATTAAACTCTTTGCTTTGGAGAGTTGGTCACTCATTTTTGGTTGACAGTGGTCTGGAGGATGGATGAGTGTGAGAAGGACCTGGAATAGACAAAGACTTCTGGAAGGGTTTCCCAGTAATCTGACGATGAGATGATAAGAGGTAGCACTGGCTGGCAGAAATAGGAAGGAAACCATAAATACAAGAGCCATTGCAATCACTGACTGAACTGAGAAAAAGCCCCAGAGCATCGCTCGGAGTAGCAGAAGAGTGACTGCCCTCTGGAAAGGGAATGGAAGTGTAAAGAACTCTGGTATAAGGAAAAAGAATTCAGCTTTAGGGTTGTTGTGTTTGGCTGACAGTGAAGCATGGAGGGGGAAGAGTTTAGTAACCCATTGGGAAAAAAAGAAGCAGAAATCATGTTTGAGATGGAACTGGAGATAAGTGAGAGTCATCAGCTCAAGGGAGATAATTAACGTTCTTGGGAAAACAAGCAGGAAAGCCTTTATAATGCATTAGCAAATGTGTTTTTCAGTTTTGTAGCTAAAGAAACAGAATGCCAGGAGATGTTAATGAAATGACCTCACCTCTTGTTTTAGATGGAATGGGAGCTAGTCATATATTTGAATAATTAACATTTTGATTTTTAAAGTCTATGGCAGCAATGGACTGAATTCAGGGCCCTTGACCTTTTGAAATCTTTCTCGCCCATAGTCACATGTATTCTCTCTTAGGCCAGAGTCTGTTACGGTGGTGATTTTGTGCCGTGTTACTTAGCTAAGCTGGAAGGACATTTCCCAGAGTTCCCTTCCCTGGGTAGCTCCAGGCAAGGGTTGGAAAGAAGAGAAATTTGCATGATTTGGAAGGCCAAAGTGACCCCACAGTGCTGTGCTTGAGGCGTTGGTGCCAGGCCCAGCCACCACCGCAGCTCGTGCACCCTGCTGCCCGTACTGGTTCCCCTTGTTGGGGTGGAAGGCAGCGAGTGTGGCCAGATCTCCTCTTGCAACTTCTCCAAGCACTGGAGCAGGCTCCGGGAGAAGGCAGCAGGTTTTCTGCAGGTCGCCTGCCTCACTGGAGTGAAGCGGTGAGAGACATGCGTGCTGCAGTTTCTGCTCATGGATTCCAGTTTGTCTACCGGATTCAGTGGGTCGTCTCTGCTTCCCTCTGCTTTGAGTCCAGCTTTTCTCCTGTCTGCTCTGCTGCCAAGCAGAAGCTTCAGGCCACCGCCAGATGCCAAGGCCGCAGCCTTCCACGGGCTTCTCCACCGACTTCCCTCCGTGCCTTGATTAATAAATTTTTCCTTTTTCCCCAGACCTGGTCCCCTTCCAGACCTTTGTGTTCTCAGCTTCTTCTACAATTGCACGATGCCGAATCCCTGTAAGAAATTCCTTACTGTATCACTCACAGCCGTTCGAACTCCCTGCTGCAATTGCTCAGGCTGTCTAGAGATTACCCACGCCTTTCTCTACCCAACCTCCGTTTAGTTGACTGCACTCGTGCATTTTTACTTATTCCCAAGGGACCTTTAGCTATGAATAAATGATGATGAGATTTTAAAATGCATTTTAATATGCATGAGATTTAAAAATGCATCTTATATAAATGGTCATCATGATAGACTAGAAACCAGCATTAAAGTAGTGGCTGAAATAAGGTCTAGAAAAACTGCAGACTTCAGGTGTCTGACGCTGGATACCTCCACAACACCCAGAACTGCCCAACTACACCTGTTAAGTACGAGAGAAAGAAACATCTAACTTTGTTTAAGTCATTGTTAATTTGGTCCTTGTTATATCCGCTGAGCTTGAATTCTGCATCCAACATTTTAATACACTCAGTTGTGCAAGTAAATGTGCAGCAAAAACTCTCTTCTTGTTATTACCCTTCTCTTTTTTCCTGTAATTCAGTCTTATAAAAAGTACATGTTCACTTACTTAACAGAGCTTCAGAAAAGCACTATGTCTCTATTTTGCAAAAATGCAGAATGGTCCATGAGTATCCTGATGGAAGGACAATGATAGACTATTTTTATTCATTCTTCCTTCTAGTGGACTTTCAAGGAGAAGACCGAACTAAAAGTAATTAACATTTACTCTCAAGACCAACACAGGATTGCTTATTCTTGTCTTATACTTGAGATTAATGTTGAATTTCAGAAGACAAAACATGTTTTCATTTATTTCAGCGAGTCACTTAATTTCTTTGTGACTCACTATCTTCATTTGTAAAATGCAGTGAATATCCTTTCTTCTCAGGCTTGTTTTGAAGGTAAAATGAAGTACTCCAAAGTAGGTAAAAACTGCCTAGCACAGTATTTGACATACTAGGTGTCAATAAATATTAGTGGAATCTAAAGCTTAAACTATACTTTAAAAGAATTCACGTAGAATATTATTGAAAGACAAACAGCCACCAATCATGTTTTCTTTTTTTTTTTTTTTTTCTGTTTTGGAGACAGAGTCTCACTCTGTTGCCTAGGCTGCAATGCAATGTTCTCTGCAACCTCTGCCTCCTGGGTTTAAGCGATTTTCCTGCCTCAGTCTCCTGGGTAGCTGGGATTACAGTTGTGCACCACCATACCCAGCTAATTTTTGTATTTTTAGTAGAGACGGGGTTTCACCATGTTGGCCAGGCTGGTCTCGAATTCCTGACTTCAAGTAATCCACCCCTCAGCCTCCCAACATGCTGGGATTACAGGCATAAGCCACCATGCCCAGTATCCAGTAATTTTTTCTAAAATCAAATTTGGTTTTCTGAAAAGGAGAACTCTTGCTCTAATACAATAAGGTATCAAATGATATGTTAGACTGGAAGGTTTGCTGCATTTTTCAAAATTGCCCCAAAACTAAAGAGAGATGGATAGCATGAGATTGGAAGGACTCTAACCACGAGTAGGTCGGTTCAGAGACCGAAGATCAATGTCTCTCACATTATGCTATGTGCCATGATGTGTCTCCTTTCACCCTGAGAGGTTTTCTGAATGAGAATGAGGAGGGTATCCCTTTCTTTTTTGTGACTTTTTCTCACACTCTCAGTTGATTCTTGACATTTCAAAACATTGGACCAAGAAAGTTGATGTACAAAGGAAATATTTTTAGTTTTATGATGAATACACAAGAAGAAGAGATGCTAGCAGAAGAAACCAATGGGACTACCACCTGAAGTTTATCAAATGTGCAAAACTTACTGTGCTTGTTAGCATAGAGAAGTTTCATACCCAAATCTAAGTTGTATCTTGTATAAGACTGCACCCATGTCTTGTCCTTCTGCTTTGAAGAATTTTTTGAAATAAGAATGTAAATAAATAAAATAAAAATGTAATAAAAATAAAATAAATAAAAATACAAATAAGATGTTAGCTCAAATTTCATTAAAGTATCATAGTAGTCACATAAGTATCTCATAGGTATATACTCAATATAATTGAATCCCAAAATAATGGTAGAAATCTGTTCCCAGGAAACTGTTCATTAATAGTAATTATCATTGTTAAGTCTTAAAAAGCAGGTTTAAGGTTCAGGAAGAAGTCTGAGTCATCAGAGGCTGCTGGTATTGTAATGTTTACTCTGTCTGTCCAAGCCGTCTTACAGGAGGAAATATGTCTACTCACAGTGCAGAGAAAGGGCCAACTTTCAGTCTTCCACGCCTTGGACCATGACCCAATCTTGCCACAGCTGATTAGGCCTGAACTTCCATCTCTGACTTGGCACAGCAAAGAGCAGTGTCAATCAGATTTTGCCCAAGAATTTGAACAAATCAGAATCTAGGAACTAAGTGCACTTAGAAGTGTGAGTAGAAGCTGAAAAATGAGGAGGCAGAGTTAGAGCAGGAGAGTCCATATCAGCCATGTGCAGGTCTAGTTATTAACTGAGATCAAGCAGGCCCAACCTGCTGGTTGCTGACCACAAAGAGGCAGATACAGAGAGTGTAGCTCAGTCCACTCACCTACAATCTCACTGAAGATAGGGACAGTTATCTGTCTTATTACCCTTTCCCCAGCATTTAGCATAGTTCTTGGTTATGAAAAGGTTCATCAGTCAATACATATCACTTGAATGAATAGTTAATGAGTTAGCAGTGGATGACTAGAGCAAGCCCCTACCTGACCTTCTTCCCAGAAACCCTGTCCAGTACCTGGAACCAGAGCCCTACCTCTCTCCAGGAAATTCCTTCTTCTTCAGCACAACCTATGTCTTCTTACTGCTCCAAACCTGCAATGCTTTCCATTATTTGAGCCAATTTGATTGCCTCCTTGATCCTTGTCAACAGGTTTCAAAACCAACTTTGTGATAGAGAGGGAAGGACTGGGAAAGAAAGAGAAAGGAAGGAGAGGACTAGAAAAGAAAGAGAGAGAGGAATGGGGCAGGAGGTGAAGTAATAGATGCTACCCTTCACAATCTATCTCCCCACAGAGACCTTCAGGCTTTAGATATGAGGCTAATAGACGAGAAAACTGCCACAAACAATCTATTCTAATAAATCCATCTCTAAAAGAGTTTGCCGAAGAGAGGTGTTCATACTTTGTCATTAGAGCAGACTAGTTCTATAAAATAAAACAACCTCATGGCTATGTCCCTGTCAATTGTTTGTATTATGTTGAATGATAGTAACTAGACTTTCATGCTTCTGTTTAATGGAAAAGAGTAAAGTGCCCTAGGAGGCTACTCTAGTGAATAAGATGTACTAAAAAAAATAATTCATCCTCCTTCTCAACTCATAATGTCCTCCTTCTTTACTATCACAAGAATGCATCCACTATTGTGTCTTTAAGAAAATCTAAACATTTGAATTTTTTTCTTCTACATAGGAAGAAACTCAGAGATGATATGGAGGAAAATGCTACCGCAGCAAATTTTGCTTTCACAAAGCAATGTAATTCCCTTGGGCAGTAAATATCTTTCCAGGTCTGGTTCATCCTCAATCAATGGGAGTTAAAGTATCCTCCTGTGACAGATAGTGGGAAACGTATCTTTCAATTGAACACTAGCCCTGTACTTTTCAGAGGCAGATATAAGTGATAAAAGCCTTCTGCATTAGAAGGAGCATCAAATGACCAATGTTATCCTGGTCTTGCTTCTAGCACTTATATGTATGAGGGACTACAGCAGTACCATGCTCTGACTGGTCAAAAGCAATACATTAATATTAACAGGGGGAAAGAGGGAAGGAATAAAGAATAAAGCACTTACTTGGTCCTAGACCAATGGAAAAAGCAGCAACATAAACAAGCAAGCTGGCTAAGGACAGCCATTTCAAAAAAGCTGGGACGTCCGCAGGGTCTGCGACTATCTGGTACTCAGTATGGCTTAATCCAGCATTTAGCAAGGATGCTGAGGTTGTCTCCGCTCTCTTATCCACATCATTTCTCAGGGGCATGAGTGAGCTTCTGCTGTGGGAAGCCATCCCTTTGAAGTGGTCTCTGAGAGTAGTATTGCTGGCTGACAGGTTTCCTGGTTCATAAATCACAGACTCATCCAAGGACTCGTTGATAGAACTGTGACTTCTGCAGATATTGGTGAAGTTCATGTGGATGTTGAGATTTACGATGCCCATGGTCACCAACGAAGCTGCCATCACAGAGGAGCCGATGCAGAGGAATGTCTTGCTGCCAACGTGGTCTACAAGAACAGTGGCGGGGATGGTGCTAATGACCTTGACGACTCCAACCCCAGTGGAGGCGAGGCTAGCTGCCTCATTGCTTTGAAAGCCAACTGACTTCAAAACAGTTGATGCATAGAACAATATGTTTGGCTGGCCAGTGACTTGTACAAAAAATACCAGTGTTAGTCCTATCATGATTCGGGTTCGCATGTTGTCTTTTGAACGAAACAGATCCCAAAAACTATACTGGTATTCATCTTTCAAGGAGGATTTGATCACTGTGAGTTCCTCAGTTGTATCTGAGAGTCCTCTTAACCTTCCAAGAACCTTGCTAGCAGCTTCCTCTTGTCCTTTCATCACCAGAAACCGAGGGCTTGGAGGAAGAAAATACATTGCAATTGCTTGCAAAACTCCCAAGGGAATAACAAGACCAAACATGTACTTCCAGCCATGGAAAACATTGGCAAATGCATAATTTGAAATATAGGCAAAAAGAATGCCGATGACAATCATCAGCTCATTCAGTGACACAAGGAGGCCTCTTCTGTGTTGAGGAGCAATCTCTGCAATGTAAACACAAGTGGCAATGGAAGACAGAGAGATGGAGACCCCTATGGCAATACGTCCCGCTATAAGAACCGTGTAGGATAAACTGAGAATCAAGACTAAGCTTCCGAGTCCAAGCAGGCAGGAAGACAAGATGATTGCTGTCCTTCTTCCATACCTGTCTATCAGGACCCCTCCAGTGAGTGAGGCCAGGAGGGCTCCAATGAGGAGGGAGCTCACAACCATTTCCTGCTCATGGCAGCTCAGGGCTAATAAGGTTTTGATCTGAAGAAGAGCCCCAGAGATGAGCCCAAGTTCATAACCCACCAGGAGGCCACTGACAGCAGCAGTGACAGACGACAGGAAGGTAAACATGCCACAACCTACAAGCAGAGAGGAGACAAGGAGGTCAGTTCTTAACTGAGATTTTAAACATTTTGTATTGCAGTGGAGATTTAATCTTGCAAAAGTCTTTCATGGCACTGAGTTTAAACACACATACAACTATGATAAAAATAGTACACTGACCAAAAAATGATTTGATATAGCAGGAGAAATCATTTTTCTTTCTTTTTTTGGAGGAGAGGCATGGAGTAGGACACGTACGAGGTCCAGTTTCCTTCTATTTGTGATGTTGATGTTTTTGGTTTAGCTCAGACAGTGATGTTGAGATAAGTGATGACACATGGTAAGGACTGAACAAAAGAGTGTCATATGGTTCAGACCTCGGCAGTGGATCAGCAATTCAAAGAGCCTGGCTCTTGTGGTCCCATCCCAGTTCTCTGAAGGCAAACATGTGACGGCAGGAGAGAGAGGATAGGAGCCTCTAGATGTGCTACAAGCTCCCTGCTGGATAGCCTGGGTCAAAATGAAACACAGCCTCCGGGAAACTTGCCCTTTTATCTCCTGGGCCACAATCATGCTGCAAATGGCCTCTGCTGCACACATGAGGGTGCTGGGGAAGAGGGTGGAGGTGGGGATGGGCAGTGCATGAATGTCTTAACAAGTCAAGGTTTTGCTAAACAGAAGGAAGAAAGAAACACACATAGCGTAAAGAACCAGCAATATCCCTTACTCATTCTGAGTAAGGAGAAAGTAGGATGGAACACAGGCAGAACAAGGAGATTTTACCTTTATATTATTCTTTTGTTAATGTTCAAATCCAAGGAAAAATGTCAAAAAGTTAACAACTATTAATTTTTGGTGGTAGAACACAGATGTTTGTTACATGTTTGCAACTTGTCAAAACAGAAACAAAACAAAACAAAAAGGTAGCAGAGGGAAGAGTCTTTCAGTCCCAGGAAAAAGTAATTTCCAAGGCCTTAGGGCAGGAAAGTTCACATTTCGTTTTAGGAGCTGTCAGATGGCCAGCATGTACTGTGTGGGGCACATAGGGAGCCTGGAGAGGTAGGAGGGAAAGGGCTTGCAGTGAATTTAGGTAAGTACAGAGGGGGCACTTCGAGTAGAGCCTTGTCGGTCATCGTGATGACTTTTCATTGTGTTCCAAGTATAATAGGGCCCACACCCATTGAGCGGTGTGGAGGGCATTGATGCTATAGGTTTTCTATTTATAAAGGTCACCTTTGCTGCTATGTAGAGATTAGTTCTTCAAAAGGCAAGACTGGCAAGACTGATAGCAGGGAGGAGATTTTTGCCTTGGTTTGGACAAGAGATAATAGTAGCTTAGACTCGGGTGTTAAGAGTGGAACTGGAGATAAATAGGCAGATGATTTTGGAGCCAAAAACCACTACACGTGTTCAAGGCCAGATACAGTGGCTCATGCATGTAATCCCAGCACTTTGGGAGGCTAAGGTGGGTGGATCACCTGAGGTCAGGAGTTTGAGACCAGCCTGGCCAACATGACAAAACCCCGTCTCTACTAAAAGTACAAAAATTAGCGGGGCATGATGGTGCACGTCTGTAGTCCCAGCTATTCAGGAGGCTGAGGCAGGAGAATTGCTTGAAACCAGGAGGCAGAGGTTGCAGTGAGCCAAGATTGTGCCACTGCACTCCAGCCTGGCAACAGAGCAAGACGCCATCCATCTCACACACACAAAAAAACAAAAAACAAACAAACAAACAAACATACACTTGTTAAAGAATTAGAGAGGGAGGGTAAGTGGGTCAGAACCCAGGATGGCTCTGTGGCTTCAGCAGTTGGGTGGGTGATTTTACAATATTCAATATACTCGATACAGTACTATGTGGGGCCAACACCATTGAGAAGTGTAGAGAGCATTGTACTATATACTGTGCAGTGCAAGGTACAGACATAGGGAAGATTAGGAATAGAACCGGTTGGGGGTGGTGGGTGATTAAGAGGAGGGGTAAAAATCAAAAGTTCATTTTGGACTTAGTAAAATGGTTTATTTGTTTTACCTGTAAGACATTCAGTTAAAAATGTTAAGTAGGGGATTGGGGATACAGATTTGGAGCTTAAAAGTAGGTCAAGCCCGGACATATGCATTTGGAAGCCAGCAGCATGCATTTGGTATTTAAAGCCACAGGAATGGATGAGATCACTTAGGAAGATAAAACAGGGGAAAAAGAGAAGGAGGATCAAGACTAGGACCTAGGCAACGCCCACATTTAGAAGAGTAGTGCCAGCAAAGGAGACGGAGAAGAATCGGAACTGAGATGTACGTCAAATGGGTTAGAAATGTACTCGGGCACATGTTTTCATAGGCTGAGCGAAGGCTATTTACCTCTGCCTTTTTGGGGCCGGGGGAGGGCATAGTTAAAAATGCTGTTCAGCTCTAGTGGAATAAGCAGGTCACATAAAGGTGATCTAAATCTCTTTCTATCACAAATGCTCAAGGTATTTTCCATCTCCAGGATCCTGGTAGGATGCGGGAATTGGGACCCCCAAAAATAAGGAGAAGAAAGCACTGAATATTTAGATGGAGGAGCAAATAAAGTACAATAACCCACAAAAAATAAATCAAATGTATGAGCACTTTGAACTAAACCCAATAAGTTAAAATTAAATCAGCAATTTAGCTAATCAGAAAACAAACATTTAGCAAGGTTACATAGCAGTCACTTACCTAGGTACTGGGGAAATATATATATACATAGCAGTGAAACAGAACAAGCATGGTGTTTACACCCAAAATACTTAATATTCTAGTGATATCTCTATTACCTATCATTTATTGATTTTATGTGCTGTTTTACTTTTTTTGCATGCAAAATGACTTTAAAGTACTCTCTTATAGGTTCATCCATGTCCATGGTTTCCATATTCTTTTTCCCATATGATCTTAAAGTCCTCAACAATGAATTCCTCTATGACAAGAATTAGGTCAAATCTTCACATTTGGATAAGAATATTGTATTATTATTCTTATCTCTACTTATCATTGTTCATTTTATCTATGTTTGCTGTGTTATTAGTGTATGTGCTTTGGCAGTTGATGATTGGTCTCTGATGTTCTGATTGGAGAAACAAGAGAAGTTGGAGACGGGACCACCTTGGAGGCCTGCCTGAGCGAGGCGCCTGGGAAGGGCATGCAGTGGGACAGGGCTGGGGAGTTAAGGACACAGGGAAAGCAATGGCAGAACTGCTTTGACAGCAGAAGACTGTCCTTGCTACCCTGTGCTTCTCCTTCCCCTTTCTTGTTTTCCTCTTTCATTAGATGGAAAATACTGTGTCCCTAGAAAGAGAAAAACTGCCTTGCGATGCAAGAGTTCCTTCCTTTGGTGCTCCATTATCCTACCTTAGAGAGCCCGACGTGGTTTGTTAAGTGCTGACTTCTGTCTGAAGGAAAGAGCTTCTGACAGAAGAGGGACCCAACCTCTTCTGCTGCCCTCTGGACTCAGATCATTTGCCTGGTTCTTCGGGCCAGGACTCACAGCACACTGACAAATGGGGATATGTGCAAAGGGTCTGGAAGCCATCCCAGTTTCTCAATGTTCTCCTTGAAACCCATGGAGTATAATTCTTCAGAGACATTAAAGAATTATTTTTATATGAATCGTAAAAGCCTTTTACAATTTTCTATATTATAGCATATATCCCTTTCTTGCTATCCATCTTTCTATTCTATCTCCTTATCTCTGGGCAATTTGGCTTTAAGAGGTTAAAACGTTGCACAAGATCATTCTAGGACCCTAGTCTCACAGGGAGGGCTTACCAACATGGAGTTATATGTTACAGAATTAAGCTATGGTCTCAGTTGTCTGAATTTTAACATCTTCCCTATTATATGCTTTAAGGGATACTGCCCCAAACTAGCTTTCCCACTTCCCTTACTACTGATCCTGAGGACTGCTGAAAATTCCACTTTGATCCTCAGCCCGCCCATTCAGGGTTTTGAATTCTAATTCACTGCATAAAGCTAACCCTTAAAACTTCTGAGATTGTGGCTCTGATACCTCAAGACTTTCATCATAGGAAGTTTTCCTGGTGCTACTTAACCATGGCATAACAACGGTGTAAGTAGTGGGTTTTTTCTGTGTTCTGGTTAGCGATGACAGCAAGAGCAAGATGTTATCCTATGGATGCTGGAAAGTAGAGACACCTGTTTCTAAGAAATCTGGCAGTGAACAGGAAGCAAGAGATCAGAATGTGGTTTGAAGCCCTCGCAGGAAGGCGGGGTTTGTGTTTGTGTACACACAGATGTGAGAGTTTGGGCAGCCACATGGCCTGAGGAGAAGGTGCCAATGTGGAAGGACAGAGTAAGATGAGGATTCATAATGAGTGCTTTTCCAAGAAATACCCAGCCCCGAAGTCAGTCTGCCCTTAATAATGATGAAGTAGAGCACTCTTAGCCATTTTGCTCATGGCTTTGCTTCATGGGGGCCCTTCCTTTATATCCCAGTTCTCCCAAAAAGGGCCATAGGGAATTCTTGGCTTTTTGCGGACATCACAGAAGTAGAAACTACCTGGACACTTGTAAGTGGTACCCACAGGCAGTTTGGTTATGCCTATCCTATATTCTTCCTGCTGTTGGGGCTCGGAACAAGATACCCCAAAGCATGGCACATTGGTGTGCTGAGTACTTTGAGTTGGACATAGGAAAGGCCTCTGGCTGCCTGCCAAAAAAAAAAAAAAAACCAAAACCTGTGTGTGCATGCATGCTTTTCAGCTGGCCGTAGGAATTCAGCCAGAAACAAGGTCTTTCTGACCCTCTCCCATTTTCCCCTGAAGAAAGTTATGGAAAACAGAATTCCTTTCCCCAAGGTGGGTCACAGAAACCAAAACCACTCTGGCCCAAAGCAAATCATAAAAACTAGAAAGGCCATTCTCTCCCTTTTCCCTTGAAAACCCTATTTCATGGGAGTCCTGCCCTCTACAGTGAATTCCTCTACAGAGGAACACCACACAGTGAGGCCCAGAAGAATCTGAACAGACAGGCCTTGCTAGGTTTCCCTTTCAGCTTATTACTATTCACTCAGACCCTTTTGTTCAATTACATTTCTACACGCCCATCCTTTCTTCATCAAACCTAAGCATAAAAAACAGACATTTTTTCCCCGAGTCTTCAGGTCTTCATTTTGAAAGCCTCCTGTGTCACATACAGCTTCGATTAACTAAATGTGCTGTGCTTTTGTCTTGTCACTCTGTCTTCTGCGATAGGAGTGTTGGCTGTGACCCTTGAGATGGGTGAGGAAAGGTATCACACCTTTCTGTCCCCACAATGCTTTGCTGGAAGTGCAGCAGCAGCAGTAGGAGGATTTCCAGTTTGTCTTTTGATGCAATGACAATTCTATATTAAGGTGGTAAAGTAAAACTGTTCCTATCAAAGCTGTGATGCAATCAAGCAGCTTTATGCAAATGGGAGCTGAGACCCACAGCGTAAGAGCACCAAGGGCGCCATGAGACTGCATTGCCAGTCACCACAATAGCTGCATTGTCTCCTGGTCACGGTGATGAAACCACAACTGCAACTGGCACTCAACGCAAAACACTCCATTTTTCACAATATTTGAGTTTCTACATGCTTTCTTCTTCTCTTTCTTCCCCATACGCCTTTTATTACATATGGACATAATGGACACGCAATAAACACATGCCAGCTGACTTAATCCTACAGCCAGCTGAAACGCATGCACACACAGGTGTGTCTTTTTTTTTTTTTTTTTTTTTTTTTTGGCAGGCAGCCAGGTAATTATATAGCTTGACCAGCTGTGAATGCTTCACAAATTTAAAAGATCCCCCCACTCCCGCTTCATGTTTTGCTCAAGAACTTGCAGTTGTCCAAAAATGGCCTTGTGGCTATGGCCTGCCCTTCCTCTGCTCTTTATCCCTGAAAGCCTTTGATCCCAACTCATCTTTCAACAGTCATCTCTACTACCATCTCACCTCTGAAGCCCACTCCTCAGCCCATGTGTGCCCACTGCACACGTGGTGTGTGTTTAGAGTCCGTCTCCCTTTAAGGAACTCTTTGATTGACTTGTTTGTCTTCACTATTAGACTGGAAGTTGCTTGAAGGCAAGAACCTTGCCTTGCTGAGACCTGTCTTCTCACCTGTAGCCTTCTGGCACCCGGTAAATAATCAATGTTTGTCGAGTGAATAAATGAATGAATGAAAGCCACACCCTACAATGCGATCCTTGCACGTCTACTCCCCACACTTGTATGAACAGACTATGGTTAATATGTAGTGTTATATAATGGTTAGTATTCAGAACTTTATCTTCACATAAATATATAGCAATTGAATAGCAATCCATTACCGTTTCTATGAAGGTTTTAGCAGTATTCTTAGCTAGCTCATACAGCACCATTTCGGGGATTATAAAATGTTTTATTGTCACACCTATATTTATATTTTATAAAATTCAGTCCTGTGCATGGAATTGTGCTTTAGTTGTTAAGACAGAGTGTTTGGCAGCCCCGTTTCAGTGGACCAGGTCTTCAGGTTCCATAACCTTCTCCAGGCTCCAACTCTGCAGCCCATCTACACCACTAGCTGTTTCCAGAATCTTCTGTGCTCTTTCCCAGGTTTGTGCTGAGACTCAGGCTATTCCCCTCGCCGCAGGGTCCTTTGCCTTTCTTCACAGCCCAGAGAAACCCAATTCATTTTCTTTTCTTTCTTTTTTTCTTTTTTCTTTTTTTTTGAGACAATCTTGCTCTGTCGCCCAGGCTGCAGTGATGCGGAGCGATCTCAGCTCACTGCAACCTATGCCATCCAGGTTCAAGCAATTCTCCTGCCTCAGCCTCCTGAGTAGCTGGGACTACAGGTGTGCACCACCACGCCCAGATAACTTTTGTATTTTTAGTAGAGACAGGGTTTCACCATACTGGCCAGGATGGTCTCCTGACCTCATAATCCATCTGCCTCGGCATCCCAAAGTGCTGGAAATACAGGGGTGAGCCACCGCGCCGGGCCGGATTAGCTTTACTCTCCGTTCTCTCTCTTGCCTTTACATCCAAAATCTTACAGTGCCCTGGATTATATTTCATTAGGGTTGTATCCTGCCTTAGACTGGGAGCACGTTGGGAGCAGGAGTGTCTGTATCATGGGGGTCGGTGCTCAGTAGAGTTACAGGATGCCCCAGGAACGAGATGCAGGGGCTTAGCAGAAGGCTCACTTCCTGTAATTCCCAGAGGGCACGCCCCAGGGAGAGTTCTGGTGTGGTGTTTCCAGCCAACCAAATGTCCAACATGCTGCTTCCTGGCCTTGGACCCTGCGTGGCCACCCCTGTGATGACAAATATTGGGTAGAAGCCTTATCTAGCCACAATCTCCCACCCCTGCCCTGTACCCTGATCTCCTCAGCACACAGTGAGACTCGCATCCACAGGAACTTTGGCCTCTCAACATCTGTTATCATTTGAACTTTCTATAGAAAAAATAAAGAAATGTTGCTTTCTTTCTTTGTTAGTTTTCTAACCCTGGGTTTGATTTAGTGGCACTTTCACAGACGTCTTTTCCTGAAACTAACATTCTCCCACTCCTATTGGCTGAGGAGGTATTAAGAGGGGACACTGTTCACATTTGCATATTAGTACTTTTCCTGTGCTTTGCTTTGTGGTTCAGTTTTTCTGCCTATGTGTATGGCTTTCATTCTTTTTCTTTCTGCTTTTTTTTTAGACAGAGTCTCTCTCTGGTGCCCAGGCTGGAGTGCAGTGGTGGGATCCTGGCTCACTGTAACCTCTACCTCCCAGGTTCAAGTGATTCTCCTGTGTCAGCCACCAGAAGAGCTGGGATTGCAGGTGTGGGCCACTAAGCCCCTATTTTTGTATTTTTAGTAGAGACGGGGCTTCATCATGTTGGCAAAACTGGTCCTGAATGCCTGGCCTCAAGTGATCCACCTGCTTCGCCCTCCCAAAGTGTGGGGATTACAGGCGTGAGCCACTGTGCCCAGCCTCTTTCTGCTCTTTCTTTTATCCTTTCTTCCTTTTTGAGATGGAGTCCGGCTCTTTCACCCAGGCAGAAGTGAAATAGCGTAATATCACCTCACTGCAACCTCCACCCTTGGGTTCAAGCTATTCTCCTGCCTCAACCTCCCTAGTAGCTGGGATTACAGGTACCTGTCACCACGCCCAGCTACTTTTTGTACTTTTAGTAGAGACGGGGTTTCTTCATATTGCCCTGGCTGGTCTCGAACTCCTAACCTCAGGTGATTCACCTGCCTCGGCCTCCCAAAGTGCTGGGATTACAGGCGTGAGCTACCACACCCGGCCTCCTTTCTTCCTTTATTCAATTCAAAACTTTCACCAGGATAAGTCTGGTGCATTTTCTTCTAAATTTTTCTGCTACTTCTTGAGTTCTTTTCCCATTTAGAAAAGATTTCCTCTAGTATTTTTGTCCTATTTGTTTAGGCCTAATTATGTATATGTTAGTTCAATATATTCATTTCCTCTTTCATCTCTATCCTCTTGTCCTTTTTATCTGCATCCTAGAAGAACTTCTCATATTCATCCTCCACATCACAGATTTCAGACGGTGATTCTGCTGTTGCCATTTCATTCTCTTCCACTCTACATGTCATTGATCTATTTGCATCTCAGTTCTCAGCAAGCTCTATCAGCACCTCAGTTTATTCTTATCATCAGATGTGGTTTACACCTTTTGCCACAGTCTGTCTTAAAAAATTATATTGAGAACAGAAATCAGATGCTTTCCATAATTAATCTATGTTTCCTGCAAAGAGAAATCTTAGAACACATCCTTTTCCTCTGTTTGAAACATACTTGCCCATAACCAGATTTGCTCATTCTCTTCACGTAGCTCCCAAATCAGTTATGATATTTTTGACTATGATATAGTTTTGTTTTCGTCATAATTGATGTCCCATTCCAAGACTATGATATTGTTTTAATGTATATTCTCACCAAATTTCATGTTGATTTCTAATCCCTGATGTTGGAGGTAGGGCCTGGTGGGAGGTGTTTGGATCATGAGGGCCCTTATGAATGGCTTGGGCCATCTGCTTGGTGATAAGTAAGTTCTGACTCTGAATTCAGCTGAGACCTTGTGGTTTAAAAGTGTGTGGCTCCTCTCCTCCCCTCCCCACACTCTCTCTTTCTCACTCCTGCTTTCACCATTTGATGTGCCTGCTCCCCCTTTGCCTTCTGCCATGACTGGAGGCTTCTCGAGGCCTCCCCAGAAGCAGATGCTACTATGCTTCCTGCATAACCTGCAGAACAGTAAGCCAGTAAAGCTTCTTTTTTTAAAATAGATTACCCGATCTCAGGGTTTTTTTTTTTTTTTTTTTTTTTTTTTTGAGACAGGGTCTCACTCAGTCACCCAGGCTGGAGTGCAGTGGTGCAATCTCAGCTCACTGCAACCTCCACACCTCCCAGGCTCAAGTGATCCTCTCACCTCAGCCTCCCAAGTAGTTGGAGCTACAGGTGCATGCCATCACACCCAGCTAATTTTTGTATTTTTGATAGAGACGGAGTTTCACCATGTGGTCCAGGCTGGTCTCAAACTCCCAAGCTCAAGTGATCCTCCCACCTCAGCCTCCCAAAGTGCTGGGATTACAGGTGTGAGCCACTACGCCAGTCCTCAGGTTTTTTTTTTTTTTTTTTTCTGAGACGGAGTTTCACTCATGTTACCCAGGCTGGAGTGCAATGGCGTGATCTCGGCTCACCACAACCTCCGCCTCCTGGGTTCAGGCAATTCTCCTGCCTCAACCTCCTGAGTAGCTGGGATTACAGGCACACACCACCATGCCCAGCTCATTTTTTGTATTTTTAGTTGAGACGGGGTTTCACCATGTTGACCAGGATGGTCTCGATCTCTTGACCTCGTGATCCACCTGCCTCAGCCTCCCAAAGTGCTGGGATTACATCAGGTATTTTTTTATAGCAATGCAAGAACAGCCTAACATAGATTGCAAAGACCCCAAGCCCTGAAAAACAGGCGCTTATATCATAGTGGCATTTATTGATTAATTAACCAAAAGAACAAGTTGGGTTTGCTGTCTCCAAGGACTCACACTGTACCCATCCTCCTGTTCCCACTTCCTCAGAGGGTTGTCTGCTGTCCCCTGGCTTGTTACCAGATGTGTAAGGCAGCTGCTGCAGCTCCAAGAATTACGTTCCCTCACAACCAGATCTATAGGCAGGAGACAATAGAAGGAGGCCTGGGACAAGGGTTTGCCCTCCTGTGCCTCTCTCCTTTTATTAGGGAGAAAACTTTCAAGAAGCACCCTGGAAGACTTATTTAATGTCTCATTGACCAGAACCAGCGGATGAGTGGTCAAACTTGGCTATGAGAGAGATTGACAAGTGCGTATCTGAATCTTTTAGTTACTCATATAGAAAAAGTAGAAAATCAGAGGGGAATTGGAATGGCTGTTGTATATTCAGTGTCTGACACACCTTATTCTAGCCATGTGGTTGCAGTTAGAAACTCCTCTCAGGTCTTTTGCACTGGAGGTGCAATTGATGTGGACAGCTGCTAGCCAATTTCTGATGTCTGCATGTTATTTTTCTGGTGTGGTTTCATTGAACCGAGAAAGGAATTTTTTTTAGTTTTTTTACTTCCACTTTTTGGTCCCCTGATTATAAATGAGAGGGATCATTCCTGGATTATTTAAAGCAGTCTGTAGTTCTTTACTTGTCAAAAACTGTGGGTGCAAAACAAACTTCTAGAATGCATTGCTCCAGTGGCTCTGATAGGCTTTGTCTCTTCTTAACACTAGTTTCATATTTCAAAATGCAATGAGTCACTTTTTTGTGTATTCAGACCAGAGTTGTTGAAATCATAGAAACCGGAGCCCCTGTAGAGGTACAGAAATGGAAGTGACCAGGCATGGTGGCTCACCCCTGTAATCCAGGGCTTTGGGAGGTAAGGCAGGAGGATTGCTTATGGCCAGGATTTAAAGGCTGCAAAAAGCTGTAATTGTACCTCTGCACTTCAGCCTGGGCAACAAAGCAAGCTGTCTCAAAAAAAAAAAAAAAAAAAAAAGAGAAAGAAAGGGAAGTGATAATGACAGGATGGGGGATGGGATTGGAACTTCTGACCCTCAGAAAAAGCAGCTCTGCGGGTCTGTGGTGCTCTTCTCCTTCCTCGCTTGGTGAAGGTTCCATCTCTGTCAAATGAGGATGCACAGTGGAAGCCTGTGGGAATCCAACATTTTACACCCAATCTTATACATTAGGATCCCTGTTTTATTTAACTGTTAAATCCTAACTCATTGACAAAAATTATTCGGGCTTTCAATGCTGTGGCGATTTTGCATTTCTGTCTGTGAATATTTTTGATGATAGATAGTAAAGAAAGAGGGCATCTGGAGAACAAACCCACAGCAGTCTTTCCCAGAGTCCCCGGGCATCTCCAGGAGAAGGATGCTCAATGTGTGTGAGCTGTGGTGAGCCATGGACATTTGAAAGCTGACATCTCAGAAGGATCCCCAGTCCACTGAAGATTATTTAACGTTGAAAAAATAGTAAAAGACTTATCTGTACTTAACAATTTCAAATGTATATAAATGGAATGGAAAGTTGTTTTTAAAATTTCATATGTAGCAGCTTTCTGTTACTCTATATTTTCTAATCAATAAATATAAAACTGTGAAGACAATTATGTGAGAATTTGAAGTTGATTTTATATTTTAAAATGAGTTCCTGTACTCAGTAATGATTGAGAATCATCAGTAGTGCTTTAAAAATTATTTAATTATTTTAAAATCAATAGTGCTTTTAAAATTATTTAAAATTGGGCCGGGTGCGGTGGCTCAAGCCTATAATCCCAGCACTTTGGGCGGCTGAGGCGGGTGGATCACGAGGTCAAGAGATCGAGACCATCCTGGTCAACATGGTGAAACCCCATCTCTACTAAAAATACAAAAAATGAGCTGGGCATGGTGGTGCGTGCCTGTAATCCCAGCTACTCAGGAGGCTGAGGCAGGAGAATTGCCTGAACCCAGAAGGCGGAGGTTGCGGTGAGCCGAGATCGCACCATTGCACTCCAGCCTGGGTAACAAGAGCGAAACGCCATCTCAAAAAAAAAAAAAAAATTATTTAAAATTATTTAATCAGTAGTGCTTTTAAAATGGGAAGAACATAAATAATATTGTGAGGCCTCTCACACCTGTAATCCCCGCACTTCACAGGCCAAGGCAGGCAGATCACAAGGTTAAGAGATCAAGACCATCCTGGCCAACATGGTGAAACCCTGTCTCTACTAAAAATACAAAAAAAAAAAAAAATTAGCTGGCAGTGGTAGCACATGCCTGTAATCCCAGCTACTCGGCAGTCTGAGGCAGGAGAATCACTTGAACCTGGAAGGCAGAGATTGCAGTAAGCCGAGATCATGCCACTGCACTCCACCCTGGTGACAGAGCAAGACTCTGTCTCAACAAAAATCTATTGTGAAGCCTGTGGATGAAATTTCCTTTAAGAAGAACAATTTACTAAAATTAATACCTGAATGGCCACCTGAATGTTAAGGGTTAAGCTAATCATTATCATGGTGATAATGAACAGACGGCCTATGGGAGAGAGGGAGAGGAAGGGAGAAAAGGCTGAAGTGCCCTATCTACAGGTATCGACTTACGACCTATGCAACTTACGACCATTCGACTTTACGACCACAATCGCTAGCCGTGACTGCTCCATGTCTGGCAGTGCAAACGTTGCCCAGCTGGGCGTACGACAGTGTGGACCATCCGGCAGCACTACCATCTCTGCGTGCATATAGCCTACTCAACTTACGACCAAATCGTGTTATGACCGGTCCGTCGGAACCAATCGTGGTCGTAAGTCGAGCACTAGCTGTAATATAAAGGAGGGATTCCGATGAGAGAGCGTGAGACAGAGAAAGAGAAAGACAGAATGAAAGGCTAAGAGAAACCAGAAGTAGAAAAAATAGAAGAAAGGGTCAGGACAATTTGTTCAGCAACCGCTTCTGCACTCATTGACTCCCTGAACAATTAAGCACGTACTGTGTGCCAGCACTGTCCGGCAGGCAAGGTTCATCTGATGGCTACTGCAATCAGCCTTCGTGGGTACTGAGAGCATTGTGTTGAGATGTTTCCTAGGTTACATCTGGATTTGATCACACTAGAAGGTAGCACTTGTGCCACATGGATGTGATCCCTGATGTGTAGACTGGAAATAACAGAGAAAAAGGCATAATTCCTACCTATTATAAATTGCACAGAACTTTCCAAGCACTGTCAGTCAGCTCAGAGCTCTGATAGGTGCATGAAATCTATATCTTACCCAGAAAATTATAATCTTTTAGAAAAATGTGTTACATAAAAAATTAGGGAATTAGCTAAAATAGAATGCAAACAAAGCCCTGAAATGAGTATAACTGGAACCCATGTTCACAGATCAGAAAGTAGAAACGTCAGTGCTGGCTGGTAATATTGGTCAAGAGAGCAACCCTGCACTGGACTGGACTGAAGAAAGTGAGCTTCAGATCACTGTGCTGTCATCTAATATCTGTGCTACCTCGGATAAGTCCCTTTGCTTCTTTCTAGGAGGAACCTGGGCTTAAAGGTGAAGGACAGTCTGGAATCAGAGTCCTAATTAGTTACTGACTAGACTTTGACAAGTTCCTTAAGGTTTGTGTCTCTCTGTGTCCTCATTCATAAGATGAAGATAATAATGTTAGAGAAATGCAAATCAAAACCACATTGAGATACCAACTCACACCAGTTAGAATGGCAATCAGTAAAAAGTCTGGAGACAACAGATGCTGGAGAGGATGTGGAGAAATAAGAACACTTTTACACTGTTGGTGGGAGTGTAAATTAGTTCAACCATTGTGGAAGACAGTGTGGCGATTCCTCAAGGACCTAGAAATAAAAATTCCATTTGACCCAGCAGTCCCATTACTGGGTATATATCCAAAGGATTATAAATCATTCTATTATAAAGACACATGCACACGTATGTTCATTGCAGCACTGCTTACAATAGCAAAGACCTGGAACCAACCCAAATGCCCATCGATGATGGCCTGGACAAGGAGAATGTGGCACATATACACCATGGAATACTATGCAGCCATAAAAAACGATGAGTTCGTGTCTTTTGTAGGGACATGGATGAATCTGGAAACCATCATTCTCAGCAAACTGACATAGAACAGAAAATCAAACACCGCATCTTCTCACTCATAGGCGGGTGTTGAACAGTGAGAACATATGGACACAGGGAGGGGAGCATCACACACTGGGGTCTGTTTGGGGGGACTGGGGAGGGACAGTGAGGGGTGGGGAGTTGGGGAGGGATAACATGGGGAGAAATGCCAGATATAGGTGATGGAGGGATGGAAGTAGCAAACCACATTGCCATATATGTACCTATGCAACAATCCTGCATGTTCTTCACATGTACCCCAGAACCTAAAGTGCAACAAAATATATATTTTAAAAATAAATAAATAAAAATAAAATATTTTTTAAAAAAGATAATGTTGCCTCCTTTGTAGAGTTGTAAGAATGAATGAGTCAGAAGAGTGCCTGGTACCTGGTAGTAAGTGATTGGTAAATTTTGGCTGTTGTTCTTAGCCTTAGTTTCCTTATCTGTGAAATGGGTTCCTCATTAGGTTGTTGTAAAAATCTGAAGGGATAACAGTAATAGAAGCACTTGGCCTACAAGAATCATTCAACAAAAGTTCGTTTAATCTGAATCTAGAAGGTAAAATCTTCATGATACGGCGGTAAAACTTCGAAACAGTCTTGTATTGATTGCAACAGAAATAAAATAATACCTTGTTTCCCACATAACAATTGTGTCTTTCATAAATTCTTGAATTCCTTTGCTTTCAAAATTGGCAGTACCTACAGAATTGGGCTTGCAGCATAAAAAATTCCTCCTGTGATTTTGTCTGAAGGTTTCTGCAGCTTAGTTTCCCAATATAAATAAAACATTTCATTAGTGTGAGGATGCCCTCTTACCATACAAATTTACCCTAATTACAACTTTCTTTTACCCTACAAATACTTTGCACACGTGAAGCTGAGATGTCGTGGTTTTTTAATTAGCATTGCACATAACTCCTAACTCCAACTTCTGTCAAGTGTGGAGATGTGTCCGGGAGCAAGACATTTTGTATAAAATAATAATGCGTACCGCTAACCGTTCCAGAGCCCAGTGAGGCCAGGCAAACCTGAGTCATGAGTTGTCTGAGAAACAGCTACTTCCAAGACAATCACAATGTAACCGTTTAAAATTAAATTACACTAGCTTTACTTAAAAAAGTATATTCCTGAAAGTCAAAGGAAGGATTACATTTTTCTTCCTGAAAACTTTGACAAAACAATATAAAATGAATCACTGCTCAAAAATAATAAAATCTCCTAAAACTAGAATGATGTAATAAATTATTTTAGTCTTATTATTATTTCTACTAAGTTGTTTAGAATAATTAAGCTGAGGGGGCAATTACAGACTCACACCTGTAATCCCTGCACTTTAGGAGGCTGACACGGGTGGATTACTCGAGGCCAGGAGCTCGAGACCAGCCTGGGCAACATGGTGAAATCCTGTCTCTACTAAAAAAGAGAAATACAAAAATTAGCCGGGTGTGGTGGTGCATGCCTGTAATCCCAGCTACTTGGATGGCTGAGGCACAAGAACCGCTGAAACCCCGGAGGCAGAGGTTGCAGTGAGCTGAGAGTGCTACCGCACTCCAGCCTGGGTAACAGTGAAATTCTGTCTTAAATTTTAAAAAAGAATGATGGAGGATGATCCAAGATGGCTCTGGAGTGCAGTTCCCAAGAGAGAACAACACAGAGGGTGAGTGATCACCACATTTCCAAACAAACTGTTAATGCCCACAGACCAGGAGATTCCTGGGCTGAAAAGTGCCACGAGTTTCCAGCACCACTGTTACAGCTGGTGCAATGGGTCTCTGCACAAAAACTCACACAAATCCAGGCGCCCTTTCAACTGGCGCCTAGAACGCCTGGGAGACAGAGCCACCCATTCAACTGAAAAAAAGGGGACTGAAACAGGGAGCAAGGTGATCTGGCTTGGTGGGTCCCACCCCCACAAAGACCAGCAATCTGAAATGCTCTGGATTAAGAGTTTCCTATCAAACGCAGCTGGACCATCCCAGGTCCACCATTACCGAGGCAGTCCGCCACTACTGAGGCAGTCCACCATTACTGAGGCTGAATGCCATTACCGAGGCAGTTCTAATTAAACCTGTATAAACAAAACCGCAAGGAAGTTCACAGAGCAGCTGGGGAGAGCCCAGGGCAGCTCAGCAATGCCTCTGCTGGCAGACTGTGACTAGGCTACCTCCTTTCTGGGCAGGACAGCTCTGGAAAAAGGCAGCAGCACATCAGGAACTTATAAATAAAGGCCCACCTTCCCAGGACAGAACACCTGGGAATAAAGGAGGTTATGAGTTCTGCTGCAGAAGATGTAAGCGTACCTGCCCAGCAGCTCTGATCAGAACAACGGAGCTCACAGCTCAGCACTGGAGCTCCTATAAGGGATACACTGTCTTCTCAAGCAGCTTTCTGACCCCCATATATGCAAAGAGTCACCTCATAAAGGAGAGCTCAGGCTGACATCTGGCGGGTATCCTTCTGGGACAAAGATAACAGAAGAAGAAACTGACAACAACCCTTACTGTTCTGCAGCCTCCATGGGTGATCCCCAGGCAAGCAGGGTCTGGAGTGGGCCTCCAGCAGTCCTACAGCAGAGGGGCCTAACTGTTAGAAGGAAAATTAAAAAACAGAAAGAAACAACATCATCATCAACAAAAAGGATGTCCACTCAGAGACCCCATCCAAAAGTCACCTACTACAAAGACCACAGGTAGATAAATTCACAAAGATGGGAAGAAACCAGTGCAAAAAGGATGAAAACACCAAAAACCGGAACACCTCTCCTCCTCCAAGGGATCACAACTCATCACAAGCAAAGGAATGAAGCTGGATGGAGAATGAGTCTGATGAATGGACAGAAACAGGCTTCAGAAGGTGGGTAATAACAAACTTCTCTGAGCTAAAAGAACATGTTCTAGCCCAATGCAAAGAAACTAAGAACCTTGAAAAAAGGTTTGATGAAATGCTAATGAGAATAAACAGCTTGAAGAAGAATATAAATGATTTAATGGAGATGAAAAACACAGCCCGAGAACTTCATGAAGCATATGCAAGTTTCAGTAGCCAAATCAACCAAGCAGAAGAAAGGATATCAGAGATTGAAGATCAACTCAATGACATAAAATGAGAAGGCAAAATTAGAGAAAAAACAGTGAAAAGAAATGAATAAAGCCTCCAAGAAATATGGGATTATGGGAAAAGACCTAATCTACGTTTGATAGGTGTACCTGAATATGATGGAGAGAATGAATCCAAGCTGGAAAACACTCTTCAAGATATTATCCAGGAGAACTTCCCCAACCTAGCAAGGCAGGCCAATATTCAAGTTCAGGAAACACAGAACACCACAAAGATATTCCTCAAGAAGAACAACTCCAAGGCACATTATCGTCAGATTCACCAGGGTTGAAATGAAGGAAAAAATGCTAAGGGCAGCAAGAGAGAAAGGTCGGGTTACCCACAAAGGGAAGCCCATCAGACTCACAGTGGATCTCTCCACAGACACCCTACAAGCCAGAGGAGAGTAGGGGCCAATATTCAACATCCTTAAAGAAAAGAACGTTCAACCCAAAATTTCATATCCAGCCAAACTAAGCTTCACAAGTGAAGGAGAAATAAAATCCTTTACAAACAAGCAATTGCTGAGAGATTTCATCACCACCAGGCCTGCCTTATAAGAGCTCCTGAAAGAAGCACTAAACATAGAAATGAACAACCAGTATCAGTCACTCCAAAAACGTACCAAATGTTAAAAAGCATCAACACAATGTGTCAACTAATGGACAAAACAACCAGCTAGCATCAAAATGGCAGGATCAAATTCACACATAACAATATTAACCTTAAATGTAAATGGACTAAATGCCCCAATCAAAAGACATAGACTGGCAAATTGGATAAAAAGTCAAAACCCATCCATGTGCTGTAACCAGGAAACCCATCCCACATGCAAGGACACACATAGTTTCAAAATAAAGGGATGGAGAAAGATTTACCAAGCAAATGGGGAGCAAAAAAAAAAAAAAAGCAGGAGTTGCAATCCTAATCTCTGATAAAACAGACTTTAACAAAGATCAAAAGAGATAAAGAAGGGCAGTACATAATGGTAAAAGGACCAAAGCAACAAGAAATGCTAACTATCCTAAATAAACACTGAATACAGAAGCACCCAGATATATAAAGCAAGTTCTTAATGACCTACAAAGTGACTTAGATTCCCACACAATAATAGTGGGAGACTTTAACTCTCCACTGTCAATATTAGATCAACGAGACAGAAAATTAACAAGGATATCCAGGACTTGAACTCAGATCTGGACCAAGCAAACCTAATAGACATTTACAGAACTCTCCACCCCAAATCCACAGAATATACATTCTTCTCAGCACACATCACACCTACTCTAAAATTGACCACATAATTGGAAGTAAATCACTCCTCAGCAAATGCAAAAGAACAGAAATCATAACAAACAGTCTCTCAGACCACAGTACAATCAAATTAGAACTCAGGGTTAAGAAACTCACTCAGAACTGCACAGCTTCATGCAAACTGAACAACTGGCTCTTGAATGTTGACTGGATAAACATTGAAATGAAGGCAGAAATAAAGATGTTCTTCAAAACCCACGAGAATGAAGACACAATATACCAGAATCTCTGGGATACATTTAAAGCAGTGTCTAGAGGAACATTTATAGCAATAAATGTCCACATGAGAAGCAAGGAAAGATCTAAAATCAATACCCTATCATCAAAATTAAAAGAGCTAGAGGAGCAAGATCAAAAAAACTCAAAAGCTAGCAGAAGACAAGAAATAACTAAGATCAGAGCAGAAATGAAGGAGATAGAGACACAAAAAACCCTTCAAAAACATAACAAATCCAGGAGCTGTTTTTTCCAAAAGATCAATAAAATAGACCACTAGCCAGATTAATAAAAAAGAAAAGAGAGAATAATCAAACAGATGCAATAAAAAATGATAAAGGGGATATCACCACCAATTCCACATAAATAAAAACTACCATCAGAGATGACTACAAACAACTCTATGCACGCAAATCAGTAAACCTGGAAGAAATGGACAAATTCCTGGACACTGGCCCGCTCCCCAGCCTAAACCAGGAAGAAGTTGAAACCCTGAATAGACCAATGACAAGGGCTGAAGTTGAGGCAGCAATTAATAGCCTACCAACCAAAAAAAGCCCAGGTCCAGATGAGTTCACCACCGAATTCTACCAGACATACAACGAGGAGTTGGTACCACACCTTCTGAAACTATTCCAAACAATCCTAAAAGAGGGAATCCTCCCCAAATCATTTTATGAGACCAACATCATCCTGATACCAAAACCCAGCAGAGACTCAACAGAAAAAGAAAAATTTAGCCCAGTATCCATGATGAACACAGAGGCAAAAATTTTCAATAAAATGCTGGCAAACCATTTGCAACAGCACATCAAAAAGCTTATCCATCATGATCAAGTAGGCTTCATCCTGGGGATGCAAGGCTGGTTCAACACATGCAAGTCTGTAAACATAATTCACCACATAAACAGAACCAAAGGCAAAAACCACATGATTATATCAATAGATGCAGAGAAGGCCTTCGACAAAATTCAACAGCACTTTACGCTAAAAACTCTCGAGAAACTAGGTATCAACGGAACATATCTCAAAATAATAAAAGCTATTTACTACAAACCCACAGACAATAACATACTGAATGGGCAAACACTGGAAGCATTCCCTTTTAAGTCTGGCACTAGACAAGGATGCCCTCTCTCACCACTCCTATTCAATATAGTATTGGAAGTTCTAGCCAGAGCAATCAGGCAAGAAAAAGAAATAAATGTTATTCAATTAGGAAAGGAGGATGTCAAATTGTCTCTATTTGCAGATGACATGATTATATATTTAGATGATCCCGTCATCTCCGCCCCAAATCTCCTGATACAGATAAGCAACTTCAGCACAGTCTCCGGATGCAAAATCAATGTGCAGAAATCACAAGCATTCTTGTGCACCAAAAACAGACTTAAAGAGAGCCAAATCAAGAACGAACTGCCATTCATAATTGCTACAAAGAGAATAAAATACCTAGGAATGAAACTAACAAAGGATATAAAGGACCTCTTCAAGGAGAACTACAAACCACTGCTCAAGGAAATAAGAGAGGACACAAACATGATGGAAAAATATGCCATGCTCATGGTTAGGAGGAATCAACATTGTGAAAATGGCCTTACTGCCCAAAGTAATTTATAGATTCAACACCATCCCTTGACCATCTTCGCAGAACTGGAAAAAACCACCTTAAACTTCATGTGAAACCAAAAGAGAGTCCGCATAGCCAAGACAATTATAAGCAAAAAGAACAAAGCTGGAGGCATCATGCTACCTGACTTCAAACTATACTACAAGGCTACAGTAATCAAAACAGTATGGTACTGGTACGAAAACAGAGATATAGACCAATGGAACAGAACAGAGGTCTTGGAGGCAGTGCCACACATCTACAATCATCTGATCTTTGACAAACCTCACAAAAACAAGCAATGGGGAAAGGATTCCCTGTTTAATAAATGGTGTTGGGAAAACTGCCTAGCCATGTGCAGAAAGCTGAAACTGGACCCCTTTCTGACACCTTATACTAAAATTAACTCCAGATGGATTAAAGACTTAAACATAAGGCCTAACACCATAAAAACCCTAGAAAACCTAGGCAAAACCATTCAGTACATAGGCACAGGCAAGGACTTCATGACTAAAACACCAAAAGCAGTGGCAACAAAAGCCAAAATAGACAAATGGGACCTAATTAAACTCCAGAGCTTCTGTACAGCAAAAGAAATAATCATTAGAGTGAACCAGCAACTAGCAGAATGGGAAAAAATTTTTGCAATCTACCCATCTGACAAAGGGCTAATATCCAGAATCTACAAAGAACTAAAACAGATTTACAAGAAGAAAACAAACAAACCCATTCAAAAGTGGGCAAAGGACATGAACAGACACTTTTCAAAAGACATTTATGAGGCCGACAAACATGAATAAATGCTCATCATCACTGGTCATTAGAGAAATGCAAATCAAATATATTGAGATACCATCTCATGCCAATTAGAACGCTGATCATTTAAAAGTCTGGAGACAACAGATGCTGGAGAGGATTTGGAGAAATAGGAACACTTTTACACTGTTGATGGGAGTATAAATTAGTTCAACCATTGTGGAAGAGAGTGTGGCGATTCCTCAAGGACCTAGAAATAGAAATTCCATTTGACCCAGTAGTCCCATTACTGGGTATATATCCAAAGGATTATAAATCATTCTATTATAAAGACACATGCACACATATGTTCATGGCTGTAGTGTTTACAAGAGCAAAGACCTGGAACCAACCCAAATGCCCATCAATGATAGACTGGAAAAGGAGAATGTGGCACATATACACCATGGAATACTATGCAGCCATAAAAAACGATGAGTTTGTGTCCATTGTAGGGACATAGATGAATCTGGAAACCATTATTCTCAGCAAACAGACACAAGAACAGAAAATCAAACACCGCATCTTCTCACTCATAGCAGGGTGTTGAACAATGAGAACACATGGACACAGGGAGGGGAGCATCACATACTGGGGTCTGTTGGGGGGGAACAGGGGAGGGGCAGTGGAAGGTAGGGAGGTTGGGGAGGGATAACATGGGAAGAAATGCCAGATATAGGTGATGGGGATGGAGGCAGCAAACCACGTTGCCATGTATGTACCTATGCAACAATCCTGCATGATCTGCACATGTACCCCAGAACCTAAACTGAAATAAAATATATATATTAAAAAAAAAGACATGAGAAGGAAAATGATGCCAATGTGTAAAAACAAAACAAAATAATGCAGAAAAAAACATTTGAATTTATGATTTACTCTTAAATGTTTGACTCAGTTTCAGCTGGGAAGTATTTTGGGGTACTTCGCATTCAGTAACTTTAACAGAGACTGAGTACTTTTTAAGGGAAGAAAGGATGAGAAATCATCCACATTTGGTAGTTGATCAAATAACCCCTTGGGAAGGAGCCAATTCCAACTTTTCCTTTCTCATTATCCTAACTTGGTGTCTTTTAAGTGACTTCCATTGCATTATTTTTTCAATAACTCACCCTCTGGGGAAGACTGTTCATGAGAAAACTGAACGAAGGAGCTCTCACTCTGCTCACTTTCAAAGTCTTATAAAACCAGTTCTTTCTCATACACTCTGAGTAAATAACTGTTTAAACTGTTGCTCAGTAATGGAGCCTTTTAGAGCTCTCAGAAGTTTTTTAGCCTGAAGGGTAGATAATAGTACCGAGAAAAAGCTACCTATGAAATCATGATTCAAAAACGAACTATTCTTGAATAAATAATAAAAGCCTCACATCTACAGCAATTAAAAATTGCATTTTAAAATTGGCAGATTCATCTTTTATATACATATGCAAATCTCAGCTTCCTTCAGCTGCTCCAAGTGTATTTTGAGTTCTGTCTCTACCAACTAACGTAAACTCTAGACCACTAAAGATGACCCTCTTGAGAATTCACAAGGAAGATACCCTGTGGGCTCATATTCAGGTCCTACCGGCTACCACCAGGCCTATTCCTGGGCTCTCAGCTGCCTCAGCAACTGTTGGTAATCTGGCAGAGAGAACAGCGATGTTGAAAATATTTAACCACTAGAACACAGGTACCGACCTATCAGAATGGCTGTAAAAACTGGTTCAGGCATGCTGGTGTGTGCCAGCTAATCTCAGCCTGCCCAGGTAGGCCCCACCACTTGGCTGGCTGCTCTCAGGCTGACTTGGTCTGGGTCTGCCAGGCCCTGGCAGGACAGGCTTCCTGCAGCGTGTGTCTGCTGCTGCTTCAGAGCCCGGCAGGGGGTCTGCGGCAGCCTCTTTGCTGTCTCTGGGTGACAGTTCCTTAGAGAGAAGCAAGACCACTGCTGCGTGTGACGCATGGCACCCAGAGTTTGCGGTGAAACAGCTCCCACCATGTCAACAGCCTTCCCCCTTCCCAGATTCCAGAGGAGCCATTTGCCCAACGCTCACAATGGTGAAAAGCTTCAAATCCAGACTTTCGATGTGATTTCCAAGTGAGGGTAAATGTACAGCCACAGAGATACATTGTCTGGACTGCAAGGGGAGATGTTTATCTTTAAATCTGGTCTCATGACCACACAGAAGAGCAAGTTGTCCTCCATAAATGAACACGTCTAAAAATCTTGTCATTTCCAGCCAGGCACAGTGGCTAACACCTGTAATCCCAGCACTTTGGGAGGTCGAGGTAGGCGGATCACCTGAGGTTGGGAGTTGGAGACCAGCCTGGTGGGCATGGTAAAACCTGTCTCCACTAAAAATACAAAAATTAGCCAGCTACTTAGGATGCTGAGGCACAAAAATCACTTGAACCCAGGAGGTGGAGATTGCAGTGAGTCGAGGTTGTGCCACCTTACTCCAGCCTGGGTGACAGAGCAAGGCTTAGTCTCAAAAAAAAAAAAAAAAAAAAAAAAAAAATCCTGTTATTCCCTTGGGAATACGTATCACAGTAGACATAATCATTGTTATCAGATATTGACTTGCTAAATACATATATTTTTAAAGCACTGTAATTTTTGTCACGGCTTTTGAGGCTTGTTTTTTTTTTTTTTTTTTTTTTTTTTTTTTTAATATATAGAAAGTGTGGAAAAATGGGAATGGCCCAGCATCTCAAAAACTCTGAGATGCCCAGGTCTGCCCAAGGTAACTGGCCTCTTACTAGAATCTGTCCTCTCACAACCAAAGCACTGACATCAGGTCAAGCTGGTTGGCCTGACTTTCTCTTCCCTGGGGATGAGTTTGTTTCCAAAAGTCTCCTCTGTCTCTCTTACAAGTTGACTTCCCCTAGAGCCAACTGACCAAGCCTGAGAAAGCCAGGCCTGACGAAATTCCAGGGGGCCCAGTTTAAGCTTAACCCGGGAAAATGGCACTCAGTAGGAACATAGTTACAGTCACATCTTACATACTCACCACCTGCCCAGCTTTTATTTAGGAAAAAGGAGTTCACAGCTTTAAAAGTGTTTGGGAACAACTGCCTTAGAATGTTCATCTGCTGTGCCAAAGTGTGTATTTCCTAAATTCCAGACTGTGGCATCTTCAGAGGGGATGAAGGACCGTCCTTTCAGCTGGGTCCCGTTCTTCATGTTCGGGGTCCCAGGGCCAGACAGTTCTGCAGTGCTGACCACCTGCACTCATACAGTAAACACTGTTCTTGGTTTCTGAACCTTTGGGCACATGGGGGTTAAGGGAAACTAAAGAGGCCTCTCTCCCCAGCCAACTGTTTGGATCATGAAATAAAGGAAGCCTGGGAGCTAAAGAAGAAGAAATCGGTATTGAATCTCCTGGGCCAGAGCCCACCCGGGTCAATTCTGGACTATCCTCTGTGTGACCTTGGGCCAATCACACATCCTCTGACTTCCGGTTTCCCTTGTGTGAGATGCTCTAGCCATCTAGTATCTCACATCACCTATATCTGTTGTCAACTCTAGGCACCAGAATTTCAAACTGAGCTTACTTCTGCCCTATAATAAGATAGATTGGACCATGTCCATGAAAGCTGAAAAAATTTACTAAAAATGCCACCAGTTTCAGTCACAGCTTATTGAAAATGAATTAAGTTCATTAGCTTCTAGTAGTTGGAACAAAGCATTCTTTTCAGTTAAAGAGGGTTAGTCAAGAAAGACCTGCCAAAATTTTTCATTGTGCACAGTAGCATCAAGGGAGTTCAACTGCAGAGCTTAGGGGGTTGTCTTTTGGCTGTTGTTTTTCAGTATCTCACATGATTTAATTACCTTGTCCCGAGTTACATAACTCATTCCTCTTTATGCTTTGATTTTTCCACCTAGGAATATAGAAAAGCTTGCTACCTTCAAATGCAGAAATATTATGATAATGTTGAGTATAATTTAAATACTCTGAATTTCTTAGATGAAAGCAGCTATAGAAGTTTAAAATATAAAGAAGCCAAAGGAGTATTTGATAAATATTATCTCATTAAATCTCAACACTTTCATAAGATAGATGAAGATACAATCCCAGTATTAATGAATGGAGACTTTAAGTAACTTGTGAAAACCATACAGCAAGTCTGCACTATGAATTCATTTATACATATGTATGTATAATTGCTTTTGGGTGCCAAAAGACGTTTAAGACAAGTAAAGAAAATTTACAAAAGTAGGAAATAAAAGGTTTGCATTCATCTAAATGCATATTATATATAGCACAAATCAAAGTTGTATTCATCTGACATTTTAAGGAAACATTTAGGCTTTCTCTTCCATATAGTAAAAGTTCATTTCAAATTAAATTTGAAAGATCATTTACGGTACTTATTCATTAATTGTTTCTTTACAACAACATAAATAGTTGCACTTTAAGTTGAATTTTGTGCATGTATCCAACTTTTGTAAATGTAAATACACATGATCTTTCTTCTGGATAATTGTGAACTTGTACAATAAAAGCTATTAAGAGCACATTGTACCTTCAAAGCCATATCAAAATAAACAGTCCATTTTTAATGGCTACTACAAAGGCCCTTCCTAGGCAGAGTTTCTTTTCATCTTCTTTGTGACAGTATCACTGACTCTATTTAGCCGGCCCTTTTGTTAACATCACCACCTCAGCTTGCTCTGCAGTCTACACTGCAGCTCATATTCCCAGGAATTGGAGAAAATAACTTTGCAACTCTCTCCCTTTATCTCCAAATATAAATTTTCCTTGCCTCCTCTTAGGGAACTTGTGGGCCAGTTAGTAGTGAGTAGCAAGCACTCAGAGAAAAGAGTGCCTTTGCATAAGAGAGGGCAGACCATATTGAAAAATGATCCCAGATATTCTTTTTTTTTCTAGACAGAGTTTTGCGCTGTCACCCAGACTGGAGTGCAGTGTCGCGATCTTAGCTCACTGTAACGTCCAAGCAATTCTTGTGCCTCAGCCTCTCGAGTAGCTGAGATTACAGGCATGTGCCACTATGACCAACTATTTTTTTTTTCTTCTGTATTTTTAGTAGAGATGGGGTTTCGACTCTGTTGGCCAGGCTTGTCTTGAACTCCTGGCCTCAAGTGATCTGCCCACCTCGGCCTCCCAAAGTGTTGGGATTACAGGCATGACCCAACACGCCGGCCTCATTCTTAATGGGAAGTGAGAAAGCAAGAGAAACCTGAGCGCAAGACATGGAAGATGGAGGGCTTCTCCACTCCTGAAGAGGGCCGCTTCCTGCCTCGATCACAGGTTCTATTCCGCAAGATCAGACAAACCCGCAAGGCAAACATCAGTGTTAGGACCATTCCCAAGAGAAAGGCAAATAAATGTCTTTTGTATCATTTAATATATTGGATTTTGCATGAAATTCCTATATGCTGCTTGGGAATGTAACATCTGATTAAGAAGACACAGCTGAGGAAAGTAGTAGGAAAGAGATTATTTGTGTTTGTTGTCATTTCATATTTCAAGTACTTTCAATTCCTTTCACCACATACTAAATGAACAGGAAGAGGCAGCAAAAAGTGCACAATGTGTTTGTGGAAACAGTAAATATGGAAGTGAAGAACAGCCTCTGATTTAGCAAAGATCACTGAAATGAATTAAAACTTTTCCAAATTTCACCTCCAGAAGGACAACACAGCAAACAAACCTCAGTTTGCAAGGCCAGTTTTAAAGAAGGCAGGATCCAGCAAAGCAAGCGTTTCAGTCTCTGAATAACGCTCAAATCCATCACAAACGTGCTGGGAATTTAAAAAGGAAGTTTGTGTTCTCATTGATTACATAACTAATAATTTTATGAAGCCTGTTTAAAATACTGATTTTTAAAACAGTGGTTATAATGTCAACTGGTGATACAGCGTCCATTTGTGACAATAAATGAAAAAGTGTGGGCATGCGTGTGCCTGTGTGTGTTTACAAATGAGGCTATCTTTGCAGGAGGACCTCTCCAATATGAAAAAGATCCATACATTGTATTATGTAAACACAATCAAGGGGACCCATCATACCAGTGGTGGATGTGTAACCTGCATTTTCTTGGCACGCACCAAGACTTCGATCATCACAACATTACAGCTCCGAGCTATCTCACGTCCCACCAGATCCTGTCCCCTTCCCTCCACGCATGCAGCGTGTCCATATGCGCGCGCGCGGCGTGCACACACACATATACGCACACACACACACACACGACTTGGGAGGCGAGTTCAGCTTGCTCCTCTGCGGGTCACCTGAGCCCTGCAGGCTCACTTTACCTCTCGCCCAGGGAGGATGCCGGCTGCCACTGGCTCGGTAGCTGCCCTCGGTCTCCACCGCTGTCCCCTTCTGGTTCAGCAGATTGGGGCCCTCCGTGTTTTCAACAGGTACCATGGTCACGTAGAAGTTACAGCCGCTCCCCCGCCACCAAACCGCCCCGACCACCTCCGCTGCCAGAAGTGGTCACTTTCCCCATAGTAGCACGCTAAAGAAGAGTGTGGGGAAAACTTCGGGCAAAGCTAATGTGATTTGTGACCAACTTTGTTTCTATTTCCGAAGGCTTTGCCCTTTTCGGTGACACAGGCTGTTGCTATTCCAAGCAGCCTATCACAGGCAGGGGGAGGGCCGCGGGTCAGAGGATTGTTTTTGCCTTTAGATGCAGAGTGGGAAGCAAGGGGTTAAAAGAAAGGGAGCTCAGGCGCAGTGTTTGGCCATTAGCTAAGGGTAGCTCTTGTATTCTAGCACCTTTGAAAAGAGGCAGAGAAAAGAAACATGCAGATTTAAATGCAAGCTGAGAGTGGGGATGGAATACTCACAGATGGTATCAGTTGATCTTGCAGAAAGAAGAACAATTTATGCAAAGACATACCAGAAAGAAAAGTGTGTCAATTTTTCAGCAAGACTGTTATTCCAAAAGCCATAGTATTTACCAGCTTACACAAAGCATAAAATACCTTTATTGTTTCAACCTGATTTTGATCTAGGTAAATACCTATATCTTTCTCTCCAAGGCCTGTCAGATTAATCAAAGCCTGAGACCAAGAATACGCAAACTCAGAATACAAAGATTCTTTAGACTTTTTAATATCCTGAGGTTATAGCAAAGTAATCCATTTTTTAATGCAGAATTGTCTTTAAGAAATTAACACTGAATCTTCTGTTAGGTTTCATGTTTGCCTAGGTAGGAGGAGGATACTCCCTACTCAGAGAGGCCAGACTAAGTGGCCCATTGTGTGGGTGTGGTGGTCTTGTAATCTGAAGCGCAATCAGGGCATGAGAGAGAGGATCTTTTCCTGATTTGTAAATATATTTATAAAAAATCTTACAGGGTTATGACATCCTATCTTCAGTTATTTATTCAGCAAATTATATTTATTAAAAAACGTTTTAGAGGAAATTGAGATCATCTTAAAAATCATTTGGAATAAAACCCAGCATGTATGGAGGGCTTATGTGCCAGAAACTGTGCTAAGCACAATAACTCAAATGATACCTTTGAGGCAGGACCAGCATTACAGAAGAGGAAATGGAGGTTGGGTAACTTGCCTATAATCTCACAGCTTAACAGTGGTAGAGCTGAGATTACGAATCCAGGAGGTCTGAAACTGTAACTCTCCTATATTCTAACTTCCCAGCCTTGTCCTCTGATTTTCTTGGCTTCGTACACTTTCAGATCTACTTGACTTTAAGAAGATGCCATGAAATATGGCTTTTAGTCCTAAGCATTTCTCTGGACAGGAAAACAAATTTGTGCTTGTTTAAGCAGAAGTTAATTTTTTGTTACTTCCTTTCAATGTTTTAGCTGAATCACAGCAAAGCTCTAAATTCACTTATTTATACATTTCCTTTGCTCATCACTAGATAGTCCTATATTTTTTTTATCTTTCAGAGAATCAGATAGCAAATGGGAACAACCCTATAGTAATTCAACTAGTATTTATTATGCACCCACTGTATGTCTGCTGGTAGTGCTGGAAAATGGAAGTCCTCCAAGCATAATCCAGGCCCCTTCTGACGAAGAGGGTGAGAAGTTCAGAATCCCACACATCAGTTGTCCCCACTAAAGAATGTGTAATGCAACGATGGTTTTAAGCAACTCATTTGTTTGTTCCCAGGGTGCATTACGATTATATAGGAGCTCCAGTTTATATCTGTAAGACACATATATTTCCTATGAGTTCTCTATATTCTCTTGGCTTCTATCTTCTTTCTGCTCAGAACCAATGACCTCAGTGGTGGGAAAACGTTCTTGAAATGGGTTCGTTGTATCGTTGCTTTGTTTCGTGATCCCACGACCTGTGTCTCTAGCAGCTTCTTGGCTGCATGGGAGTGTTAGAGTGTTTGCTATAGTGCTTGACCAGGCAGAAGACAAACCTAATTCCAGAATACTTCACTATGGTTAAAAGCAGTTGAACAGTTCTTACTCGTTTTTTGTAGCCAAACTATACAGGAGCTCCACAGGCACAGTAAGTCCACCAGGTGTCAAAAGGAATATTCAGCAATGGAACTGCCGTCATCACCTCCTGGTGCTCATAATCTGTTCTTTATTCCCCTGGTGACCTGACCTGGGTCACTGACTATATCAAGCTCTGTTTCTATTTATCTCATTGTCTTAACTCAGAGAAAAGTTTAAGGGAGAAAATGTTTTTCAACCAGACTAGAGTGGGAAACTCTGCCTCAATTCTGTTAAGAACTCTGGACTTCTCCTTCCCAGTCTTTTGCACACTGTAGTGCATTCAATATAGTTACATGCAGTGATTCAATTAAATCCGTCTTTCTCTGTCACCCAGGCTGGATTGCAGTGGCACAATCTCAGCTCACTGTAGTCTCTGCCTCGAGTTCAAGTGATTCTCGGGCCTCAGCCTCCTGAGTAGCTGAGATTACAGGCATGTGCTACCACACCCAGCTAATTCTTGTATTTTTAGGAGAGACGGGGTTTCACTATGTTGGTCAGGTTGGTCTTGAACCCCGGATCTTGTGATCCGCCCACCTCGGCCTCCCAAAGTGCTGGGATTGCAGATGTGAGCCACCGCTCCCGGCCATAAATCTGCCTTTTCTACTAGACTGCAAACTTTGTGAGAGTACGGACTATGTTTGTTTGGTTTATTATAGTATTCTGCATGCCTGGCACTCAGCAAATAGTAAGTATTTGCTGGCTAACAGACTGATCCCTGTAAATTCAATCAACTTTAGCAATATTAGAATGTATGCTCCAAGAGGGCAGCCACCTATTTCTATCTTGCACATTTGTCCAGCTCCCAGCACGATGCCAGGCATGCAGTAGACACTTAATAAATATTTGTTAGATAAATGAATGCTCACAAATAGAGCTTTTAGTGAGCTAAATAACAACTTAGTTTTTAAATGTTAAAATTCATATAATAATTGCCTATAACATTTTGGCCCTCCTCTCTGCTTTCTGAATGCATATTTTCAATCGAGTTCAATACTTGCTTAGTTTTTTTTTTTTTTTTGAGACAAAAAATTTCTAGATGCAACCGATTTTCTGATATTTTTTCACATAGGTTACCTTTGCTTGTTCTAAACCCTCATTCACATAATGGAACCATAGAGAATGCAGTTTTGTGCGAGGCTTCTTTCATTGAGCATAATTCTGATACCCATCCATGTTTTTATATATATTAGTAGTTTATTTTCTTTATGGGTGAATAGTGTTATATGGATGAACATACCACAGTTTATCCATTTTCCTATTGATGGACATCTGGATTGTTTCCAATTTTTTGCTATTACAAATAAAACTGTTATGAGCATTCTTGCACAAGTCTTTTTTTGCAGAACATAACATTTCAGAGCACAGCAGTTCAAGTCCATCTGATTCCAAAACCCACATGTTTTTCACTACACCCTATTGCTTCTCTGCAGTGCACCCTGTTGCAGTACATTGATGTGGAATGAACCTTCTATGATGGCTCATTACAGCATAAACACAAATGGAGAAATACAATCTTTATGCAAACAAAAAAAATTCCAAGTACAAATTCACTTCTTGTTTAGACTTATTCCAATAAAATATTCATCTTAGTGTGATTGTTTGGGAGGATATTTATTATTTCACCTGTTTACACTATCTAAATAACTCCTCTATATGAAAGTTTTCATTATAACTTTTTCCTTGGATGTAGAATATTATCAATCATAACATGTTGATTAAAGTTCCTCAAATTACAAAGTCAGTATGGCTAAATTCATTATGGCATTCACTTGATATAATGTGATAAATCATTAAAAGAAAGGCAATGTAGCAATGCAAGAAATTGTCTTTCCAATGATTTTAAGTGGGAGAATCAAAGTGACACACAGAAAGTTGCATACTCATTACTGTTACAATAATTTTTAAAACTATATGTGCCTATTGTTAGAGACTGGAAGGAAACTTGGAACGACTGAAAATTATTAATAAGTTGGGCTGGTAAATCATGTGTAAAAAGTACTGTCTTAAAAGTTGTTTGCTTAATGTTTCTATCGTATTGTATATATAATAGATATAAATTTGAAGAAAAGTTCTTCATACTTATGGCTGCCATTTACCATTGTGCAATTTGGACACTGTACAACTCTAAGTGAGTCATTCTCATTTGCAGACTGAAGTTTGCTTATTTATAAAGCAAACTTTCCAGAATATGACAATACTAATGTCTTGAAGAAAAGGCAGCTTTTGCTCATTTGCTCAAAGGTACATTTGGACAACTGATGGGGCTGTTCAAATTATCGTCTCCCTTTAAATCATGCCAACGTCGTATCTGTTAGTTTGGCCGATGTCCTGTCTTCGTAGCCCAACTACATAGAAGGAGTACTGTTCTTCCTTTGATTCTATATTTTTCCAAATAAATTATTTTTAATTTAAAAATCTCCCTCAGTTCAATTGCCAGGCCCCTTGGATAGAGGGCTTTAACAAAAAAGCTGTTCAATGATTAACCCTCTCCTTGAGATTAACCTGCCTTTGATACCACAAAGTCAGAAAAAGTTGCTTGATCATACATGACTACACGCAGTAGTTATTGGTTTGGGGGTTCTGGTCCGCTTTCATTACATGTCAATGAGGACAGAAAATGACTACTTTCCAAGCTTAAATAATCTGAATAACCCAGGGAAATTTCGGAGCAGAAAGCCTACTGAAATGTGAAACCTCGTGCTCAGCTTCTTAAGATGAACTCACTACATTTCAGCGTGGGTGGACATGTTAGAGCTTGTCGTGGGCTTTTATTTTCTTCTAGGCTGCCGAGGACCTGAAGACCCTTCCTGTGTTGGGAATTCCCCTCTGCATGGAGGAACCTATCTCCTAAACAGAAGCTGGAAAGGCCTGAGACTTCCTTTTCTCACTTAGGACCAGGCTCTGCCAAGCAGTTCATACACCGTGGATTTTGCATCAGAAGCTGTGGCACAAAGTAGGAGGATCTACGAGACCCACATTCCACCGAGAATGGTCACAGTGGCTCTCGCCAAAATATTTAATGTCAGAGTTGCTAGATATATGCTGTTAGGTATGTGCTCAGGGTGGCTAGATTAGCCCAAAGCAGGGTTTGGGGAGTTATTCTTGACTACAGTTTGCAAGTTGGAGTTGGTTTCTTTTCCTTTAAACCAAGAACTAGGAATGACACTGGACTCAACTAGATAACATCGTTTCTCATGTGTGCAGAGGCAGATTAATCAGGAAGCTAATGAAGTGTAAGTGGCAGGGCGCCTTATTCACACCAGCCCTTCCAAGGCCCTGGGAGGCACCAGAAAAGCATTTATGTAATTACCTGTTTTTGTAAAAATTGCAAAAATGAATAACTGCAAGCAGTTAAGACCACTAACGCTTTGCACCTGGCCAGCAATGTCTAGTTTCCTTTGTGTCATGTGGCATAAGGGTGGCCATGGAATATTTGGGATCTGACTTAAGATCAGTTAAGTTAGAAATATATATATATTTAGACAGAGTCTCACTTTGTCAATCAGGCTGGAGTGCAGTGGCACAATCTCAGCTGTCTGCAATTTCTGCCTCCCAGGTTCAAGCAATTCTCCTGCCTCAGCCTCCCAAGTAGCTGGGATTGCAGGTGTGCGTCACTATGCCCAGCTAATTTTTCTTTTTTTGTATTTTTAGTAGAGATGGGGTTTCACCATCCTGGCCAGGCTGTTCTCAAACTCCTGACCTCAAGTGATCCACCTGCCTTGGCCTCCCAAAGTGCTAGAATTACAAGTGTGAGCCACTGTACTGGGCCTGGTTTTGGTTTCTTATGGATGGCTCACAAGCGCTTAACCATATACAGTTAAGCTCTCACTAGCTGTCAGTACAGAAAGGACTTCCAGGAATTCTCTTGCTACTCACTATGCCATCTCATGTTGCACATATCCCACATTGTCACTCATGTGACACGAAGATGGAAAAGCACAGGGCTAGAGGCCATCTCTCAATGTGACCCTGTCCTACAGCTCTTAGGGCCATGGCAGAGGCCATGCTAGAAGACAGACTGGATTCTTTTATTTTCTCTATATAGAAAATAATGTCACAAAAAAATTGTGTTATGAAAGAAAGGCCAAAAAGTATGCAATCAAAAAATGAAGGGAAAAAAGTATTATGGAAGTTTATCAAGCAATTCCTGGATTACACAATTTTTGTAATGCTTGGCAGCTTGTTATCATTTGTAATTTATTGCCAGGCATGGTAGCTCATGCCTGCAATTTCAGCAATTTGGGAGGCCAAGATGGACAGATCGCTAGAGCCCAGGAGTTTGAAACTGGCGTGGACAATATGGCGAAACTCTGTCTCTGCGAGAAATACAAAAGGTAGCTGGGCCTGCATATGTCTGTAGTCCCAGCTGCTTCGGAGGCTGAAGCAGGAGGATTACCTGAGCCTGGGAGGCCAAGGCTTCAGTGGGCTGAGATCATGCCACTGAGCTGAGATCACACCATTGCACCCCAACCTGAGTGGGAGAACTAGATGCCCTGTCTCAGGCTTTTTTTGTTTTTGTTTTTTTGAGATGGAGTTTTCCTCTTGTTGCCCAGGCTGGTGTGCAATGTTGCAATCTCAGCTCACGCAACCTCTGCCTCCCAGGATCAAGTGATTCTCCTGCCTCAACTTCCCTAGTAGCTTGGATTGCAGGCATGCATCACCATGCCAGGCTAATTTTTTGTATTTTTTAGTTAGAGATGAGGTTTCTCCATGTTGGTCAGGCTGATCTCTAATGCCCAACCTCAGGTGATCTGCCCGCCTCAGCCTCTCAAAGTGCTGGGATTATAGGTGTGAGCCACCATGCCTGGCTTTAATTTTTTTAAAACTGTAGTTTATCAAAATAAATACTCACTTTTGTTTTTTCGTATTATTATTTTTTAAAACACTGGTCCCTAAATTTTATAAATCTCAGGCCCCATAAAATCTGGGTCTGCCCCTATGTTGGAGAAATATAGTCCTTTCCAGATGACTATTTCTACTAAAAACCTCGAACCTCCATTCAGTCTTCCCCACCCCACCACCAGTCTCTAAATCCAGGCCACTTTATAATCTCCCATGGGGAGAGCTGCAATAGCCTCTAACAGGTCTTTCTGTGGGCATTCTTGCCTTCCCAAGCCCATTTTCCATAGTGATGCCAAGAGTTTTTTTCTAAAATCTAAACACATAAATGGCTTCCAGTTGTTTTAAACTTTTCTCCAGCTTCTAGTTGTTCTTAGGATTGGTCTAAATTTCTTCACAAGACTTAAAATACCCCACAGGGTCTTGCATGGACTGATCCCCCCACATCCATCTCTCACCACTTTCTGACTTGAACTCTGCAATCTGGTCCCCTCATGAACTATATGGTAGTGAAGCCAATCATTGCCTCCTTGACCTGATATTCTTTTAGACACACTTGTCTCCCACCTTATTGTGATTCCCATCTCCCCACCTGCTCCTGCCCCTGCCAGCCTCCAGCAAAACTAAATTAACCAGGGTTGGATGCTTTATGCTCAGGGAGCCAACAGGACAGGCTAGGGTCCTCTCTTTCACATCCTTTTCCTCACCGATTAAGTTAGGGATGGTTATATCAATCAGAGTTCAGTACATGAACTTTAAGTAGGAAAAAATTTAGCACAGAGAATTGGGTGCTTATATTTTCATTGGAAAACCTGAAAGATTCCAAGCATTCAGGAATGACTCCCAGAATAATACAGAGCTGACTCATCAGCTGGGCTCTTACATCTAAGCTGCCCAATGGAGCAATGAGTTCAGGAATGCATTGTTTAAACCCAGAGATCAGACCATTTCTGCTCTCATACCTGCATTCTTTAGGAAGCTATAGATACTGGAATGCCAACTCAGGAAAATCTCATATCTGCCTGATTCCCTAGGATAGCAGAAACTACCCAAAGAGGAAAACAAAAAACAGAAAACAAAACACTCCCATCATACTCAACTTTGTGCAGGTGCATCTAACTGATATCTACAGCCCTATAGCAAGGAAACCTGGGAAATGTAGCTTTCTAGTCTCTCCAGTGGGAGGGATGGCAGGATGGATGCTGAGAGGGCCACTCTGCTATATCCAGCATCATAGTGAATGTTTGGATTAATAGATCATATGAGCTGGGGCTTCAGGTCAGGGCCCTAGCAGACCAAAGCTCGTGTAAGCCGAAGCAGGATCAAAAGAGACATGCATGATCAAAGAAGGGTGAGTGCTGGAGAATGGAAACTCACAGAGTGAAGCAGAGGCAGGACCCTGTGGCCCCACGACAATGGTCTTTGCTTCGGGTTTTCTATGAGGTCTGGCTGTGTTTGTTTGTTTTTCTTTTTTGAGATGGAGTTTCACTCTTGTTGTCCAGGCTAGAGTGCAATGGCTTGATCTCAGCTGACTGCAAACTTCACCTCCTGGGTTCAAGCGATTCTTCTGCCTCAGCCTCCCAAATAGCAGGGACTACAAGTACCCACCACCATACCCATGCCCGGCTAAGCTTTTGTATTTTTAGTAGAGACGGGGTTTCACCATGTTGACCAGGTTGGTCTCGAACTCCTGACCTCAGGTGATCCACCCACCTCAGCCTCCCAAAGTGCTGAAATTACAGGTATGAGCCACTGTGCCCGGCCCTGGCTGTGTTTTATACTTGCCCTTCTATGCTGAGGGACTGACTGATATCCTCTTTTCTATCTCCCCTCACTCCCTACCCATCCGCATTTGCAAGGTGCTTCGGTCTGCTCTGACCTTCCTCCCCTGGACTGGGCCAAGCGCTCTCCTCTCTGCTCCTAGGGCACATATTGCTCTCATGGATGGAGCATTAAACTGAGTGCTGTGATAACTTACTAATCTGTTTTCCCTATTAGTCTGTCAACATTGTGAGCACAAGGTCATGACCACCTTGTTCACACTCCTTCAGAGTTTGGCAGGGTGCCTGAAACCTTGAGTTGCTCACTAAATATGTATTTAAAGAAATCCAGGAGAAAAGGAGGAAGGAGAAAAGGATATACACAATCAAACTTCCCATCAATTTTATGTGGTTTCATTGCAGCATCATTTTGAAAGTAGAGTCTAGGACTAGTTTCAGTTCTAATTCTGGCTGTACCATTTACGAGCTCTATAACCTCTTTAATGACTCAGTTTCCTTTTTTCTAAAAGATAAGGACAACAATAGCAGCCATCTCATACGGTTCTTGTGAGGATTAAATGAATTAATATATAGAAAGTATTTAGAACAGTATCTGACCACAGTCATCTGCAATAAATGATAGCTGTTGCTGCATACAAGGGAATCCATAGGGGTATAAAGTAATAACAGAAAAAATTTGGGGGCAGGGCACAGTGGCTCACACCTGTGATCCCAGCATTTTGGGAGGCCGAGGCAGGAGGATCACCTGAGGTCAGGAGTTCAAGATCAGCCTGGGCAACATGGTGAAACCCCATCTCTACAAAAAATACAAACATTAGCCAGTTGTGTTGGTACATGCCTGTAGTTCCAGCTTCTCAGGAGGCTGAGGTGGGAGGATCACTTGAGCCTGGGAGGCAGAGGTTGCAGTGAGCTGAGATCGCACCACTGCACTGCAGCCTGGACGACAGAGTGAAACCCTGTGTCCAAAAAAAAAAAAAAAAAAAAGGAAGAAAAAAAATATTGGTTCAGAAGTAAAAGAATATAAACTCTAATGTAGGAACTTTATTATCCATGACTTTGGGCAAGTCTATAATTGCTTTAGGTTCAGTTTCATCATCTCTAAGACAGGGAGACATACACTTGCCTCATATAAAGCTGTCAATTGCTCTCCCAGAAGCCAAGCTCTCTTCCTTTGGCAATATTCCTGTAATTTTTTTCATGGTGGGGGAAGGGGGAATTGCATATTGCCTGCCAATTTGATGTACCTGCCGATTAATGTTCACCACCCTCTACCTGCAATGACAATTAAATATTCTAACCCTCTTGAGAGGTAGCATTAGACTACATCTGGATAGAACGGTCTCAAAAAAGACCATCAGTTTATATGACCAGTTTCTCCTGAGCTATTCTACTTTTTCCCAAGACTTTGTTCTTATTTTTCCCTTCAGTTCTATAAAACACTCAAAGGCCAAGCAACAAATTCATTTTTGGCTAGCGTTGTTACCCAGAGTACAAAGATTCCCTAACATAAACTCTCTCAATGGATTTTAGTTAAGATAAAATCAGTTGAAGTATTTGAAAACATCTTAAAAACTATTAAGGTGCTATATAAATATGAACTGTTCACCAAGGCAACAGCAATAGCAACTGTAGAAGAGAATCGAGGTAATGCTTCATCCATTTGTTTATCCATTCAAACCATGCTCTCCCTTTCTAAATAAGGCTGGAAGCAGCATATGACAGGAGACTGGCAACTGAAACTGTGGTGAAAAACCAGAAAGGTCCAGGCATCTCCAGTCTTTACAATAGCATGGCCTGACTCAACATTTCATAGACGCCCACACGCAATTGGAGTTCCCTGGTGAGATCTTTAACTCCCAGGTGAAAACCTGGGGCTGCCCTTACCCCCTCAGGAGTGGTGAGATAGCTACCAGGAGGAGAAAGGGCATGTGTAAAGGATCGGGGTATATTTCCATCCTTCAAGCTGCATCTTCAGAGAAGTCTACTCCATGAAATGGCACTGGTCAAAGTCGAGATCCTTCTCTTCCTGTTGGCAAAGAGAGCTGATACCTGAAAGCCGAGAGAATCAGCTTCAGCGTGAAAATAGGATGAGACTTGCTAGGACAGAGCTTCCAAACTCATCTTCTGCAGACCTTGTATGACCATTGAGATGTCAATAGACAGTCTGTGGAATTAAAAAAGGAGGAGGCTGTTTCATGGTTCAGAAAGTTTGAGAAATTCTTCACGTTATATGCTTTTTGTTCTCAAGGCATAAAAAAAGTTTCATGTCTGAGAACTGTTGCAGTATACATGTGGAAACAGTTTTAGTGTAGATTTCCTCACACTTTTAAATTTTGGATTCATAACTTCCCTGCAAAAAAAAAAAAAAAAACCACTAACTTTTAAAAGAACACAGTTTGGGAAATCTGCATTACATCATTCATGGGAGTGGGGTAGCTTTGCTCACAGCCGGTCAGGAACCTGAATTTTCTCTTGTCTGCTGCCCCCTTTTGAGAGATGGAAGGAAGAGCAGGCTTCCAATGCAATGGTCAGAGGAGGGAGACTGAGTTGGTAACAGTCTACTGGGGAAAGAGACAGCCACTTGAATCCTCAGAGTTGCTCTTGTCAATTGCTCTGTGCAGTTTTTGTGACCTGTTAGATGCTTGTTTGTACTCTATCTACACCTGCCTAGGGGTGTTAGGGCCCTAGAGCAAAGGCAGCATCGGCGTTCACTTAAAAACTTATCCCTGTATCCAAATATTGGACGCTTACCATGTGCCTGGTGCAATGCAAGGTAATACAAAGAGAAAGATAAGTGAGGCATTCTTATCGAAGGACCAGAAACTCTTTCAGGCTGTCTGACTATATTCATTACATTCATGCCTGACCTTTCTTTGATTCTAAGATTCTTCCTTTCTAAATGTAAATCTTAAAGACTGAAGTCTTTGCTCTAAGATTCCTTTCTTCTTATCACATCACATCCAGCAACCAACTTTTCACAGCTTCCCAGATCCCAAGTTCTGTTTAGTAAGGACACTTGTTTTTATTTTTAGTTATAAATGGCCTCTCCAGGTTGATATTTTCACAATGTCCAGAATTCTTATTTTATTGTTTTGTACTGAGATTTGAGGCAGAGTCTGTGTCACAGAATATACCACTTGGGGCTACCTTGGGCATGGAAGGGTATTCACTCGGGGAAGACATTTTAATGGAATTCTTAATATCTAGACCTCTCATCATCCTGTAATGGTTCGCAAGAAATGGAACTCTTAAAAATTTCTATGGGAAAAAGGCCGAGCATGGTGGTTCACACCTGTAATCCCAGCACTTTGGGAGGCCAAGGCGGATGGATCATGAGGTCAGGAGTTTGAGACCAGCCTGGCCAACACAGTGAAACCCCATCTCTACTAAAAATACAAAAATTAGCTGAATGTGGTGGCAGTCGCCTGTAATCCCAGCTACTCGGGAGACTGAGGCAGGAGAATTGATTGAATCCGGGAAGTGGAGGTTGCAGTGAGCTGAGATTGCACCACTACACTCCAGCCTGGGCGACAGAGCAAGACTCTGTCTCAAAAAAAAAAAAAAAAAAAGAAAATTCTACAGGAAAAAAAGGAAAATGTCGTGAGGCAGTTTTTAGCACTTCCATCCCTTTCCTGGATGCTCTAACCTTAGAGCAACTTCTAAGCAGCAATTAAGCATTTTTTTCCTAATTCCAGAGTCTTGCCCCACTTCAGAGCAACACAGAGTGGCCCAGGCAGGCTGAGGTACTTTGCCACTTCAGTCGTCTTTATTATATGGTATTTATTAATGAGAAGTAAAGTGGTAGAAGAAAACAAATCTTCTGTATCCTGGGAACTTGGAAATGAATGTATTCTTGCAATCTGTTCTCAAAACAACTTTCTGATTCTAGGGCTCTGGAAGCTCTGATGTGCAGGTGAGCCTTTTAAATTCCTCATTGTTGGAGCTCCTATATAGGACTCACTGGCTGGATGAAAATAGTTCTTTTTTATTGCTTTCTGAATGTCTGCTAGGCAGGCATAAGCAGCAACTTATATCCGCCTTCTGAAAACGGGAGAAGAGCTGGGACCCGTCCACCATGCTGGATAGCTCAGCAGTGACAGCGGGCCTCCCCCAGACCCTGTCCCAAGTGCTCCACCCACAAACCCACCAGTCTAGCCTCTCCTCAAACTTCACCTTTATCACAATCCATTTTAAGCCTTCCCGAAACACAGTCAACTCTAGATTGACTTAATGGATAATAACATGATCTCAGGCAAACTGCACTTTCCTCCTCTCAAAATGATCCTTCTACCTCTTAACTAAACATTTGAGAATGAAAGAAGAGAAAACCTGGGTTCAAAGACTGATAAGTCTAAGAAAGCTAAGAAAAAGGAGTTAGCAAACATGTTGACCAAAGAGTGAGCAGTTTTCGGAAGAGCAACATTCGGATGCTTTTCTTGATTGGTTCCCAGAAAACTATTTCTGGGAAGAGGAGATTTGCATTTTTCTGAAGGCTTCTACATGACAACCTAACCATTCTAGGGCTTTAAAAGATTTTTGTTCTGATGTGCAATCATAGTTGAATAAGTGAAATGATTCCCGATCATATCTTCTCTTCAGCTTTATAATGACATCACTAAGAATCCCAACATGTAAGGACTGTTGGGAAGTGACAACAGTCACATGGAAGGTGACCTCAGAGACTGTCTAGTTCAGTGTCTCCTTTTGACAGGTAGAGAAATTGAGCTCCTCCGTGGTTAAGCGGTTGGCCACACAGTGACTTACTCAGCGACTTTAGTTTACAAAGGAAACCACTATTAGGTAGTGGAATTACTACTTTCATGTTATCTTTCATTTTTTGTTATCAAAAAATATTAGTCAAGTCTGTATCATGTGCGCTGCAGAAGCTGAACAGGTGCTGCTGTGCCCTGGGCCCTACAGATGCAATTCTCACGTTGCCTCACCCTGAGAAAGGACTGACAAGGAAATTTGCTTGTCCAAGTTCGAGGGTTAGGTGAAGAATAGGACAAAGGCCGGGCACAGTGGCTCACGTCTATAATCCCAGCACTTCCGGTGCCTGGGGCGGGTGGATCACCTGAGGTCAGGAGTTGGATACCAGCCTGGCCAACATGCTGAAACCCTGTCTCTACTAAAAGTACAAGATTAGCCAGGAGTGGTGGCACATACCTGTAGTTCCAGCTACTAGCAGGGCTGAGACAAGAGAATCGTTTGAACCTGGGAGTCAGAGGCTGCAGTGAGCTGAGATCATGCCACTGCACTTCAGCCTGGGTGAGACAGAGTGAGAATCCATCTCAAAAAAAAAAAAAAAAAAAAGAAAGAAAAGAAAAGAAAAGAATACCACAAAGATGAGTATCAAACACCAATAGATATAATCTTATCATTCCTTATCCTCAGTGGTACTTTCTATTTTCTTCTCTACATGGCAAAATATTTATACATCACAGAAGGCAGTTAAAAATATATAGTATATCCACATTTACCACAGTCAGAGAACTAGATAATGAGTAAATTTTTTGATGACCACTCTGAAGTTTTATTTTAATTATCCTAATTAATATGCCTTAGTTAACTATGATAGGAACCAGAATGTGTATCTTCTGGATTATTCTGGGTAATGAGTGTACTGTGTTGTCATACAATGATGTCCTGAAGAGTAACTGATGTGTGAAATACAAAGTCACATTTGCTCCTTCACTCAGTTGCTTCTAGCTAATGGTCCTTGTGATGGTTAATACTGCGTGTCAACCTGATTGGATTAAAGGATACAGAGCATTGATCCTGGGTGTGTCTGTGATGGTGTTGCCAAAGGAGATTAACATTTGAGTCAGTGGGCTGGGAAAGGCAGACCCACCTTTAATCTGGGTGGGCACAATCTAATCAGCTGCCAGCTCAGCTAGAATATAAGCAGGCAGAAAAATGTGAAAAGAGAGACTGACCTGGCCTCCCAGCCTAAATCTTTCTCCCGTGCTGGATGCTTTCTGCCTCGAACACCGGACTCCAGTATTCAGTTCTGGAGCCTGGACTGGCTGTCCTTGCTCCTCAGCCTGCAGATGGCCTATTGTGGGACCTTGTGATCATGGGAGCTAATGCTTATTAAACTCCCCTTTACCTATAGATGTATTTTTCTATTCTATTAGTTCTGTCCCTCAAGAGAACACTGACTAATACAGTCCTCAACATTTTTGCTCATTTGCACCATGAAATAATTTGAAAACCTTTTTGTTTTTTTTTTGAGACAGTCTCACTCTCTAGCCCAGGCTGGAGTAAAGTGGTGCAATCTTGACTCACTGCAATCTCTGCCTCCCAGGTTCAAGTGATTCTCCTACCTTAGCCTCCCGAGTAGCTGGGATTATAGGCGCACACCATCACACCAGGCTAATTTTTGTATTTTTCGTAGAGACAGGGTTTCACCACGTTGGCCAGGCTGGTCTTGAACTCCTGGCCTCAAGTGATCCACCCACCTTGGCCTCCCAAAGTGCTGGGATTGCAGGCATGAGCCACCACATCCTGCTGAAAAACTCTTTAAAAACTCTGCACCTCGTCACACATTTTAAAGATGACATCTAAATGTTTTACCATAAGTTAAAATAGTTGCAGAGTCTATATTTTCTAAGGTACTGTATAATGCATATTCTTTTATTATATGCATCAAAGCAGGGAACTACAGATCCAATCTGTAGATAACATTTGCCACATATGCTAATCACCCTCAGTGTCAAACCAAACGTCAAATAAGACTTATTTTCCACCAGGAAATTTTTAAGTTCAGATAAACACATACATGTGCATCTTTTGTGACAGTATTCTCATTTTTGAATTCTTACTCTAAAATATATTGATGATAGTTGGAAGGAAGGAAGGAAGGAAGGGAGAGACTCACAATGAGTTGGAATTTGAGACATGAAGTTTGCAGGAGGAGCAAGCAGGCTCAACCCCATCTTACACTGAAAAATGGTGAGAGGTAACTAGAGCTGTCAATCTATGAAAGGCATGAAGGGACCTTACGTGCATGTTACTAAGTGAAAGAAGCCAATCCAGAAAGGCTACGTAGTGTATGGTTCCAACAGTGACATTCTGGATCAAGTAAAACTATGGAGAGGTTAAAAGAATGAGTGGTTGCTGGGGTCTAGGGAGGAGGGTGGGATGGACAGGCAGAACACGGGATTTTTAGGGCAGTGAAACTACTCTGGATGATCCTATAACAGTGGATACATGTGTTTAAACATTTGCCCAAATCCACAGAACATACAGCACCAAGGGTGAACCCTAATGTGAGCTCTGGACTCTGGATGAAAATGATATGTCAATTTGAACTCACCAATGTTAACAAGTGGAACTTCTCTGGTGGGGGAGATTAATAAAAGAGATTGTGCGTGTGTAGTGGGGGTGGGTGGTATATGGAAAATCTTTGTACTTTTAGCTAAATTTTGCCATTAACCTAAAAATACTCTAAAAAAATAAAGTGTATTTTTAAAAAAAGAAAAAGAAAAACAACTGGACTAGATTTGACCAGGCTCAATCTGAACTGTCCACTGATGTCTTGCAGGTGGTGTGATACCAGACTAAATCACTCTGGCTTGAGGAACTACAATAATGTAATGCCAGTAAGACAATGGCTTCTATCGCAGTAGACTACTCAGTACACTGTCTTCTCTGCTACACACAGTAGACATCATTGTCTTGCTTTCACCAAATAAGAAGGCAAAGCCCTCTGGATTGTGGGTGCAGCTCCATGAAGCAAATGGAAATTTCCATGATCATCCTGAGAAGGGGCAGATCTGAAAACCATAAATGAAAACTTCAAGGTTGGGGGAAGAAACTGGGTGGGAAGGGAGGGAAATATTTCATTCTTTGCAACTTTAGGGGAGAAGGGTTTAAGAATCAGGGTCAAGGTTTCACCCAGGGAACTGCCTGCTCTTGGGGGCTGAGCGGTGAGAGGCTCTGGCTCCTGGACGGTGGAGGCAGGCAGGTGGCTGCAGGGAAGGGAGGATGAGGCCAGCCCTGGGTTTCTGAACTGAGGGCTGCTTGAAGTTGTTCTCTGTGTCTACACTGGCAGTAGATTTGCCAAGGCTGGATTGTGGGGAGGTAAGGCAAGGGTCTGTGTGGGTCCTCAAGACAAAAGCCCAGAATGCTGAGCAGCTGCACAGCCTTGAAGGGCCTCAGGCAGACCCTCTCTCCTCTGTAAGTGCTTCCTGCTAGCCAGCTGCTGACTTGCAGAAGGGCCCTACAGGCTGCAGTTCTTCACTCACCTTTTTCCCACACTCCACGTTCTGTACTCCGCACTCCCCACTTGAAACCTAGGGAGGAACATGAGGCCATTAAAGAAAGACAGATAAACCAAAATCACCCATATAATTACATAAGCTCTGTTCCTGAGGAAGGGGTGTCAGCCCCTCCCCTGGTGAGTAAAACACACAGACCCATACTTACACTTTTCAGTGGCCAAAGTAATCTTTTTTGCTTTATTTCTGATTTCAAGTCTTTCATGAGTGGGTGACAACACCAGACATATGGGGTTCAAATATATCTGGAAATTGAAACATTTGAATAGAAAGACTCATCCAAGAACATTTTTCCCTCATCGACTTCAAGGGAATGTGTAAGAATTCCACATGGATAGTTTCTGTAGACACTGAATGTATTGCCCTCCTAGGCTTACGGGGCTTAATGTGCCCTGCCTCGGGGCATCGAGCAGCAGATGGGAAGCAGCAGTGACCTGGTGCTGAGAATACATGTCTCTTCCTGGCTTTTGTTTTGCTAAAGTCCAGACTGACCAGCAAAATGGCTCTGGGTTGTCTGACTGACAGGGGGAAGAGAATCCAGTGCTTGGGTTTGTGTTAGTTTCCAAGGTCTGCATAACAAAGCACCATACTGTGGGTGTCTTAAAACAACGGCAATTTATTCTCCCGTGGTTCTGGAGGCTGGAAGTATGAAATACAGATATCAGCAGGGCCTGCTTTTTCTGAAAATCCCAGGGAAGACCCCTTCCTTGCCTCTTCCAGGTTCTGGTGTTTGCTGGCTCTCCTTGGCATTTCTTGGCTTGTAGACACATCCCTTCAATCACTGCCTTTGTTGTCACTCGGCTTTCTCTCTGTCTGTTTCTTCTCCTGTTCTCATAAGGATGCCAGTCACACTGGAGTAGGGCCCGCCTGCCTCCAGCATGACATCTGACCTACTTACATCTGCAAAGACCCAATTTCTAAATATGATTTTATTCTGAGGTTCTAGGAAATACATGAATTGTGGGGGACATGATTGATATGGTTTTCCTGTGTCCCCACCCAAATCTCACCTTGAATCATAGCTCCCATAATCCCCACGTGCCATGGGAGGGACCCAGTTTGAGGTAATTGAATCATGGGGTGGGTTTTTCCTGTGCTGTTCTTGTGAGAGTGAGTTCTCATGAGATATGATGCTTTCATAAGGAGCTTTTCCCACTTTTGCTCAGCACTTCTCCTTGCTGCTGCCATCAAGAAGGACATGTTTGCTTCCCCTTCCATCGTGATCCTAAGTTTTCTGAGGCTTCCCCAGCCACGCTGAACTGTGAGTCAATTAAAGTTTTTCCTTTATAAATCACCCAGTCTTGGGTATGTCTTTATTAGCAGGCTGAGAACAGACTAATACAATGATTCAATCCAGTATTAGAGCTAGAGTCAGAAGCAATCCCTTGACAAATGCTGCTTTGAGGATTTAGGGAGAAGACTAAAGGTTTTGTGATACCACAATCGCCAAGGACTCCAACTGTGTCCCCCATGGGGCCCTGGAGGTTCTAGGGCCTGTATCACAATGGCTATCTGGTGTACTAGAGGGGTTTGGACACAAAGCACGTGACAACCACCTCAGCAAAGATCCCTGGGCCCAAGTACAGCACCGAAGAAGCAAAACCACTCTGTCAAGGGACCATCAAGTATATAATGTAGAGGGTTCCACAGTGACCACTCTAGACCCATGACCAGAGGCTACTTCTCAACATTGTGAACCGTGTGACACCTCCACATCATTCCCCAAACCTGGGAGAAACAGAGCCCCAGACAGCTGAGATTGAATTTTCTGTCAACCTGAGTTTATATAGTTGATTTACAGGAATTCAAGAAATGTGACATTTCTTACTCCCCATGATGTAGAACAAAATTCATAACAACAACACGGGAGGAATAGATCCAGGATTTATGTGAAATCTTGGGCAATCTGTGGCTGGTCAAAATCCATATAATTGTATGTCATAGATTGTTTTGACAAGGCCCTAACTCTTTTGGAGAACTGATTGACGGGGCTGAGTGAGGACTTTCATAAGTCACTGTTGATTTGGGACAAACCAATGGATTTTGAAATAATACTTTTTGAAAACCTGTAAAATGCTTCAGGACTCCTGGGCAAACACTGAGTGAGATATTAACAAACATGTCAGAAAGAAAACCCAAAGACAACTTTGCTTGAGTTTACTGGATTTCACTATTTATCCCAGGACACCATAATGAAAATGAAATGACACAGAAGGCAATCTTTAAGGCCACTATCTCAGATTCTGAATGTCTCTTAAGAAATGAACGCTTTTCCAGGAATGCAAGGGCAGCCCCAGTGTCTTCCAACATGGCCATGCTGTTCAAGTTACAGGTCAAGCAGTTGGCATTGGTTGTCAGAGAAGCCCATGGTAAAAATCAATAGAAAACAAGCCACTGCAGGTCCCAGGCTGGGGGAAGTGGGAGTGTTAAGTAGATGGTACCACAGTGACAGATAACTAAGGCCAGAAATGATGCCAACTAATGAAATAGCTCAGATGGATTAGTTTCCTAAGACAGTTGTAACAAAACACTACAAACTGAGTGGCTTATACAACAGAAATTTATTGTCTTATAATTCTAGGGCTACTGTTCCAAGATCCAGGTGTCAGCAGAGCCACACTCCCTTGGAGGATGCTAAGGCTTCCAGATCTCTCTCTCCTGCCTTCAGGTAGCTCCTTGGCTTGTAGCAGCATAATTCCAACCTTCCCTTGGTGTTCTCCCTGCGTGCGTCTATCTCCAAATTTCGACTTAAGAACCTCAGTCATATTGGATGAGAGACCCACCCTAACCCAGTATTCCCTCTTCTTAACTAATTGTCCCTATATAGACTCTATGCCCAATAAGGTCACATTCTGAGGTATTGGGCATCAGACTTCAATGCATAGATTCTGCAGAGACATAATTTGGGTATCTTTGCTTAGGGCAACTTTTCTCAGGCACTGCAACTGAATCTCTGGGAACTTTAGAAATCGAAGAGGATTTAGAGTCTACTGAAAACCAGAGGACACTTCAGCTTACCTCCCTAAGCATCTACCTAAAAGGTTTTCAGAAAGCATGGGGTCTGTATTTACACTGGATTCAAGGCTTTGCTATAGAAGGAACTGGCCTAGGAACTGTAGACCAGGGTTGTCTAAAGCAGACATGGGCTCGTCAACGCTGAGTGTCTCGCTCTGCTGCACACTCACCCTCCCTCCACTCTGTGTATCCCCTCCCCACCCCCATGCCTCTCCTTTCCACCAAAGCAGGTGAAGGAGAGGGAAAAGAGCGGGGCAAGGAAGCTATTGCTTACTTCCATGAGTACAGGAGCTAGACATGGATGGGATGACTTCAGTAGTCCATGTCTTGCCTGCCGTCACAGATGGGAATTTGCCACAGCAATCACAAGCCCTGACTGCCTTTGTGCAGGCCGTGGGGAGCTTGATGTGAGTACCCTTCCATAGTCCTGGAAGCTGGACACTTAAGGCTAGGTACCCTCTGTTCTGGCCCAGACGTGACTCCCACTTGGTCCTTGAAAAAGTGGTCTGGAATCCAAGTGAAGCAACTGCACCATGGAGGAGGCCTCCAGTGGCTCCAATGGAGACCAGGAGCCCTGTTTAGTAAGAAGATTTAGAGCAAGCCACTGCAGGTTTACAGAAGCATAATGTCCTTGTTTTTGCTCTTCTGATGGTGGATTGCATCCATTGATGAACCGGCAGCTGGCTAGAGGAGATGAGGTGTGTTTATGGTGATCCTGGAAAATCAGGGAGGTACAGGGAGTGGAAACACTCCAAATAACACCCCGAATTAGGCTCTGCAGGTTCCTTTTTACTCCAAACTACAGAAGTCCTAAAATGAGAAGGAGAATGGTGAAGAGGAAGAAGGCACTGGTCTAGATAGAGTATCAGATTTACTTTTGTCAAAAACGGACATTTTTCCTCTCCTGATGCCTTTAAACCAAATGCTGCTCCCCAAAACTTGGGGCTTAGTAGAGACTTGACCAGACTAAGAAGATTCCAAGATTGGGATGCACAGTGAGTTGGGGGTTGCCTTCCCAACCTGGGACTCTCAGCACATTTGCTGCAGACCCTGGCTCCCATGCCTCGTCCTGAGGGACATCTGGGGAAGATTCCTCATCAACCAATAGGTGGCTTCAAATGGCCGGGGAGGGGGTTGAACATCCTGGGAAACCAGGGTCTGGCCTTCTTGGAGGGGCATCAGGGTGGCAAATACATTTTCTTTCCAGAGACTCAAAGGTCTTTTGGGAGGTGGAGGGTGGGAGGGAAAGACGCGAGATCTCTCTGAAAATACCAGTTTGCTGCTACAGTACGTTTTCCTCTCCTCCCTCCCAGAAGATAGCCTGGCCTTTGTGCTCCCAGCCAGCTTGAGGGAAGCTTTGTGCGGCTCTGCAGGAAGTATCCGTTGCCAGGCACCCAGAAGACACCCCTCCTCCTGGCTTTTGTTTTGCCTAGGCCTGGGCTAATGGAGGGGAATTGTGCGGCCTGAGAGAGAGAATGAGTGAGTGCTCAGGGTTGAAAAGACCCACGCAGCTGTAGGGGAGGGAGGTTTCAAGAGCTCCCCTCTGAAACTAAGAAGGGAGTGGAGGCTTCTGTGATTTCCACACCTAGAGAAGCAACGCTCTCCCCAACATATCTTGAGCGTTTGCAGATGGAGGATGGCAGAATCACAGAGGACTGCACTCCTGGTTCATGCAGAAAGGCTGCGCCTCCATGCCTCATCCAGTCCTAGTGGAAACCAGAAAGGGATTCCTTAAGCTGGCCGCCTGACACACACGGGTGGGTTAGCAAAGTGAAGACTAGATTCCTGTTCCCACTGAATCCTTCACTTACACAAACCTCATCAGCCCACTTCTCTCCTCCCAACTCATTATAGTTATTTTTTATTCTTCCGTGGGATTTTTCCACATGCCTCCAGTTCTCACTAACCACCTCCTGACTTCTATAACTAAACTTACTTTTATATTCTCAATGTTTATAGCCTATATGGGTTTAGTCTCTCTAGCTCTAATTTATTTATGCTGTGTATATATATTTATTTTTAAACCCGGGATTCACCATATAGCACTTACAATAGTGTGATTTTGAATATAGGATTCACCGTAGAACTAAACAAAGTCAGGCTGTGGGATAAATAAGGAAATGTACTCACTTGTCACTAAAAGCTGTGACACTAGAAAAAAAAAGTCCAAATTTTAAAGTCAAACAATATATTTTCTTACACTGTATCAATTGCATGAATTTATGCCACATTTTATGATAGATTGCTTCATAGTTGAACCCTGACTTTCTTTTAGATAAGTTTGTTTTTCTTATAGTTTCTAATTGCCTTTGTTTTTTCATAGGCGAAACATGGGGCTTTACCTTTTGCTAATGTCATTCCTCTTCCTCTTAGGAAGAGGAGGCGGTAAGCAATGTTAAAGCCATAGTTTGTTTGCTGATGAGTCAAGAAAGATAGGGACTGATCATTCACCGTTGAATTTAGTGACATGAAATAATTGTGACCTTGGCAAGAACAGTTTCAGTGGAATGATATCGATAGAAGCCTCTTTAGAGTGGCTTCCGTAGAGAATGAGAGGAGAGGAGCTGGAGTCAGAAACTACGGACAACTCTAGGGAGGAGTTTTTCTACTGTGAGAATCAGAGACAATGGGGCAGTGTTGGACGCGGGTGCAGGATTAAGAGGTTCTTTAAGACGGGAGAAGTCCTTTCATATTTGTATTCAGGTGCTAATGATCCGAAAGAGAAGGAATAAAAAATAAAGTGATACAGGAGAGAAAAAGGGACAATAGCTGGAGCAATGGCCTTTAATAAATAGGAAGAAACAGGATCTGGCACCCCAGGAAAAAGGTTGGCCATAGATGGAAGCATAGATAGGTTGTCCTTGATAAGATGAAGAAGATAACTGAGAAAGGAAAGGCTAACAGCAGGAATGAGGCCTATCCCCACTGCGGGACATTGGCTGGTGGGGGCATGATTGACCTTGACCAGACCTCCTCGTAAATATGCTAATGATATTTATTGTCATCAATTAAGACAACCTAGAGTTATATAACAACTCACACCATTACTCCAGCATGAAAGCCAAATAAAGGCATTTTCAGGCGTGCGCTGCTGAATGGGAAAAACTGTTTCTCCTCTGCTGCTCTAGTACTACACTTTCATCACTTCTGACATCAGATGTGTGGGGGTTTTTCTTCACATCAATTCTCTAATACCCTAATAACAATTCTCTAATACTTTAGAGACACGAATTGGGTATCCTACAATTCAGTTCTGACCCTTATCTTCCTGGAATTTGTGCGGGCTTCATAGGTTAAGAGTGCAGTCCCACAACACCGCCCCTACTTCAGATGCCTGTCTCAAGTCCAGGTCCATAAGCTGGAGGCTCCCGCAATCCCCTCCTCAGGGTCAATTATTTGCTGGAATGGCTCACAGAACTCAGGAAAGCAATTTAATTCTTAGATTACAGGTTTATTAAAAAGATACAACTCAGGAACGGTCCGAGGAAAGAGAAGATAGGCCAAGGTATATGGAAAGTGGCACACAGCTTTCATGCCTCTCCTGACATGCCATTCTCCCAGCACTCCCATGTATTCCACAATGTGGGAACATTCCAAACCCCATCCTTCTGGGTTTTTATGGAGGCTTCTTTACATAGGCAGGACTAGCCAAACAACTGGCCATCGGTGATTCAGTCAATCTCCAGTCCTCTCCTCCCTAAAGGTCAGGGAGTGGGGCTAGAAGTTCCAACCCTCTAATCGCATGGTTGGTTCCCTTGGCAAACCAGCCCCCACCCTCAGAAGCTTTCCACAAGTTACTCCCTTAACAATAACTCAGATGTAGTTGAAAGGGGCTTGTGGTAAATAAAAAAAGATTCTCCTTCTTCAGCCCTGCCACTTAGGAAATTACAAGGATTTTAGAAGCTCTATACCAGGACCCAAAAATCAATGAACAAAATATGGATTCTTATTATATCACAATATCACATTAGCTCAGAGGTTTTCTGTCATTCATCCTTCTGAAAATAAAATATTGAGGCTATTCCTCAGCAAAATCTAAAATAAATATAAGGGGCTGGGCATGTTGACTCACGTCTATAATCCCACCACTTAGGGAGGCCAAGGTGGGTGGATCACTTGAGGTCAGGAGTTCAAGATCAGTCTGGCCAACACAGTGAAACTTCATCTCTACTAAAAAATTAGCCAGTCAAGGTGGCATGTGTCTGTAGTCCCAGTTACTCAGGAGGCTGAGGCAGGAGAATCACTTGAACCTAGGAGGCAGAGGTTGCAGTGAGCCAAGATTGCACCACTGCACTCCAGTTTAGGCAACAGAGTGAGACTCTGTCTTAAAAAAATGAAATAAAATAAAATATGTATATGTACATATATATATATGTGATATACGTGTTAAAAAGAAATTATTTAGGCAGATAGTGAGAGTAAGGAAGTCCTCAGTAAGGTGTTCTTTTTAATAAAAAGCAGGCCCCAAATTATTTTCTTTTCTAACAAGAGTAGCCTGTAAAATCAAGCTGCAGACATAGACAAGCAAGCTGGAAACTTGCACAGGTGAATGCTGGCAGCTGTGCCAATAGGAAAAGGCTACCTGGGACTAGGCATGTTCAAAATGGCTGCTCCATCTTCCTTTCTCTTTGCCAGCCACGTGTACAGTAAGGAGCAGACAACATGGCTCCAGCCAAGTGGAAAGCCCACTTGCATAATAAAATTAAGGTGGGATGGCCAGCTCCCCACCCCCCAGTGCTATGTAAATGTTACACCTGGTACAACCATTCTGTGGGCTCAGTGTAAATTAGACACCACCTCCTCAAGGCTGGTGCACTCCCATTCCAGGCTGGAATTCCCATTCAGGAGCCCCTCTCTCTTGCAAGAGAGAGAGCTATTCTCCTTTCTCTTTCTTTTGCCTGTTAAATCTCCACCCCTAAACTCACTCCGTGTGTGTGTGTGTGTGTGTGTGTGTGTGTGTGTGTGTGTGTCCTTAATCTTCTTGGTGTGAGACAACAAACCCCAGATATTTATCCTAAACAACACCGTTTCACAAGGAAGTAGAGGTATCAAGTCAAGGTTGCTTATTGTAACTTAGCCCAGAATTTATGGAGTTACACAACATGACTGGTTGGTGAACGGATGGCACACAACTCAATGTATTCCTTTTAAGAAATAAAAATAAAACTCTAAGTCCCCTCAACTAACTGGAAAGATACCCTCTTGGCCAAGGAGACTCCATAAAAACCTTAAAAACTAAGTTCCCGGTCATGACAGAGTGTGATGCTGTACACACCTCTTTAGAGCTCCTCCTTCACTGACTACTATTCGGTTTCCTAAGGCTAAACAGAAACCAGTCCTTTTGAAACCAACCACCTGATGCCAGCTCCCTACCTTGTGCTTTTAATATAACAAGTGATCAACATTACTTCTTAGTAAGAGACCACTGGCCTGGCCATGGATTGGTTAGCAGAGGCTGCACCCAGACGGCCTTCCTGTCCTCTGCTTCACCTTTTGAGGGGTAGGGTCCAATTGCAATACATTTAAATGTTAAGTGTCCACCCCAAAGTCAACATGGGATGCATGCTGCATGTATGTTAGCCTGCCTGCTACACATGCCTGTGCCTGTCTTTGTGAATATCCATAGCTCCTCCTTTAGCCTATTGAATATGTATATGCAGCCAACTGACTCAGCATAAATTCCAGTTCCCCTCACCCCTCTCTTGAAGTGTCTGTTTCCTTCCCAGCCTGTCAGAATGGCCACCTGAAGGCTGCAACCCTTTATGAGAAATACAGCTCTTCTTCCCAAATTTATGAACCTCTCCCATGATTCTTCAGTGGAGACTTTGAAAACAATAATTTCACATACATTGTTCAGAAGACAATTGTTCAGAAGACAATTGTTAATCTGAAACAAAATGTATACTAATCGAGGAAACAGAGATATTGTTTTATAAAGTGGAGTCTGACAGATTCCCACTCCTCTCAAAAGAAATGCCACATCTGTCCCTGGTCTGATTCTTGCCTGTCATCTTTGAATTATTAGAGAAGTTGGTGCCAGGTGAGATCTACCACTTCAAGTGTGGCTGCTTTGACAATTCCGTCCTTCCACTCTGAAGGCAGGTAGTTGGGCAGATGCCATTGTGGGAGTGTGGTATACACAATATCTTCTCTAGACTTTTAAAAAAAATTATCTTTGGCTCCTTGGATAAACCTCGATTTCTCCAGATTTAGTCATTCTGTTTATTCCTTTTGGTCCTTCCCTTTCAATCACGAATTTTGGGAAACTGCTCTTGGTTACCTGGCAACAAACTTGCTGAGACTGGTGGCTCATGTTTGAGTTTTCCCCTGTGCTCAAGTGCTCGCCTGCATCTACTGGGATGGCTTCCACCGGAATTCAACTTTTCACAGTAGCAGGCACTGTCAGATTCTCCAGAGGCTGACAGCTGGTGTTTTTCAGGAGTAATTGGTGCCTAAGTTCAGACTTCTTAGTACTTGAGGTCAAATATTTATTTATCACATTCAAGATCATTGTCAGGCTCACTTTATACACAGGGAGTGCAATAGGAATTCAGGGCCTCCTGCTGGAGACCACCCTGTGTTCAGCAGCTCCCTGGATCAAGCATGCCTCTCTCTACAGGATGTGGGCAATGTGGGTCCCAAGAGCTTTTTGCTCCCAACCTCAACCACTTGTAGCCTCTGGCGTTTACCCTGATCCCTTTGGGAATGGTCTGATGATCCTTGATGGTCTCTTATATCTACATGAAGGGCTAGACTGATAAATGCATGTGGTTGGCATGCTTCCCAAAGCAACTGCATAGGTCTGTTCTCCCAACACAGCTTGTCCTGCAACAGTCAAGTTGTCATGGGGGTGGGGTGTGTGTGTCTGTCTGTGTGTGTGTGTGTGTGTGTGTGTGTGTGTATGCCTGTGCGTGCATGCACATGCACTGAATAACAGGATTTATGTGGGATGGAAGCCCTGCAAGGAACATGTAGACCAATTTTGTTGACAAAAAGGCTAGAGCTTTACTCTGGTGTGCCAACATCCACTCCTGGGACCCTAAGCACAAGAGTGATAGGTCATTAACCTTCTTTAGAAACCACATCTCTGTGGGTTTTTTTTTTTTCTGATGCTCATAAAAGCGCCATATTTGCAAAGTGGTCCCCAAATGCCAAAGGACTCAATACATCAAAGAACAAAACAGACAAATTCAGTTTGTCGATAAAGGGTGGTTTGTTGCAGGAACTTACAGATAGAAGTGTGATCTTGGGTGGTCACAAGACACGTAGATTTTCACACAGTTACCTCTCAGGCCCAAAGCTCATACACAATAAGGAAAGAGAGCACATGTTCCAGCCAGACAATGAAAGACAACCCTCCAGAACAGGCAAGAATGCCACGTGCGTCATGGCCCATACTTGCATGATAGCATCAAGGTTGACCTGTTCTTACACCAAGGGCAGTCAATAAAGTAAGAAGCAGGAGTAATTTATGGGACTGGAGCTAATCAGAAGTCAGCTAATCAGAAAACAACGAAAAAAAAAGAAAAAGAAAAAAAAAAAAAAAAAAGAAGTCAAGATGGTGGATTAGCTCCCAAAATGGAGTCATTTTTGTCTCCACACCTGAGACTGAGCATGGTAGCACTAGTTCCTTGATAAACGTAGGGTTAGAAAAAACAGATGTGAAGGCCGCCACTAGCATCTAATGCCTTAAACGCCTGCCACACGCTCTTGCTTTGGTTCTGGCCAGTCCTGAGCTTAGGTCTCCCTGGAGCTTGCACAGAAGAACAGGTGCCACCTCCACTGTAGCCTTCTCTTGAAGGCACTCAGGTTGGTTGTCTTCTCATTCAACACTACCCGATCTTCTTTCTATATTCTAGAATCCAGTCAAAATCTCCAGTCCACTCATTGCCTGTTGTGGTTGTTTTCACCCTATATTTCTTTATTTGTAACGTATACTCATCCAGCATCTTGCACTGAAACCTAACCGCTATATTTTTAAAAGGGTCTGGGTTTGAAACAATAGGCTACTCTGAACCCTGCCTTTTGTGTTTGCATAGGATATTAATATAGGACACCTTTGATCTTGATGTTGACTGCGGTCTCAAAAGGTTGAGTCAAAAGTAATAGATGGCAACCATTCCCATATTCCCAAGCAAAGTGCTGAGCCTCCTATACGGAGCTAGCAAAGAAGGTGATCAAAAACCCCTGCCATCCTAACATCCACCAAAGGGTTACGAGGTTGAAGTTGAGTAAGAGTTCATGTGGAAAAAAATTGCTGGCAAGCTGAGATCTTTTTCCTACCCCAAACTTTGGGGAGGGGAGAGACTTGGGCACCTTTACCCCAAGTCTAGCGAGAAGGGCCTCAGAGACACTTGGAAAGGTTGTTGAGTGTGGCTTAGCGTTGGTAGTGTGTTTGGCTCTTACCCATGGAGCCAAAGCCAGAAGGCTAAGCCGACGCCATGTATGAGGAAAGAAAAGTTTGAGATTGCCATGAACCACGTGGGCAATTAGGACTGTAACCGGATCCAGCTGGAAGGAATCCTACCTAAGAGAGCAGCTGAGTGAGGGGATCCCATCAGTATCAGGGCAAGAGAACACGCTGAGTCAGGTGCTGAAGGTGAGAATTGTTTCAACAGGTCAGCTCAAGAATGAGTCCCTCATGAGAAAACTGGGTAATGTGAAGTCTCACAGAGGCCTCTGGAGAACCTAAAAGTGCACTCAAAGGAAAAGTCAGCTTGGAGTCGCCATACCCCATCCTCAATAGAGCCTGAGATCAGCTGGGAAAGAGGAGAAAGTCAAGGAAATAGCAAGGAAACTACCACATTCCTCTTTCCCACTGCAAGTTTCCAGTCCAAAGGAGGCCTGGATTGGGTAAGGAAGAAGCCGTAACTTCAGTTTGGAGTTTTTGCTTTGCATGGAACTAGATATACTGATTATTGAAATAAAGCTGTTATGACTAGAAATAACTGGAGGTCTTTTTTATTTTCTGAGAGTTACTATAAGATTCTTGAAGCCTGTCTTGGATTTTATCCAAAAAGCAGAGAAAAAAATACCTTTATAGAACAGGTTTGAAAGGGCAATGAAGAGAAAAACAAAATTGTTTTCTGATGCGCTTCACTGAAACCACATTTCCATTCTGCTCACTCATCCAATTTAAAAATACCTCTTGAGAAAAGATGAAATGGGAATTAGAGGTAGCAATTTAGATGAATAGGGACAATAAATATGTTGTCAAAGTATCCAAATGTGATAAACCTTCATTCATTATTAACAAAAATAAATTGATCACCTATTGTGTTACAGCCTGAGCTAGGGAGGGGAGATTCAAATATGAACAAGAGTGAGCCTGTGCTATAGAATTCTTAATCTGGTGTGAGAGTCAGACACGTAAACAAATAAAATATAGCCCAATGTGACATCATAATTCAGATGTATGTGCAGAATTATACTGAAGCCTTCTCATATCTCATTTTGTTCATTTGCATTTCTTATCTACATATCCTTAAAATTAATTTTTTAGGAGACCTGTCCACCTGAACTTTAAAATTTTCTATCCAGGAAATCGGAAGACCACAGTGGTATTGTGGGTGGAGTAAGGCCTGGGTCTTAAGAATTTTGAATTGGAGGCCAGGCATGGTGGCTCATGATTGTAATCAGCACTTTACGAGGCTGGGGCAGGTGGATCACTTGAGGCCAGGAGTTTGAGACAAGCCTGGCCAACATGGCGGAACCCCGTCTACTAAAAATACAAAAATCAGCTGGGTGTAGTGGTGGGTACCTATAATTCCAGCTACTTGAAAGGCTGAGGCAGGAGAATCACTTGAACCTGGGAGGTGGAGGTTGCAGTGAGCTGAGATCTGTCATTGTACTCCAGCCTGGGCAACAAGAGCTAAACTCCATTGCCTCACCTGGCCCCCCCAAAAATTGGGTGGACCAAAAGAGAACTTACCAACCTCATGACTTTGCTGAGAGCCAGAGCTACTTGCCAAGGAACAAGTTTTGCAACAGCTATTATGTAAATTAAATCCAACTTTCTGTGATTAGAGCATGGTAGAAATTGGCATGGTAACATGTCTTTTTTCATACACATATTTAAAAAATCTTAACTAAACTAAAGCTATTTCTTGCACTTCACTTTTGGATTTGGCAAACATTATGGTAAATGAGAGAAAACTGGACAATTTTTAAATGCTTTTGGTATATGGCTGTAGCCACAGACAAAAATTAAAAATGAGCTGGGCATAGTGGCTCACACCTGTAATCCCAGCACCTTAGGAGGAAGAGGCAGGACGATTACTTGAGGCATGTGATGGTTAATATTGTCAACTTGATTGGATTGAATAATGCAAAGTATTGTTACCGGGTGTGTCTGTGAGGGTGTTGCCAAAGGAGATTAACATTTGAGTCCGTGGACTGGGAGAGGCAGACCCACCCTCAATCTGGGTGGGCACAATCCAATCAGCTGCCAGTGTAGCTAGAATAAAAGCAGGCAGAATAACATGGGAGCACTAGACTGGCTAAATCTTCTGGCCTCCATCTTTCTCCAGTGCTGGATGCTTGATGCCCTTGATCACTGGATTCCAAGCTCTTCAGCTTTTGAACTCTTGGATCTACACCAGTGGTTTGCCAGGTGCTCTCAGAACTTCACCACAAACTGAAATCTGCACTACCAGCTTCCCTACATTTGGAGTTTTTGGGACTCAGACTGGCTTCCTTGCTCCTCAGCTTGCAGATGGCCTATTGTAGGACCTTCTGATCTTGTGAGTCAATACTTCTTAATAAGCTCCCTTTCATATATACATCTATCCCATTAGTCCTGTCCCTCTAGAGAACCCTAACTAATACAAGGTAGGAGTTCAAGACCAGCCTGGCCAACATAATGAGACCCCATTTCTACAAAACATAAGGAAACTAGCAGGGCATGGTGGTGCATGCCTGTAGTCCTAGCTACTCAGGTGGAGGTGGGACAATCACTTGAGCCCAGATGTTCAAAGTTTACAGCAAGCTGTGATTGTCCCACAAACAGAGCAAGACCCTGTTTCTAAAAAAAAAGGAATTTAAATGAGAATCATAAGAATCTTTATTATTTTGTGGTTCGAAGTCTTTTTCCTTTGGAATTTTTGAAATATGCAAGGTATAGGGACTGCAATAGATCATTTAAAGATCTTGAGGGAGGTTATTGGGTTTTTGTTATTCTATCAGATTAATATTCCTGATATTAATTTGATATCATGAATATGGTTTGGCTGTGTCCCCACCCAAATCTCATGTTGAATTGTAGCTCGCATAATTCCTGCAAGTCATGGGAAGGATGCAGTGGGAGGTTAATTGAATCATATGATAGTGAATAAGTCTCACAAGATCTGATGGTTTTATAAAGGGGAATTTCCCTTTACATGCCTTCTTACCTGCCACCCTGTAAGACATGCCTTTTTCCTCATTAGCCTTCTGCCATGATTGTGAGGCCTCCCCAGCCATGTGGAACTGTGAGTCCATTAAACCTCTTTCTTTTATAAATTACCCAGCCCTGGGTATGTTGTTATTAGCAGTGTGAGAACAGATTAATATACTTCCTTCTTAGAAATACGACATTTTGGCCATCCAGCTATTTAAAGACTACTTGAAATCTGACAACTATTGAATCAGCATATATGAATATATTTCTCTGTGCAATAACTTTAAAATTTTTTGTATGAAGAGAAAATCAAGATATATCTTAGCCTTTTTTGTTTTTAACATTTTACTTTTCTCATTTTGAGCCCAATTTACTTGAGGTTAGGAGTTTTTTCTCCATGTGATAGAATAGCTTTGTGTGAAAAGATTATCAATTTTTACATTGTTTGTATAACCTCTATATAGGTCCTATCTTTTCCCTTCCTAACCTTCCCATCCTTCCCTCTAGCTCCCTCAATTAGTAGCCACTCTTTCTAAATAAATTTAAATTATTAGTAGTGGTTATGAATTTGATCTACAGTACTCATATGTGAAAAAGATTGTATTATTTATTCTAAATTACATATATCAGTAAGGTTTTGGGAGTGTCATTAAGGATCTGAGGACTTACATGATGCCCCCAAACACATAAAAGGCATCTTGTCTTCACCATATCGTTGCTATGGTTGAGACACCCATCTGGTGTATTTCCACTGCTGAGCGCATTCCAAGAAGTCAATTCATATTTGTTGAATAAATGAATGAATGCTTGAATGGTTTATCCAAAGCTTACAGGAAGACTTGTTACCTCAGTGTCCAAGGCCACCATTCTTAGTTGTTGGCGTCTGAAGGGGTCAATACATGGCACTCCCTTTTCTCTGCTACTTGAGTTAGAACCTTTGAGAGACAGGTGCAAAAATGGTGCAGGTGGAGAACAAAATCTCACTTTAGATACTGATAAAGCTATGTTGGGGAGGATGACTGGATGGTTTTCTAATACCAAACCCCAGAGATAGACTGGTTCACCTGCCCAGCCAAGGCTGCAACTGCAGTCCTCGTTCCTTAGGGCAGAGCCTGGAGAAATGACAGCAGGAGATATCAGGAAAGAATGGAGTAGACGTGGGATGTGGAGACCTGGTTTATCCTCCCAACCTGCTTGTCAGAGCAGTGACTTCTCCTTGCCTGGGAGGGCCAATAGTTACGACTGGAGAGAGATCAGGTGTTTGACTCATATGGAAATCCCTCCGTGTGGGAAGAACATCAGGAAACACTCCCCTTGACATTAGTATTAATATTCAGTATTAGTATTCACTTCCTTTATCAGTTACAAGCCACCTCCTAAGGAAGGTCTTAGGTCCTCTTAGGGCACAAGCACCCACCCAGTATGAACCCCCAAATGCCAGTTTCTCCTCAAGCTCTGGAACCAATCCTCCTGCATCTTTGTCCGGTCAGTTCTGGCTCCTCCACCCACAATACAGGCCTCCCTCAAGGATCCACTATTCCTGGAACAAAAACCAAGCTGGAGAATGGGTGAGGCAGGGAAGGGCTTACTCTGAGCACCTTCTACCTTCTTTTTTTACTTCTGCAATGAAAATATCCTGATGTCAGGGAGCACAGAGTCAGAATCTAGTTTCTTATGGTATGAAAGGAGGAATAAATAATCCCATTCTTGAGGTTCCCTACAAAATTTTTTAATGCAAATAAATATTCCAAGAATTTATTCTGCTCCCTGGTTAAAACAGCATTTGCAATTTAAATAATAGGCATTTTGGTGGTTTGGTTTAAAATTCGTCATCTATAAGAGAGAGGAAATACAGCATCCAATTTAATTCGTCCTTCCCCTCATGCTTCAGTGAAGATTTAGTGAAGGAATTCAATAATTATATGTTGACGGAAAGAAGTCTTGGAAAGGTGGGACTCTGGCCAATTATAAAACAGTCAATTCTTAATGTTCCCTCTGCAAGTGGGATTTCTGATGGTACAGGCAGCTGCCTGCTGAAAGATCTGTTTGGCTCACTATGACTTTCAAAACAGTTCTGCTACCAGAAAGGCCAGCATCAAAATATAACGATAAATATAACCATGGACAGCCTTTCTCCCTGGATGTGAATGAAGAAGCATCCCTCAGATGCTGTTTGCCACAATCTTATGAAACATGAGGGAGAGCCAGATTTGTGTGGTTAGAACAATAAGAGGAGACAGATATGCTGGGTCTTTAATAACATCTTTAAAAACTTACAAATCAAACCAGTCCTCTCTGACCTCTGAAATTTTGAGTTATATGATCTTACAAAATATCTTTATTATTTGAGCTGAAAAGCCAACAGACAGAAACACTTTGAAAGGAACTGTAACATCTTGAGATATTTTTCACCATAAATTTGGCTTTTTAAATTAATTCCTGTCACTAGGCAGGGTTTCAAGAAATAGAGCACAGGGAAATTACATTTTGATAAGAGGGGAGAGGGGAGAAAGAAGGAAAGAGACAAAAAGGAAGGAGAGAAGAAAGAGAAAGAAAAACATAAAGTAATTTTTAAAGACACCCTCTGGATCCAAATTTTTACTAGATTGAAAGAGACTGAGAAAAAGAAAAGCCACCCAGAGAATTCTTTATAAAGGTAAATAATTCAATGTAAAGGACTTTTTAAATTTTGAGATTATGTTCTTCCAACTATTTTTTAATATTAAAATATGAATCCTTTTTTAAAAAACATGGATTTGGGCCAGGCACAGTGGCTCATACCTGTAATCCCAGCACTTTAGGAGGTTGAGGAAGGAAGATCACTTGAGGTCAGGAGTTTGAGACCAGCCTGACCAATATGGCAAAATTATTTCTACTAAAAATACAAAAAAATAGCTGGGCATAGTGGCAGTCACTTGTAATCCCAGCTACTCAGGAGGCTGAGACATGAGAATCGCTTGAACCCGGGAGGTGGAGGTTGCAGTGAGCCAAGATTGCGCCGTTATACTCCAGCCTGGGTGACAGAGTGAGACTCTGTCTCAAAACAAAACAAAACACACAAACAGAAGACATGAAAATGGTGATAGAAAGTAGTTGTTTAGTTTTTAGTTTTTTGTAATTTCTCTATTTGAAAATCTTCTTAAGAAACTAGACAACTTATCGTGGTCCACTCTATTAAAAAAAAAAAAAAAAAAAAAAGAGCTACTAGCCTATGAGGTCCAAGATTTAAGAACCACTTCATAGGAGGATGACTCAAGGGCCTAGAATGCACAGGCCCAGCAGGACCCACATTGAGACTGAGGATTGGGAAGCTCCAGCAGAAAAGGGAAGGAACGAGAACAGAGGTAATCTAAGGCAGAAAGATGGAGAGTGTGTTAGTCTGTTTTCACACGGCTGATAAAGACATATCTGAGACTGGGCAACTTACAAAAGAAAGAGGTTTATTGGACTTACAGTTCAACATGGGTGGGGTGGCCTCACAATTATGGCGGAAGGTGAAAGGCACATCTCACATGGTGGCAGACAAGAGAAGAGGGGGTGTGCAGGGAAAATTCACTTTTTAAAACCATCAGATCTCGTGAGACTTAATCACTATGAAGAGAACAGCACAGGGAAGACCCACCCCCATGACTGAATCACCTTCCACTGGGTTCCTTCCACAACATGTGGAATTCAGGATGAGATTTGGGTGGGGACACAGCCAAACCATATCAGAGAGGCAGATGGAAAGAGCAGAATAGGACTGGTGAAAGGGAGAATTAAAGAGCTCTTCCATCCTCTTGCTTTGTATGACATCTGACTACTTAAATGAATTTTATATAAATGTGTGTGTGTGTGTGTGTGTGTGTGTGTGTGTATCACAATGCTTAGTGCAATGAGCATTTTATGTGTTTTCTATGATAGGACTATTATACCTAATTCATAATTATGTAATGGAAGAAAATGAAAAGAAGAACACTAATATTTGATGTGTGGCATCCATTATCTCCTTGGCTTCTAACGAACTACCTTTTCATCCTCACTTTAAAGGAGAGAAACCTGAGTATCTAAAGAGCTATTTAAGGCCACAGAGTCTGTGAAGGAGGAAAGCCTATTGAAACCAAAGACAGATTCTTTCAGCTGCACCACGATACTTCAGTGCTAAGGCTGTCCAAAACATAGCACAGTACAAAATTGCTGATGTGTAGGTTTAGACTATTAATATCTTATGGCTTTTAAATTTTTACTACAGAATATTAACTATCCCATTTGTATTTGACTCAGACCAATGGTAAAATAAATGTGCATCCTGGTCCCAGAATCAGAACTGACCACATATCAATTCTGATCAGAAGCTTTAGCTGGGTGTGGTGGCAGTTCCCAGCTACTCAGGAGCTGAGGTGGGAGGACTGCTTGAGCCTGGGAGGTGAAGGTTGCAGTGAGCCATGATTGTGCAACTTCACTCCAGCTGGGTGACAGAGTGAGACCTCGTCTCAAAAAAAAAATAATAATAATAATAAGTTAAAGGTTTGCCCAGAGGGGAAGGAGATGGCTAAAGTTAAGACTTGTAGAACCTTAGTTTGTTTTTTGGAATTTAAACTCATTAAGTACAGAAGCTAAAATTAAGACTTGTAGAACCTTATTTTGTTTTTTGGAATTTAAACTCATTAAGCACAGAAGTATTTTAATACCTATTAGAGGATTAAAAGGCAGTTTGGTTTCCCTAAGCCCTTTTACAGAACTTCCTTAGAGGCCTGGGGAAGGAGGAGAGGAGGCGGGGTAGGATTAAACAGATAGACAAGCCATCATTTTCCATCTTACTGAAGTGGTGCCAGGTTCTTAGCAGTAATGTGAAGGGACAATGATGTAAGTGAAGAGGCCCGGGGACTGAGAATTAGAGCTTAGTGAAGTCCACACTAGTTACATATTTTAAGAGAATATGAGGTACACATCTACAAAGCAATAAAATTTATTCTAGAAACAATGTCATGATTATGTTTCCTTTAATCCTAAACATTGCGATTGTTCATAATATGTTCCATGTTTTTAAATCTCTTGATCAAATTAGATGGTTTTTTTCAGAAATATTGCCATCCAATCTATAGCTGAAATGTGATAAGGCAGCTGATTCAGCACCTAGTAATAAAATAAAATTCATTCCCTCAACCCTATTTAGAATAGATTTATATATCCTTTGGCTATTGATAAATCTGGAGCCATGCACGGCTTTGATTTAAAAATTTCTCGGCAATGACCAAACTCAGAATCTATCCCTTCCCCCTTGCTGAAACACTAGAAAGAACAGTCCTCGCTATCACTGTAATTCAGAACTTCTTTAATGAAACCAGCTTTCCGCAGCTCCATATATCCATCTAAGCACAGCTAAGGGCAGCTCCCTGCCCTTGACTCTTCATAGAATGGCATCCGGCTTTCTCTCTATGAAACATAGGGATTGATCACCTCATATATTTTGAAAATATGTTTTCTAGGCTGGGCACAGGGGCTCACACCTATAATCCCAGCACTTTAGGAGGCTGAGGCAGGTGGATCATGAGGTCAAGAGATTGAGGCCATCCAGGTCAATATGGTGAAACCCTGTCTCTACTGAAAATACAAAAATTAGCTGGGAGTGGTGGCACGTGCCTGTAATCCCAGCTACTTGGGAGGCTGAGGCAGAATTGCTTGAACCCAGGAGGCGGAGGTTGCGGTGAGCCGACCTCCGTTGCACTCCAGCCTGGGTAACAAGAGCGAAACTCCATCTCAAAAAAAAAAAAAAAAAAAAAGTAAAAAAAAAGAAAATATGTTTTCTAGTTTGTCTTTCTATTGATGATTCTGAAACCAGGGTAAAGTTGATATTTGTTTTGGAGAAAGGAAAAAGAAATTCACACTGCTTGAAGGAGAGTTATGTTTTATTTTTTTCAATTACTGAGATAACAGGAAACAGAAAAGAGAGTTATAAAAGGGTGAAATTTGGAGTCTTAAATAGTTCAAGTACAGAGATGTAGACTATGTTCTTTAGAAAGCCTCCTAATCAGCAAAACTTCAGGTGTGATGAAGATCTGGAAACCATAGATTCACATCCTGTGATTCGGACTTCATCTGCCCTGGATCAAAGTAGGTGACTTAGAATGTACAAAGCAACCCTGAGAGCTGGCCCTCTCCCATCAATTAGGTCTTGGCTTTGCAAGCACTCATGGATTGTACTCACCGCTAAGTTTTGTCCTTTTCTGTTGAACAAAAACAATTCATAGAACATCAACACCAGACATGAATGTCATTCTGTGACCAAATGGATCAGGACAAAAACAAGGCCACTCTACTGTAATCATGCCTGAACAAAGACAAAACCGTGAATGTTCTCCAAACCACTCAAATGGCCAAATCTCTCCCTAGCCTGAAAGTGACAGAATATCTCCCTAACCTAAGTGACTACTTATCCACCATTTACAGCTTTGACATCATTCTATTCTCTCTTTCTTGATAAGGTCACGAGGATACTTGTTATACATTGAATTCTGTCCCTTTTCCTCATCCCCAAATTTATATGTGGAAGTCCTAACTCTCAGTCCCATAGAATGTGACCTTATTTCAAAACAGGGTCATTGCACTGGAAATAGTTAGGTTGAGATGGGGTTGTGCTACAGGATGGGTCCCTAAATCAATATGGCTGGGTTCTTATAGGGAGGGGAAATTTGGACACAGACACATGCAGACAGAAAGAACATCATGTGAAGGCTGGAGTTATGTTACATGAACCAAGGAACTATCAGAAGTGGGGAGAGAGGCTTGGGACAGATATTTCCCTAGCATGTTCAGAGGGCATGGCCCTGCCCACATCTTGATCTCAGGCTTCCAGCCTCCAGGACTCTAAGAGAATCAGTCTCTGTTGTTGAAGCCCCTCCGTTTGTCGTACTTTGTTACAGCAGCTGTGAGAAACTAATACATACCCAATTATGAGATAAGACTTGCTTCTATTAGCATCAAATCCAAAGAAAAGCCTTACTTGTTTGAACTCTCCCCAAAATCACCTAACACAGCCCAAATTGTGTAAGTCCTTCTCACACCCTCTTACCAACATGCCCCACCATTCCCCACACACAGCATGGTGTGGTATTTCACTTCTTCTTTGCTACAAAAAGTCAATGAAACTGCCCTTGTTTTGTTACCAGTGTGTTCCCAGTAGCCTTTGGCTAGAGGGCATTGATGCAACTTAGGTAACTTTTTTCCTCAATAATGTGTACAATTTTTGGTTGTTTCAACTGCTTGAGTTTTTCTCAAGGAACTCTTAACTTTATATCACAGATGTCTGTTCTCTAGTATCTTCTCTTCATTATGAAAAGGCTTCTATACATGATCACTGATTTTTATCCAATATCAAGTCTGCTCTTGATTGCTTCAAATGTAAATTTTAAATTCTATTTCTGCATTTTTAAACTCATTTAAAATGTTTCAAAATTGTTCTACTTCCATTGTCTTAGTGTACTTTTGATCTGCTCAGTCTTTTGTCTCATAACTTGCTGGTCTTATTTTACATGGGAATATCATTTTGAATCTTCTTGAAAATTTCAGTTTTTTAACCTCTCAATTTTTCTTTTGAGTTCTGTAATCGTGTTTAGACTTTTTTTAGAGGGTTTTGTTTGCTTGCTTTTGGTGGGGAAGATTCAATATCATGAATCTCTTCTCTGATTCTGTAATGCATTTTCAAAATCTCCCATGCTTTTTGTTTATGCATAGTAGCACAGATGACTGTTAAAAAGTATTCACCTCTATGGAGGAATACATTCAACTGAGCCAGCCTAGATCAACCAATCCTTACCTGACTCAAACATTTAGGAGAATAAATATTTGTTGTTGTATGTTACTAAGATTTTGTGGTTAGTTGCTATGCATCAGTTGCTAATGGATACATCATATTTTCTTATTTGTTTGCCCATTCGTAGTCCCGTGAGGGGTTACCTAACAGACCTAGAATTTGCAGAGGATGAATGATGCTTTTGATTTTACTGTCTGACAACTGGATGTGGGTTAAATGTTCTCTTTAGATCTAAAACTGTTTAATAGGTTAGTAAACTCAGCTCCTAGCCCAGATTCTTTCATCTCCTAGCCCAAACCAATTGTTTTCATCTAGCTTTGTTCTGTGGAACCAATGGGATTGTATTCTACTTCTACTATTTCTCTGACACTGAACACAAGGAGAATATGAAAAACAATTCCTTCCAGAGCTGGCACTTTCTGACTAGAGTACTTTACTTATAAGATTACATAGCCAAAGATTCAATGCATTCTCTTCTAGTTCAATTGTCTTCTGGGAGTTGCAGTCACAGCAGGAAGGAAGAGTTGCCTGAGTTTTTTGTTTTCATTTTTCCTTCCAGTCCAGTCCTTGCACTTCTGGAACAGGGGCAGATGGCTTGGGAGGTATTAAGGTTGTTCAGTTTCCTGTGTCACAGTACAGGCTGGGCATTTCAACCCAGGCCATCCCTGATAGTTAAGAAACATTTCTCTTAGGGTCTAGAATATTACCTGTCTTGATTTTCAGTGCTGTAAGTTTTTGTATATTTCTCCTTTCCTCAGAATTTCATTTTTATTTTATTTTATTTTTCAGTAAGAGGTCTCTGATTGAAACCCCGAGTCCATGCACCATTGCACCCATGCCTGCCACTTGTCAGTCTTCTGTGTAACTGACTCTGTTGGATCCTCTTTTCCTAAGAATTTTAATAGGAATTAGGAATAGGATGGGTCAGAGGCTCCTCACGAGGTGCCATCTTAAATTACAGAATAAAAATGAATGCAATGGTGCAACTAGAAGACATGTTGCTTATGGGAAGGAAATAATTTTCCATTTCTTAATTTATAGCAGTGTACAAGGCACATAGTAATTGTTCGGTAATTTTTTTTGATAGATCAAACCAGTTTGCTCTAAACCGTAGACAATCCTTTATTATCTAAATGGCATTTTTTGGCAACCAAGAAACAAATTTTACACCCATTTCCAAGGTAAAACTATCATGCTGTTAAGATACCAAGTTACTTGATATTTATTCATTTGCTGTAAATCAGAACCAAAATCATAAGCAATTATTTTTTTCAGATGGAGTCTTGTTCTGTCGCTCAGGCTGGAGTGCAGTGGTACAATCTGGGCTCACTGCAACCTCCGTTTCCTGGGTTCAAGTGATTCATCTGCCTCAGCCTCCTGAGTAGCTGGGACTACAGGCACGTGCCACCATGATGGGGTAATTTTTGTATTTTTTAGTAGAGACAGGATTTTGCCATGTTGCTCAGGATGGTCTCTAACACCTGGCCTCAAATGATCCGCCGGTCTTGGCCTCCCAAAGTGCTGGGATTGCAGGTGTGAGCCACCATGCCCTGCCCCAAACTCATGCATTTATTATGAAGATTAAATAAGAGCATTGCTTACAGTAGTCAATATAATGTCACCATAACAGTAAGTATGTCTTACAGTCAATTTAAGCATGAGCTTTTATGATAAGCCTCTTGGAATGTAAGTTCCTTGATGGTAGGACTTTTAACAGTTTTTGTCAGCCCTATAGCCATAGTATCTGGATACTTGGTATGCATTTACTGAAAAAAATTAATTAAGGAATGAATGAGTAAATGAACAAATTAAGTCACACAGAGCCAAACTTTCTGCCATCCACTTTGGAAAATTGTCCACTGGTTCCTATTATTTGTATTTGGAGCTAATAAGTCTCAGTACAAGCTTATCATTTTGTGGCACCAACATAGGTAATGAAAATCCCAGAATGATTAATCTCAAAATGAGTATAATCAGTTTATATAAGAGATTAACTAAGTTGAAGGACATATTTCCCGTCTAAACTTGTTCATAATTTTAAAAATTGTGACAGGCATTAATAGCAGGTAATTCCATATAAATTAGTACTTGAGCCCCAACAAAGCTGGTTAGAGAAGTTTCCTTTAATTTTAATATAGTGACTCCCTGAAATATTCAGCATTTATGGTCTTGCTGACATTTGTTCATTACAGAAACGATTTTAGCCACTACTATGAAAAACATAGAATGAGAGAGAAAATCAAATACCTTGGGAAAATCAGGCAAGTAAATATTTACAAACAACATTTACATTACATAAGACAAATGATTTAAGGGTTTTTTTTTTTTTCCTATTAAATGATCTTATATGTCTTAGTTTATGGTATTATAACTTAACATTTTAATTACCTCTTAGCTTTTTAATCTTATGATCGTATAGTACTTCAGTCCTGGGGAAAATGTATTTTGCTTCTCTTTTTAAGTACCTACAATTTAAAATGTTGTTTTACGTTTTTGAAAGGCAAGTAAGAAGATAGGTATGGTGGCTCACGCCTGTAATCTCAGCACTTTGGGAGGTCGAGATGGGCGGATCACTTCAGGTCAGGAGTTCAGGACCGGCCTGGCCAACATGGTGAAATCTCGTCTCTACCAAAAATGTGAAAACTTAGCTGGTTGTAACGGCAGACGCCTGTCATCTCAGCTACTTGAGAGGTTGAGGCAGAAGAATTGCTTAAACCCAGGGGGTGGAAGTTGCAGTGAACCTAGATCGCACCACAGCACTCCTCCCTGGGTGATAAAGCAAGACTCCAACTCAAAAAAGAAAAAAGAAAGGCAAGTAAGCATACTTAATGTCTGTTTTCATGTAGACATTGTCTCTGATAAAATGAGTCAAATCAAAGAGTTGTTTCAGAAATCTTGTGATTTTAAGGTTTCTAGAATTTTCCTTTGCTACAAGTCTAACAATAATGCTTGAAGGTTAGAGAGAAATCATAAAATAATAAACCAACAGCATCATTATGTAAACAAAAGCAAAAACCCTCTTTCAAAAAGCCTTAAGCAGCTCCTTGTTTCTCCAATGCCAGAAAGTTCTGGCACTAGAATCATTGGCAGTGGGCTCACCAGACTTTTCCAAGCCAACATTGCCATCTACCGGTAAAGTTGCTGTAATAACTTATAAAATGAAATGATGGATGGATAGCGGAGGCTTTGTTTTTGCTTTTGCTGTAGTTTGTTTTATGAATGTTATTCAAATTGGCTTCCCGAAAGAATTTCACAATTTGCTGTAGAGACTAAGAGCACTGAGATGCATGGCTGTGCTATTTCCTACCTGTGTGACCTTGGTAAGTTATATAAGCTCTGTGTACCTTCACTGTCTCATCCATAAAACAGGCGTACTCAGAACAGTGCTTGGCACACAATATGTGCTTAGTGAATATTAGCTGTTATTATTATTAACATCTCTTCCTAAGGTAGACATGAAAGAAAGCTTTTTGGTTATCTTGTAGGAACACTTCTGATTTCTAAGATATTAACTGCTGTTTTCATAACCTTACATTAGCAGAACATAATGGAAAATCTGAAATTTACTAAAGTTTTAATCCTTACCTCTTGAAATTATTTAAGATCTTAAAATATGTTTAATTGAGGGTCATTACAAGTTATAGCCCTTTTTTTAAAGCAGTATTTCTATCTTGAATGTTCACATTTTTCTTCAAATCCACCTTATTATGGTGATAAGATTTAAAACATAGGTCTATAAGCAAATAGAAAATAGATAATGCTTTTTAAAATGCAGCATATAGGCTGGGTGTGGTGGCTCATGCCTGTAATCCCAGCACTTTTGGAAGCTGAAGTGGACGGATCACGAGGTCAGGAATTTGAGACCAGCCTGGCCAATATGGTGAAACGCCATCTCTATTAAAAATACAAAAATTAGCTGGGTGTGGTAGCTTGTGTCTATAGTCCCAGCTACTTGGAGGCTGAGGCTGAAGAATCTCTTGAACTCTGGAGGCAGAAGTTGCAGTGAGCCAACATCACGCCACTGCACTGCAACCTGGGCAACAGAGCAAGACTCCGTCTCGAAAAAAAAAAAATGCAGCATATAATTCCTAAAAACAGCTTCTAGAATGTGGATATTATAGAAGACAAATGGCCAAGCCTTTCCCGGATCACATAGTCCCTGAACCGGAATTCACTGTGACATTCTCGTTTCTTGACGCCCTTCAGCCTCTTGTTCCCCTTTCTTCACTTTATAATTTTTTTCTGTAGGCTCATGCCCTTTCCAGTGTAAATTTGCCTATCTTTTCTCAGCTGCTGCCAAATCTTCTCTTGATTGATTACCCGAATCAATATCAAAAAGGCCCAAGAGTAAAGCAGCCCCCTGGAAGTCCTCAGAAGGTCATGAGGAGGAGGAAATCCTTCCATATTAATATCTGTGTCTCAGTCGTGTGCATATGCTACAAATCACAATGAACACACAGTGCAGTTCAATTAATAACCCATATTTCCCATTGCCAGAGACTTGGAGAAACTGTTACCAGATGTTTCCGTCTTTATTAGAACTCAATTTTCTAGTCATTGTCTCCTTTTCTGAATCCCAATCTTGTTAAATCTGAATGGTCACTTTTTTTTATATGAGGGCTTTTAGACTAATTACAGAGAATTCCTGCAACACATCCAACACTAGTGTTTAGAGGATTACACACTCTGCAGTCCTCCCAGCCTGCCCCTCCATGCTCTCATCCCACTAAGGATGATCCTTAACAAACCACATAGCCTTTCATCGCATTGCTCAGGTTGGAGCCGTCTTTAGCTTCCTTTTATTTATTTATTTTTATTTTTTGACACAGAGCCTCGCTCTGTGGCCCAGGCTGGCGTGCAGTGACACCATCTAGGCTCACTGCAACGCCTCCCAGATTCAAGCAATTCTCTTGCCTCAGCCTCCCAAGTAGCTGGGACTTCAGGGGCACACCACCACACCCAACTAATTTTTATATTTTTAGTGGAGACGGTGTTTTACCATGTTGGCCAGGATGGTCTTGATCTCCTGACCTCATGATATACCTGCCTCAGCCTCCCAAAGTGCTGGGATTACAGGTGTGAGCCACCGCGCCTGGCCAGCTTCTCTTTTTGTCTCACATCTCAAGTTCAGTCCATAGACAACTCATCAGCTCTGCCTTCAAAACACATCTGTCTCCTGATCGTTTTCATCTCCATCACCACTAATACCCTAGTTCAAGCTGCCATCTTCTTTCCCTGGACTAGTGAAATGTCTTCTAATTTAGCTTTTAAAAGTGTAAATCAGATCATGAGCCTTCTCTCTTCTAACTCCTCAATGCCTCCATCTCATATTTCAGATTCCATCCAAAGTCCTAGCATGGCCTTCAGGCCACAGAAAAACCTGGCAGGAATGACCTTATTTCCTTTGGCCTTCTTCTTCCATGCTGTGCCCAGCCTCACTAGACTTCTAACTCTGCCTGAACATTCCCACTTTAGAGCCTTCGCACTTGCTGTTTTACCCACTAGAGTATTCTTCCCAGATGTTGCAATGACTTGCTTCCACATGTCATCAGAGCCTCTGCTTAAATGTGACTTCCACATCCAGGGCTCCCGTAAGCATGCTAACAAAGGCAGCCATCCCCTTCCTCACTCCATCCCATTACTCTCCATCCCTGAACCAGCTCAGCTTTATCTTAATTTGGAGCACCAATCACTCTGTGATATTATATATTTATTTGTTGGTGTTATGCCTCTACCCTAAGGTGTACACTTCATCAAGGCAGATTTTTTCCAATTCTTCACAACTATACTCCCAGCGCCTACCAGATAGGAGGAATTTTCTTAAATTTATTGAGTTTGTATGAGAATTATTGAAAAAATGAAACTTTAGGGGCTCTATTGACTTTTTCTCAGATTTTACATTTAATTAAAGTAATAATTATCACTTACAGAGTACTTGCCAAGTGATAAACACTAAGCATTCAACACACACTATCTGACTTAATCCTCATAGTAATGCCAAAAGAATTACTGAATTGAATGTGTTTTCTTCAATTGCCTGGTGACCCTGGTTATCCATTCGTTTTCATAAGTTAAAGTTCTTATTTAAAACTACTTAGAAATGAAAGGAAGAAGAAAGCGCTTTCATCAATACAAATAAGTGGCATAGATTTTCTCAGACATTGTGTAGATACATTTCCAAAACAAGCCCTTTCCCTGGATTTAGATCAGCTTAGGCTAATCCAACAGATAATTTAACAGATAATTTTCAGGACACATCAGTAGTCTCCAGTGACGAAATGTGGTAGAGAGTGAGAGCTGTTCCCACACAATCTTACTATCAGACATATGTTATGATGAAAGCAAGTTTCAGGTTGAATTATGCCTCAAACAAAAGCTACCAGCAAGCTGGCACAGTAATAGCTCCATAAGCTGTTTTTACATGCTTTGTGACTACCTTGCATAAAAAGGTCATTGAATGTGATCATATTTTAACTAACCTAGCGAGACGTTAAAGTAACAGGATCGGGTTTTCTTTGGAGACCTAGAACAAGAAATTTGAAAGGTATGGAAAGCTGCACTCGGCAGATTCTGATATCCTGGCTCATCTGAGGGCAATCATTCCTGCATAGTATTTCCTAGCAAATCACATAACTTGAACACCATCCATTTCAACAATAAAAAAATGAATTCCAACAGCTCTTACGCTGCTGAACAATCCTTATGTTACAGACGGAAACCACTGAAGGCTATAGGAGAAGGCTCTGCAGTGAGGTTGCCTGACCAGAGTGTTTCAAATGCTAACTACTTCTGGAGCATGTCTTCTTGATTAGGGAAAATACACCTCAACTGTCAACCTATCCTAGGGCCTTCACACTTCGTTCGTGTATCACACTGTCCAAGTTTAAGCATGAAAATATTTGCAAACTATCCATCTGACAAGAACTTAATAACTGGAATATATAAGGAATACAAATAATTCAATGGCAAAATAATAATAACAATCCTATTAAAATGGCCAAAATACAGGAATAAACACTTGTAGACTCTTGGTGGGGATGTAAAGTAATACAGCCATTATGGGAAATGATATGGAGCTTCCTCAAAGAACTAAAACTATAACTACCACATGATCCATCAATTCCACTGCTGATATATATATCCAAAAGAAAGGAAATCAGTACATCAAAGAGATGTCTGCATTTGCATGTTATTGCAGCACAAATAGCCAAGAATTAACCCAAGTGTCCATCAACAGATGAATGATAAAGACAGGTATGTGTATACAGTGGAGTATTATTCAGCCATAAAAAAGAATGAAATCCCGTCATTTGCAACAACATGAATAGAACTGGGGGCCATTATGTTAAGTGAAATAAGCCAGGCACAGAAATACAAATATTGCATCTCCTCATTAATATGTGGGAGCTAAAACCTGGATCTCATGGAGGGAGACAGTCAAGTGGTGGTTACCAGAGGCTGGGAAGGAAAGGGGGAGGGAGGGACGAAGAGAAGCTGATTAAGGGGTACCAAAACATAGTTAGATAGAAGGAATAAGTCTAGTAATTGATAGTATAGTAGGGAAATTATAGTTAACAATAATTTATTTTATATTTCAAAATAGCTACAAAGAAGAATTGTTATGTTCCCAACATCAAGAAAATAGAAATGAAGTGACAGCTATCCTGATGACCCTGATTTGATCATTGCACATTGTACACAGGTATCAAAACATCACATATACCCCCAAAATCTGTGCAGTTATTATATACCAATAAATTTGTTAGCGTAAATTATAAATCATAGAACAGTCTCAATGAGAAGCCAACTCCAGAGCTATATGAGTGAGAGGAGAAGCTGGGCTGACAGTCAGACAGACCCTACGATGCCTTTATGGGGAGTGAGCAGGCCATAAGAAATCCTCACTGTTGCCAAGGAAAGACTTCCCTGAAGTGGAGGCCTTCGCTGCATTTCACTTTCAGGGGAAGCAAACTTGACTTTTATTCCCACTAGGCCCTGTGGTCAAATTGAAAGCTACTTTGGGCTTTCATCTGCATCTCTTGGCCTCCGTATGGGAGCTCTCTAGAGCAGAAACCCACTTATCTTTGAGAACTGCTTGCAGGTTGTGGAAATACTTTTTACTTTTTATTTTATTTTATTTCGTTGAGACAGGGTTTCGCTGTGTTACCCGGGCTGAAGTGCAGTGGTGGGATTATAGCTCACTGCAGGCTCAAATTCCCAGGCTGAAGCAATTCTTCTGCCTCAGCCTCTTAAGTAGCTGGGACCACAGGTCCACACCACCACACCCAGCTAATTTTTTGTTTGTTTGTTTGTATTGTAGAAGTGGAGTCTCCCTATGTTGCCCAGGCTGGTCTGGAACTCCAGGACTCAAAGGATCCTCCTGCCTTGGCTTCCCAAAGTGCTAGGATTACAGGTGTGAACCACTGCATGCAGCCTGGGCTGTGGAAATAAACAAAGACCAACTAACTGATAAAAGCAGAAGCATTTATTCAAAGCCTGTTATAGCAAGGAAGTCAGCCACCATCACCTGTTTGGCAGAGACTCCAACGCAGGCAGAGGAGTGGGGGAGCTTCCTAGTGAGGGGAAAAGAGAAGGCTTCAGGTGTGCCCCTCCTGCAGGCTGTTGGCATGGGGAAGCTGAAAATGTCTATTGAGAAGTGGAGCATCCCATGTGATATGTTGGGGGCATGTAATTGGCTTTCGCAGGTTGATCCTAAGTTGGAAGCGGGAACAAAAATTAGGGAAGCTGCCAGTTACTAACCAAATCCTGGACATTTTTTGCCAACTGTGGCAGAAGTTCTTGTTTAGCTTCCTGGGCTAGAGATAGCAATCTGGCTTCCTGCCAGTCTGACTTACCGCAGGCTGGCTTCCCGGGCTGCTTATTGTAGATAAAGGCACTGGTTTCCTGGGCACATTGTTGCAGGCTGTGGGTCTGAGTTCTATTGTTTTCGTTTTGTTTTGTTTGTTTTCTGAGACACAGTCACACTCTGTTGCCCAGGCTGGAGTGCAGTGGAGCGATCTGAGCTCACTGCAACCTCTGCCTCCCGGATTCAAGCAATTCTCTGCATCAGCCTCCCAAGAAGCTGGGATTACAAATTCTCGCCACCCTGCCCAGCAATTTTTGTATTTTTAGTGGAAAGGGTTTCACCATCTTGGCCAGGCTGGTCTTGAACTCCTGACCTCATGATCCACCTGCCTAGGCCTCCAAAAATGCTGGAATTACAGGCATGAGCCACCATGCCCAGCCGAGTTCTATTGTTAAATATGGCTTGGCTATTGTCCATTTGTAAATTCAGTCTTTCAGGGTAGTGGGAGAATGAGTTGGGGTGACCAACCAATGCTGGGTTCTTTCATGACCTTGTGGCTACACCTACAGCTGTCCACAGAGACTGGGAACTGCAGGTATCCCGGGGGCACCATCAGGAAAAATAGCTCCCATCTGTGTACATGTCCCTTTCTTGGCTGTTTTGGTTTGTGGCTTCTCTTCACGAATGCTTCATCAATACATGCCCATATGATGTCTATTTCCCAGGACTTCCTTGAAATTTCTGTTCCATTGATGGCACCCTAATTCCTGTCCCTGGCTGTCATTTTTGTCAGAAGAGAAGCTAAATATTTTTGTTACTGGATGATCTGTAGTGCTTTTTATATTAAACTGGAAGGAAGAAAAGGGACTTTTCCACCCTCACTGATATTTGTTAGAAAAAAGTAAGACTTAGATTTCTGGGAGATACGTTCTTCTGCACTGTCCTCTCACTCTGAATAAGCACAAAACTACTCTTAAACTTCATTTTCTATGAATTTTGCTGAAGAAAGCCTCACCCTGTTTTGCTTGGAAGATTAGGCACATCAAGGAATTGAGCTGTACCTGCCATGGATATGGACATAGACTTGGAGGAAAGGGTGATAATAATTATAAAAATATGGTGTCATCTTGTGTATTTTACACAAACCAAGTCAACTGACATAAAAGTCTACATTTTAATTGGAGTAATGGGGCATCCCAAGTCAATAGACTATGATTTCCTATAAAATTATTATACATATTTCTTTTATAGAAAGGAAATTCATTTTGTTAGTTTCAATGTTTACTTGCTCCAATATCTTTTTCCTACAAAAATATTTACTAGATTGTTCATTCTTGTGACAGTGTAGACATTATGTCACTTTTGGTAAGTTTTAATTTTGAGAAGTCACATTCTCCACTGGTGACCAACTTTGGAAAAGTTACATCTGTTCTGTACAATTAAAAGAAAGTTTCTAGAAATCCATCTAGGAAATTATCTCTCAAAATTGTGCTGCACTGCAATGAGAGTTATCGTAGGCTTTAGGACAAACTTCTGTGTTGGTGCCCATCAATATGGAAAGGCCAACAGTCAATTTAAATTGTAAATGTGTCATTTTAGGTTCATAGTTACAATAGTTCTGCAGAGAATACTGGTCATCTTGCACTGAAGAGAACAGGATGTTCTTTTGATATAGTAACCTTTTCTTTTCTCTTTTCCTTTCCTCTCCTCTCTTTTCCTCTCCTTTCTTCTCTTTTCCTTTCTTTTCTTTTCTTTTTTGAGACAGTCTTTCTCTGTTGCCCAGGCCGGAATGCAATGGCATGATCTTGGCCCACTGCAACCTCCACCTCCCAGGTTCAAGCAATTGCCTCAGGCTCCCAAGTACCTGGGACTATAGGCACGTGCCACCATGCCCAACTAATTTTGGTAATTTTAGTAGAGATGGGGTTTCACCATGTTGGCCAGGCTGGTCTTGAACTCCTGACCTAATGATCCACCCACCTCAGTCTCCCAAAGTGCTGACATTACAGGCATGAACCTCCATGCCTGGGCACATTTGTCTTTAAAAATAGTGCTGTTATCTGTTTACAATAGCAAAGACTTGGAACCAACCCAAATGCCCATCGATGATAGACTAGACAGGGAAAATGTGGCACATATACACCATAGAGTACTATGCAGCCATAAAAAACGATGAGTTCATGTCCTTTGTAGGGACATGGATGAACCTGGAAACCATCATTCTCAGCAAACTGACACTAGAACAGAAAATCAAACATCACATGTTCTCACTCATAGGCGGGTGTTGAACAGTGAGAACACATGGACGCAGGGAGGGGAGCATCACACACTGGAGTCTGTGTGGGGGACCTAGGGGAGGAACAATGAGGGGTGGGGAGTTGGGGAAGGATAACATGGGGAGAAATGCCAGATATAGGTGATGGGGAGGAAGGCAGCAAGCCACATTGCCATTTATGTACCTATGCAACAATATTGCATGTTCTTCACATGTACCCCAAAACCTAAAATGCAATAAAATATAAATTTTAAGAAAATAGTGCTCTTATATCTAACATAAACAAATAATTGATACTGACATTTAGTTTTGGCTCATAGGTGGGACAGACTTTGTGCTGAGAAAAATCTTAATAGTTGTAGTGTTTTCTATGTAGAGAAGTTGGCATTAATATGGACTGCCATTTAGTGCCAATTAGGTATTATAAACACAATTTGTTTTTCCTCAAAGACTTTCTTCTTGCCTTTGATGATTTCAAAGGCATTATATACACTGAATTTTGTTTCCTGCCTTCTTTTGTTTATAACATTAATTTCACTTAAATGTCATGTCCCATTAATACTGGCAAAATGAATTCAGTAACATTTATTTTTTTCAAAAATATACTTTTTGCTTGTATTCTAGTGCCAATTAATTTCTTTCTTTTTTTTTTTTTTTTTTTTTGAGACGGAGTTTCACTCTTGTTACCCAGGCTGGAGTGCAATGGCGCGATCTCGGCTCACCGCAACCTCCGCCTCCTGGGTTCAGGCAATTCTCCTGCCTCAACCTCCTGAGTAGCTGGGATTACAGGCATGTGCCACCATGCCCAGCTAATGTTTTGTATTTTTAGCAGAGACGGGGTTTCACCATGTTGACCAGGATGGTCTCGATCTCTTGACCTCGTGATCCACCCGCCTCGGCCTCCCAAAGTGCTGGGATTACAGGCTTGAGCCACCGCGCCCGGCCTACATTAATAATTTCTAAAAGAAATTGCATACTTCTACTACTTGAGATTTTGCGCTAACTTTCCAGTTGTGGTTTTAAAGTTTTTAAATGTAGCCCTGTTAAATGTTTTTACATATATTCCATCATTTCATCGTAGACTAAAATTAATACTTGTTAAAGATCTCCTACTGAAAACTGTTGCTTTTCTATTTGCATGTCTGACAATGTTTTTGATGTATATATACACATAGTTGTCCCTCATTCTCCATGGGAGATTGGTTTCAGGACCTCCTGTGGATACCAAAATCCACAGATGCTTAAATCCCTGATATAAAATTTGTATATAATCTGTGCATATCTTCCTGTGTACTTTAAATCATCTCTTATACTGAATTGTTAGGAAATAATGACAAGAAGTCTGTACATATTCAGTACAGACACAACCACAAAAAAATTCTGATCCTAAGTTGACTGAATCCATGGATGTGGGACTCACAGATTCAGAAGGCTGTTGACAGAGGGAGGAACAGAGAGAGAGAGAGAGAGAGAGAGATCACAAACCTAATTGCTTACTTTTGGCATACCTTCAAGGGAATCTGGAACCAAAAGCGACCCTTGACCAACCCCTGGGAATGTGGCCCTTAGAATGTTCTTTATGTTAGTGATTGATGATCTTGTTGTTTACACCTAAAGCATCTGACCATGCTATACCAGCTTGTCAGATTGTTTTGCAGAAACATCACGATAGATAAGGTGCCCCTGTTCTTGTTGCTAAGTTCTGAGTCTTAGTTACATGGGCTGGTTGAATTGCAGGATATTCCTATAGCTTCAACACCCCATAAAGCCTCCAACCCTGAGATCTGAATGGTTTTTTGGGGCATATATACTCTGCACATGTCACTGAAGCTCGTTACAGGGGAAAAAGCACATTCTCTGTAGCCTCATATGAGAAAGGATTCAGAAGCCCTTTCTAGCCTATCTGTATTTCACCAGCACATATATTTTTCCTGTTGTTTTGCTCTGTATTCATTGCTGTGATATATCTTCTCCATCAGTATAACCTACTATTGAGCCTGTAAATCATTCTAGTGAATCACCAAACTTGAAGCAATTATGAGAGTATCAAAGCATCATATTGCTAGCCCTGTAATCCACTGAACAAAATTCTCCAACTGTTCAAGTTTAGAAATTTTTGCATTTTGGGAATCTACAGATCCAGACATAATTATCTAAATTATACGGCTAACTTACATCAGGGGTTTTATCTAAAATGACCAAGTAATATTTAGCATTTCTTACCTCTCCAAAATTATTTTATTTATCCCATCTTCTATAACTTTAGTCACTTGGTTTTGTATTTCCTTCTATAAATGATATAGAGTAATGTTTGATATTAACATTCAGTTTAATGTATAAATGTTCTGTACAAAATTCTGCTATGGTTTCTGCTAAGGGAGTAAAATTCCCCATATCACACTCAAAACATTTCGGATGATCTTTTTGTGCTAGATGTCGTTTTGCTAAAATCTGAATCATGTGTATATACATTGAGTAACAGCCAATATTTTTCCTTATATAGCCTCTGCAGCATGAATTTTTTTCTAATCAGATTTTAATTTCAAAGACATATCACCATTATTGAAGTCTTGTGAAAACTAATTTCTCAATTAGCTTTCTATTACTGCATAACAAATTACCACAAGTTTAGTGGCTTAAAGCAATACCCACTTACCAGTTCACCATTCTGTGTGGTCAGAAGTCCAGGCACATTGCAGCTGGGTTGTGGGCTCAGCTTCTCACAAGGCTGAAATCAAGGTTCAACCAGCTTCATTCTCACCTGGAGTTCAGGGTCCTCTTTCAGCTCACTCAGTATGGGGGCAGAACTCAGTTCCTTGTAGCTGTAGGACTGTGGTCCCTGTTCTCTCACTGGCTGTCAGCCAGGGCCATGCTTAGCTCTGAGGGGCCATTCTCAGTCCCTTGACACGTGGTACCCTCTGTGTTTAAGGCCAGCAATAGAGAATCTTTCTTGTGCTAGAGGCATCTCACATTTAAAATCTCTGTCTCAAGGAAGAGCTCAGTCTCTTTTTAAGGGCACATCTGATTAGTTCAGGCCAACTGAATATAACCTCCCTTTCTTAAAGTCAACTACAGTAATCTAACCGTAGGAGTGATTATTCTACTATAGTTACAGTTCACTCCCACACTCAAAAGGAGGGGATTACACCGGTTGTGTACATCAAGGGGCAGCAATCTTGGGGGCCAGCTTAGCATTTTACCTTCTGAGGCAGGAGAACACAGTCTGGAGGCAGGAGACCTAAGTCTGATTCACACCAACCTCCTAGAGCTAAACCAAAAGGAAAACCCCAACTTTCCACGCCCAAGTAACAAAAGGATCAGAGGCTACTCCCTTTGCAAACCCCATCTTTTCTCTATGGCAGATGAAAAACTGAAAGTACTTCTGATTGGTCCCCTCCTGCAACCAATCAGGCTGGTCACTGGGCCAAGTCTTCATTTGCATAGGAGTATAACTTTGTAACTCCACTTTGGCCTCTGATTGGTCACTGTCCACAACCCATCAGACTGAGCACAGGCCAGTACTTCATTTACATGGGGTGTACACCAAGTAACCAATAGGAAACCTCTAGAGAGTATTTGAACCCCAGAAAATTCTGTGACCAGGCTCTTGAGCCACTAACTTGGGCTGCCACACCCTGCGGAGTGTGCTTTCATTTTCAGTAAATCTCTACTTTTGTTGTTTCATTCTTTCCTTGTTTGTTTGTACATTTTGTCCAATTCTTTGTTCAAAGCACCAAGAACCCGGACATTCTCCACCAATAACACTTCCACAATGTCATTTTACTTTCTTCATAATTACTAAACTATATGATAAATGCTGATTATCTTTTTAGGCATTCTCATTCTTCAGTTAATTTTTTTCCATCCCCAAATAATTTATGATTTAGGAAAATACGCAATCTTTTGTCTTCATAATTACTAAACTATATGATAAATGCTGATTATCTTTTTAGGCATTCTCATTCTTCAGTTAATTTTTTTCCATCCCTAAAGAATTTATAATTTAGGAAAATACACAATCTTTTGAGGTAGATTAAAAATATGAAGGTCTAGTAATTTATTTAATCAAAAAGAATTTATGCTTCTGAAACATCATATCTATAATTTAGAAGGATAACTTTTTTTTAATGATAGGGCTAATTTTAAACAATAGAGTCCTATTGTTCATTATTCAAAGTACAAAATCATATGCCTCTTTCTGTGGAAAGCACATTGGGTTTAGTGGGATCTTGAGGCTTTGCCTCTTCTTTTTTTTAATTCATATCTATTTGACATTGAAGGTAAAGGTAAATTTACATTCTGCTCGATCAAGCACATAAAGTATGCTACATTCAGCTGAAACTAGTGATTTTTTAAGTCTTTGAATTTTTGCTGATCTCGAAAGATGACCTCCAGTGAATCTCGTCTTCCAGACTCTACCTTCGTACAGATTCCACGATGCATCTGCACTGATTCTAAAACCCACTTTAATCAATAGAATGTGTCAGAAGTGATGGAAGACCAGTTCCGGGACTAAGCTTTAAGAAGGTCTGGAGTTTCTGCTTTTGTAGTTTTGGAAACCAACCAACATGTGAAAAGACTGAACTATTCTGCAAGAGAGAGAAGCCACATGCAGAGGCTCTAGAAGATGGGATGCCACTTGGAGAAAAAGGCCATGTGGAAGAGGTTCAAGACATGTGGCTAAAGAAAGCACCTTGGATGTTTCAGCCCAGCTGAGCCTCTAGAAGACTCCATCCCCAACATCCACCTGACACAAAGGATGTGAAATGAAACTACCCGAACTGCCTAGTTGAACCCAGCCAATCCACAGAACTGTAAGAGATAATGATACATTATTGTATTTAGTTAGGTATTAAGTTTTTTGGATAGAAAATTTATTTTTTATGTAGCAATAGATATCCAAAACAAAATCAGTACCTGGAAGCTGAGACTTGCCATAATAAACTTCTAATATATGTGGCATTGGTTTGGAAGTTGAACAATTGGGTAGAAGCTTGTAAGGCCTTAAGAGTATCAGCAAAACTGAAAGGGTCGTGAGGAAATTGCTACCAGAAGCAAGGAAAGGGGGACAAGGTACGTCCAGGCAGAACATTAGCAAAAGAGTCATCTACAATAATATGGATTATAGAAGGGGGTATCTGATCAACTTTGGATTTGGCCAAAGAAAATGCTGAAGCAACTGATATGTTTTGGCTGCTTAGGACAAAGTACAGGAGGGATAAGCTGAGCTAAACAAAGATATATTTGATTTTCAAAAAGAATTTAGAAGGTATATTTTCCTCCCAGGGCTCACTAGGTTAGAAAACAAACAGATGGCTGGGGCAGTGGCTCTCACCTGTAATCCCAGCATTTTGGGAGGCCGAGACAGGTGGATTGCTTGAGCCCAGGAGTTCAAAACCGACTTGCACAACATGGCAAAACTCCATCTCTACAAAAAATACAAAAATTAGCTGGGTGTGTTGGCACATGCCTGTGGTCTCAGCTACTGCAGAAGCTGAGGTGGGAGGATTGCTTGAAACTGGGAGGTCGAGGCTACAGTGAGCTGATCATGCCACTGCATTCCGCCTGTCTCAAACAAACAAACTAGTTACTCATTCTCAGGTTATCTACACAGCAGAACATTCTTGAAGTAAGAAATGACCTCAAGGGGGAACAATGAAATTCATGGTACACCCCGTAAACATATTGTCAGAATAAAAAAAAATCTGATCAAGAGTGTAGCTCTAACATCCGCTTATAATTGGTGAGACCCTTGATTAGATAATAGTGCTTTTAAGAATCTTAAGAATGACTGTCACATGGCAAATTGACTCTCAACCCAAAGAAGAGAGAGACCGGCCAGGCACGGTGGCTCATGCCTATAATCCCAGCACTTTGGGAGGCTGAGGAGGGTAGATCATGAGGTTAGGAGATCAAGAACAGCCTGACCAACATGGTGACACCCTGTCTCTACTAAAAATACAAATATTAGCTGGGCATGGTGGCGGGTTCCTATATTGCCAGCTACTCGGGAGGCTGAGGCTGGAGAATCATTTGAACCCAGGAGGCAGAGGTTGTTGCAGTGAGCAGAGATCGCACCATTGCACTCCAGACTGGGTGACAGGGCAAAACTCCATCAAAAAAAAAAAAAAAAAAAAATGGAGAGATCTTTTAGCAAAGAGATTTGTAGTTAAGTTGTTCCTGATGAAGCAGATTGTAATTCAATACACAGGAAGCCCACAAAGATTTTAAACTACACTGAAAGTCCACAAGGCTTTGCACAAGATCAGAATATAAGGGACCAGATATTTTAAAAGGAATCTGGGCCCCTAACTACTTCCAACTAAGATGCAGGACAAGAAAGCTAGACACTCAGCTGTAAATACAAGCCATTTCTTAAGAAAAAGGAAGGAATGTGTCTATCCTTTAATCAAAAAGTAAACTCAAGGGTCAAGTAGAACCACTCCCAGGGAACAGAACTGGGCTCTAATCAAGCAGTGTTCCCTGCCCTGAGTAGGAGAAAATGGCAACATGATCCTGTGTGAATTTCAGAACTGCTATGGACCAGTAACTGCAGGGTGCTTCCTGTCCCTTTGCATCTTTTCCAATAGATATGTCTATTGCAATTATCCTGTCCCTTTCTCATCATACTATGCTGTATGTTTAATTTCCAGGTCTCTATGACCAAGAAGACTCATCTGGGGAGCTACATTTAAGGGATTACACCTGAAGAAACCCTTGATTTAAATGACATGATCCTGAAACTCGAGGAAGAAGCTTTGGGGAGAGGAAGTGAATCTATTTCTACATGGGAAATAGAGAAGCAGAAAGCAGGCGATGGTAGATTTTTCTCCAAAGATTATTACCCTCAGTTCTTCCCCTTGCCATAGAAGCATTCCACCCCTATCCCCATCAAGAGATAAAGTGTTTTCTACATCCTTTGGAACTGGGCTACTGGCTACTTTGACTAACAGGATGTGGAGTAAGATTCATTCTGTGACTCCAAGTCCAAGACTTAAGAGGACTGTCAAATTCTTCCTCTTTCCTCTTGAAACATTTACTTAAAATTTAGACGCTGGCTGGGTGTGGTGGCTCATGCCTGTAATCCCAGCACTTGGGAGGTAAAAGTGGGAGGATCACTTGAGCCCAGGAGTTTAAGACCAGCCTGGGCAACATAGTGAGATCTTGTCTCTACAAAAAAAATTCAAAAATCAGCCAAGTGTGATCATTCACACCTGTGGTCCAAGCTACTGGTGGGGCTGAGGTGGGAGGATTACTTGAGTCCAGGAGGTCAAGGCTACAGTGAGCTGTGATCATGGCACTTCGCTCCAGCCTGAGCAACAGAGCAAGACTCTGTCTCAAAAGCAAATAAACAAAAAACAATAAGAAATTCAGCCACCATGGAGAGAGGAATGCTAAGCATCTAGGTGAAAAGGCTCATACAGAGAATGATGGCCCTAGCTGACAGCCCCAGCTGAGTACTCAGCCAGCAGCCAGCTCCAGTAGCCAATCATGTGAATGCAATTCTTGGGGCATTCTGAACCAAAGCTATCTAACTGCAATTACACAAAAGACCCCCAGCAAGACCAACAAAAGAACTGCTCGGTTAAGCCACAGAATTATGAGAAATAATAATTTCTTATTTTAAGCAACTAAGTTTTGGAGTAGGGTATTAAGCAGCAAATTATTTTAATTACATATTGATATATAACACTCTATCCCCAAATTTAATGACTTAAAATGAAACAATGTATCATTTATTACCATTCTGTGATAAACAAATAGTTCTTCTGCTTCATGTGGTGTCAATTGATGTGCTGAGATGAGAGGAAGGTCCCAAACCATCTCCTTCCCATGGCTGGCTGTTGGTGCTGGCCGTTGGTTGAGAGTTGAGCTGGAGTTGTTGGCTGGGAACCTCTGTCCCCCTCCTTGTTTCCCTCCCCCGCTAACTCAAGCTTCCTTACAGCATGACGGCCAGCTTCCAAGAAGAAACATTCTAAGAGGAGAAAGGGAAACTAAATAAGGGAGTAAGCTTCAAGAGGTGTCGTTGCTTGGAGGCCATTTTTGAAGACTGACTGCCACCATTTGAATTCAATATTTCTTACCAAAACTTTATTCAGTAATAAAAATAATTTTTTTCTTTTTCTTTATTTTCTGTTTTCTAATCTTTTCCATATAATAACCTCTCTGTGTGTGTACATATATGTATTTAGATTTTTCTTTCCAGCATTGGAGAATAATACAAAAATTTTGTATTTTAAATTTTGTTATATTTTTCAATTGTTGTGGTAAAAATATATAAAATGTACCACTTTAACCATTTTTAAGTGTACAGTATAGTAGTTCGTTTATATTCATATTGTTGTATGGATTTCCATAATTCTTTTATCTTGCAAAACTGAAACTCTATACTCACTAGACAACAACTTCCCATTTTCTCCTCCCAATATTTTTCAATTTTAAATAATTTTAACTTCAGTTAATTTTTTTAATTATAAAATTTCTTCCAGCACTTGGGGAGGCCCAGGCGGGATGACCACTTGAACCTAGGAGCTGAAGACCAGCCTGGACAACATGGCAAAACCCTGTCTCTACAAAAAAAAAAGAAAAATTGCCGGGTGCAATAGTACATGCCTGTGGTGCCCAGCTATTCAGGAGGCTGAGGCAGTAGGATCACCTGAGCCCAGAAGGCAGAGGTTGAAGTGAGGTGAAATTGCACCACTGCACTCCACCCTGGGTGAAAGAGCAACACCTTGTCTAAAAGGTAAACAAAAAAGATAGCAACAAAAACAATGGCTATAATGTAATTAGTCTGTCCCCATATTAAAATATTTAGTTTATGTCCATAATTTTCATTTTGTTGATTTTGTATTTCCATTTTCACAGTGCTAATAAAGACATACCTGAGACTTGGTGATTTATACAGGAAAAAGGTTCAGTAGGCTCACAGTTCCATGTGCCTGCAGAGGCCTCACAATCGTGGGGGAAGATGAAAGGCACATCTCACATGGCGGCAGACAAGAGAAAGGAGCTTGTGCAGGGAAACTCCCCTTTATAAAACTATCAGATCTCATGAGACTTATTTGCTATCATGAGGACACCAAGGGAAAGACCTGCCCTCATGATTTAATTACCTCCAGTTGGGTCCCTCCTACAGCACATGGGAATTCAAGATGAGATTTTGCTGGGGATACAGATAAACCATATCAATTATCAATAGTTATTTATTTTTTATTTATTTATTTTTATTTTTTTAGGGACAGGGTTTCACCATGTTGGTCAGGCTGGTCTCAAACTCCCAACCTCAGGTGATTCACATGTCTTGGCCTCCAAAAGTGCTGGGATTACAAGCATGAGCCACCACACCCGGCCAATTATCAATAGTTATTATATAATTCACATCATTGATAATAGAAATACCTATAGATTTAAATTGAGAACTCAGCAATAAAATTCTAAAATAGTAAACAAACAGCAGATTCTATGAACTGCATTATGAAATGTGAAATTTAACATATGCATTAATACTGATAAAATGTTTTTTTCAAAAGCGATGCATCAGCTTATCAACTGGAAAAGCAACTCATTATTTAGATGCACAGGTTATTTTAGTATTGTTTGGTCAAGGTCATTAGACGATCAAACTTGTTTCTTCCCTGAAATCGGCCCTGAAGTTCTGTTACTTAAATAATGCAGATCTGTTCTCAACTCCACCTATCTTCTCTCTTAGGCCCTTATTATCTCACTTTATTCTATTGCATTAGTCTCCGATCTGATTTCTCTCTGAGACTTCTTTGGGCTTAAATCCACTCTTTACATTGTTGCCAAATTAATTTTCCTAACACCAAGTTCTGATCTTGTCAACCACAACTGAAAAATACTTAATGGATTTTCATGGCTTAGAACAATGGTTCTTAAGTGTTGCTGAAAGCATCAGCTGGAGGGCTTTTAAAAATTCTGATGCCCAAGCCACACTCCGGTCTAATTAAATGAGAACCTTGGGCTGGAGTGAAGTGGGGTGGTAATGAGACCCAGGCATCAGTAGATTTTTTTTTTTTTTTGAGGTAGAGTTTTGTTTTTGTTGCCCAGGCTGGAGTGCAATGGTGCGATCTCGACTCACTGCAACCTCCACCTCCCAGGCTCAAGTGATTCTCCTGCCTCAGCCTCCTGAATAGCTGGGATTACAGGCATGCACCACCACCCCTGGCTAATTTTGTATTTTTAGTAGAGATGGGGTTCCTCCATGTTCGTCAGGCTAGTCTCGAACTCCCAACCTCAGGTGATCCACCCGCCTTGGCCTCCCAAAGTGCTGGAATTACAGGCATAAGCCATCATGCCCAGCCATTAGTTTTTGTTTGTTTGTTTTTGTTTTTTTTGAGATGGCGTCTCGCTCTGTAGCCCAGACTGGAGTGCAATGGCACTATCTTGGCTCACTGCAACCTCTGTCTCCTGCATCCCAGTTCAAGTAATTCTTTTGCCTCAGCCTCCCAAAGCTGGAATAGGCACCCGCCACCAAGGCATCAGTAGTTTTTAATACAGTCATGCGTTGTTTAAAGACGGGATGTGTTAAGACAAATGTGTCGTTAGGTGATTTCATCATTGTGCAAACACCATAGAATGTAGAATGTACTTACACAAACCTAGATGGTATACTAGGTATGTGTAGTAGTCTATTGCTTCCCAACTACAACTTGTACAGTATGTACTGAACACTGCCAGCAACTGTAACATAATGGTAAGTATTTGTGCATCTACACATACCTAAACATAGAAGAGGTACAATAAAAATATGGCATAAAATAATTTTTTTTTTTTTGGAGATGGAGCCTCGCTCTGTTGCCCAGGCTGGAGTGCAGTTTGTGATCTCGGCTCACTGTAACCTCCATGTCCTGAGTTAAAGAGATTCTCCTGCCTCAGTCTCCCAAGTAGTTGTGACTACAGGCATGTGCCACTGCACTCGCCACCACACCTAGCTAATTTTTGTATTTTTAGTAGCACTTTGGGAGGCCAACGCGGGCCGATCACTTGAGGTCAGGAGTTTGAGATTAGCCTGGCCAACCTGGTGAAACCCTGTCTTTACTAAAAATACACATTTAGCTGGACGTGGTGGCGGCCATCTATAATCCCAGCTACTTGGAAGAATCGCTTGAACCTGGGAGGTGGAGGTTGCTGTGAGCCGAGATCATGCCACACTACACCCCAGCCTGGGCAACAGAGTGAGAATCCGTCTCAAAAAAAAAAAAAAAAAAGATCACAGAGGATTTTGCTGCTTCTTACTGCCTAGCCTAATTAAAGGTAACCTAATCAGATGAAAAACTTTAAAGATGTTTCTTGATTATAATAATTATTAGTTTCAAACCAGGAATGAAAACTCCTTACTTCATCCTATAATGAGAAATGACAAACATTACAGTTAACATTGATGCCTTTACTTTTAGAAACTGCAACAAATTCAAATCTGATTCATGCTTTCTAGACTCTTACAAATCCCTGGGCCCATGACCTCTATGGAGTTGGAAGGGCCCATGTAGCACATGACCTACTGTACAGCTTACTGGGGAAACAGGGTCCTATTGCTCAAGTTCCACCAGAGCAGGAACTTCATCTATCTTATTCAAAGGTATATTCTCAGAACCTTGAACAATGTTTCATATTGGTTATTCAAAATTTATTTGATGAAGAGGCTGGGCACAGTGGCTCATGCCTGTACCCAATCCCAGTACAGGCATTTGGGAGGCTGAGGTGGGTGGATCACTTGAGGTCAGAAGTTTGAGACCAGCCTTCCCAACATGGTGAAACCCTGTCTCTACTAAAAATTAAAAAATTAGCCAGTTGTGGTGGTGCACACCTGTAATCCCAGCTACTCGGGATGCCTCAGCAGGAGGATCGCTTAAACCTGGAAGGTGAAGGTTGCAGTGAGCAGAGATCATGCCAGTGCACTCCAGCCTGGGCAGCAGAGTGAGACTTTGCCTCAAAAAAAAATTTGACAAAGATATGTAATTCTCCAATTAATAATTTGAGATTCATACAATCCTATATAATCACCTCCCCTCTTTTCCTCCTAAATTATAAAAGTCATCCATCTTTCAAACACTAGGTGGTGCTGGTCAGCCCACAGGCACTAAAGGCTCTTTCACATTTGAGCACCAATCCTGCATGCATGCATTCATTCATTCATTCATTCATTCATCTGAGACAGAGTCTTGCTCTGTCACCCAGGCTGAAGTGCAGTGGAGTGAACATAGCTCACTGCAGACTCAAACTCCTGGGCTTAAGTGATCCTGTCACCTCAGCCTACTGAGTAGCTGGGACTACAGGCACACATCACCATGCCTAGCTAATTCTTTGACTTTTTTGTGTAGTGACAGGGGTCTCACTATGTTATCCAGGCTTGTCTTGAACTCCTGGCCTCAACAGGTCCTCTTGCCTTGGCCTCAGCTTCCCAAAGTGCTATGATTACAAGTATGAGCCACTGTGGCCAGCCAATCTTGCATTTAATCACAGGACTTTTTTTTTTGAGGTGGAGTTTCACTATTGTTGCCCAGGCTCACTGCAACCTCTGCTCCCGGGTTCAAGCATTAATCATAGGACTTTTATCTCCCGATGCAATGATGCCTGTTGATGCTTAATTTCAGTCTCTCACAGGTCACAGTCGTGTACCAACTCTAGACTCCATATTAGTTTTTAGGACTGCCATAACAAATTACCACAAACTGCATGGCTTAGAAGAACAGAAATTTATTGTCTTATTGTTTTGGAGGTCAGAAGTCAGAGGTGTTAGCAGGGCTGGGCTCCTTCAGCATGCTCTAGGGAAGAATCTGTTACAGGCCTGGTAGCTCCCTGGCTTTTGACTGCATAATTACAGTATTCACATGACAGTCTTCCTGTGTGCATATCTAATTCCACATATCTCTTTTTATAAGAATACCAATCAGATTGGGTTAGAGATCCCCTCTACTCAAATATGACTTCAGTTAATGACATCTGCATCTGCCCTATTTCTAAATAAGGTCACATTCTGGGATACTGGGGGGATTAGGATTTAAACATGTGAATCTGAGGAAGGGGGCTATGGTTAAATATGTCCCCCAAAGTTTATGTGTTGGTAGCTTAATTTCCATATGACAGTATTAAGACATGGGACCTTTAAGAAGTGATTAGGTCATGAGGGCCCTGTTCTCATGATATGGTTAGGCTTTGTGTCCCCACCCAAAACTCATCTTGAATTATAATTCCCATGATCCCCACATGTCAAGGGAGAGACCAGGTAGAGGTAGCTGAATCATGGGGATGGTTTCCCCCATGCTGTTCTCGTGACAGTGAGTGAGTTCTCACGACAGTGAGTGAGTTCTCACCAGATCTGATCGTTTTATAAGGGGCTCTTTGCTCCTCTCTCAGCACTTCTCCTTGCTGTCGTCTTGTGAAGAACGTGCTTCCCCTTCACTTCCTGCCATAATTCTAAGTTTCCCAAGACCTCCCCAAACCACACTGAACTGTGAGTCAATTAAGCTCTTTCCTTTATAAATTACCCAGTCTCAGGCAGGTCCTTATAGCAGCGTGAGAACAGATTAATATACATCATGAAGGCCGTAATGCTGCTATCACAGAAGTGAGTTATTTTATCAGGAGGGAGCTCCTGATAAAATGATTTCTGCTCAGTTTTCTCTCTCACTTTTCTGTGCTTGCTTCTGCCTTCCACCCCTCCACCACGGGATGACCTTGCCAAATGCCAGTGCCATACTGTGGACTTCCCAGCCTCCAGAACTGTGAGCTTAATAAACTTCTTTACAATTTACACAGTCTGTGGTATTCTGTTTCAGCAGCAGACAACAGACTGAGACAGAAGGACACAATTCAACCCACACAGGCTCCAACATAGAACCTCCCGCTCAGCCACTGTCCCTCCATACATCCTGAAGTCCAGAGGGGCTGTCAATGCTTGGCCACAAATCTCCAGGCCCTACATGTGAGCCAGGTCATAATTTCCCCTCAAGATTTCTTCCCATGTGAGGCCCATGGTAACCTTTTGTACAAAGGCCATGTGTCTACCCTGATAGATAACTTAGTTTCAAATAGAAAAAGCTGCAGGATTTCCCCCACTCTTTTCAGAAAGCCCCTGGTTTCCTCTGACACATCTCTCCAACACAAGAAGAGAGGCATAGAGAAGTGTCAGAGTCTGCTCATCAAAACAGCCCAAACATCTAACTGCAGCAATTTGCTCATTGGTAGGCAAGTAATTCAGACCAATCAAAACCAGACTTTTGTTTCCATTTTGGGGAAGAGAAGTTCTCTCCTTTCTCTGGACCTACAGCTAAGAACCTGAGCCTGAATCTCATCACGCATGGAGACACTTTGCTTAAGAGTGAAGTCGGGCACAGTGGCTCATGCCTGTAATCCCAGGATTTTGGGAGGCCGAGGAGGGTAGATTACAAGGTCAGGAGTTTGAGAGCAGCCCGGCCAACATGGTGAAACCCTGTCTCTACTAAAAATACAAAAATTAGCCGGACATGATGGTGTGCATCTGTAATCCCAGCTACTAGGGAAGCTGAGGCATGAGTATTGCTTGTATCGTGAGCCAAGATCGTGCCACTGCACTGCAATCCAGCCTGGATGACAGAGCAAGCCTCTGGAAAAAATAAAAATAAAATAAAATAAGAGTGAAGACCACACTGCTAGAACAGAGCTGGGTATTAGGGAGGGACTGATTTTAGAACATTCTTTAAGCCTCTGATGCAAAGCCATCTGATGACTTTTTTATTACATGAGGTAAACATTCTTTTTATTCTCTTTTTTTGTCCCATTTAGGCCAGTTTGAGTTAGATTTCTTTTTCTTTCTTTTTTTTTTTTTTTTTTTTTTTCAGAAAAATGTTTTTTTTTTTAATTTGAGTAACTGCAAGCAGAAAGCAAGAGGCAGAGCTGCCAGGCTGAGACAAATAATAGCTACCCATTCCCCAACCAAACAGGGGAGGTGGCCCCTCCACCCTTTATGGTCAGTTTGAGCCCCCTCCTCTCTCTGCTGCAGCATCCTAGAGACAGGCTCCTATCTTCCCTAGGACTGGGACAGTCGGTAACCCAGGCAGCCTGCCAAGCCCCAGACCCCCTGTGTCATGGAGGCCGTCTTGAGGGAGGGGAATGTGGACAGGGCATGAGGCAATGAGGATGAATGTTCAGTGCTGGTGGCAGCATCAACAACGGATGTTGAAGAATGGAACACTGAACAAGAGACAACACAACTGTCCAGTGGTTGTGTGTGAACAGAGGAAAGATGGAATCAGAACCCTGTGCAGTCGGGAAGAGCAGGTGGGCTGGGAGCCGGCAGGGCAAGCTCCTTATTATTAGTGTCCTGTCTGAGCAGGGGACATAGGCTGGGTGGTGGCAACAGGTAGGGTTGGGTGAGCAGCCCAGGCCACCTCAGTTGGCTGCCACAGGAAACCTGGGCCTCACCTGGACAACGGTGACTCTACATCTCCATCACTGCAATGTATACTCAGAGCCCAGGCTGAGGGCCAGGGGGCTGCGGCCCCTGTGAAGATGGGGTAGGGGTCTCAAATCCTGCCCACCTTCTTGTATTACAAAGGGGGCTGTCCAGCCTAGTGCAGGAACTAGGGAAGACGGGGAAAATGAAAGATGAATGTGAACCCCACGTGGTGACAAAGACACAGGTTGGCTGGGGGCGTTCTGGGAGCCACGCACCCCCTCCAATGGCCACAGGGGCTGCCTCCAGGACAGAGGAGAGAGGCATGCCAGAATTAGATGGGGCTTGGGCCTCTTTTAAGAACCGGGAGCCCTCCCAGACCCCTCTATGGGAAGCCAGAGGAAACAGTGGAGGAACCGAGAAGGTGTCCCCAAAGCAAAAACCCAGAGAACAACTTCCTCACCAACAAGGGAGTGGGGGCGCAGCAGGTGCCGCAGGGTGAAGTGGGCGGTTAGCTTGGTCCAGGAGGGCAAGTGTGTGCCTGGGTGGGAGGGGTGGCTGGGAACTTCGGCCAGAGGGACATTGCTGCCACTGGGCCCACAGGGACCCTGTGTGGTGCAGTGGCGAGGACGCAGGTGGGCGGTGCAGGTGAGGGTGGCCTGCGGGAAGGACACGGGCAATGGGGGTGAGCAAAGCTGTCCAGGCCCAGAAGGAAGCGGCTCCTCCCGCGAGGACTCCTGCGAGATGCCCTCCTCTTCCTCCTTCACCAGTTTTTTGAGCCGGCCCCGTGGTTTCCCTCCTGGAGTTGTGGTGGTTTACCGGGTCGTGGCAGCGTCCTGGGGCTTCTTCCTTTTGGTCGCCCCAGGTCTTAGGTGTCGGCATGTTCTGGGCCCCTTCAGACGTGGAGCTGCCCGGGCCTCGCGTCTCAGTGCCGTCCTTTTCCCGCTTGGAGGCCACGGGCCGGCTGGACTTACAGCTCGACTGGCGCGTCCTCCCTTCCGCACGGAGCGGGTGGAAGTGAAGACGGTGGCTGCGCTGCGCGCTCCGGGATGCCGAGGGCGGTGCGGGCGCTGGGGACCCGCCGGGCCGCGCCGCGGCAAATGCAGACTCCTGCGGGGAGCCCCAGTGAGAGGAGAGCCTGAGTCCGAGTTTTAGAGATTCAGAAGGATCATGGATACCTGATATCTAGAGAGTCAAGAGAATGATCATGGGTACCTGTCAACCGGAGAGTGCGCCTCTCACCTTAAACCTTCGCTGTTTTGACTCCTACATTAGCCTCTCCCCAAGGGGTGATAAAATTCAGTGTGGGGATGACCTTTTTGTGGTCAAACAAAAGCCCTTTTTGTGCCTCTGATCCAGGCCTGGCAATGTAGCCATCGCAGCTGCAATGATGAGGACTTGGACACTATCCAGCAATTGAGACTCTTGTGGCCCTGCGGACGGTGCACAGATCTGGAAACGGTTATGTGCATGCCGCCAGAAGAATTCAAACAGAATTTTCCCTGGAAGTAGTCACCCAGCTGTCCCTATAGGGTAAAGAGGAAATAGGATACAGGTGATGGTACAGTAGGAGATAAAATAGATCATTAGTTTATATTTTGCACTAAAATTGTAATTGAGAAATAAAAGTGAAATGTCAAAAGCATATAGATTATCACAGTATTAAACTAAGGCAAGATCTCAGGTTTTTTGGGGTTTTTTGTTTGTTTGTTTGTTTTGCTGTTATTTATATGCTATGTGGTCCAGGCTGGTCTCGAACTTGAGGTCTCAAGTGATCCTCCGTCCCGAGCCTCCCAAAGTACTGGGATTACAGGTGTGAGCCACATGTGCCCGGCCTCAGAAACTGTTTGTATAGAATTACAGCACTACATATAGTCTGACACCATAATACAAAACAAAACACAGATCTTAGAAGACATTAGAAAAAAAGAGATTGGGATATAACATCTGAAAGTTATCATGATAAAAAAGAAATGTCACGAGTTGTGAAATCAGAATTGAGTTGAAAACTCTATAGTCTTAAGTTATTTAATTTTTGTAAGACTCACTTTCTTTATCTGCAAAATGAGGTTAATCACACCTATCTTCTACTTAGATTATGAAAATTAAATGAGAGATGAATATATATGAAATGTTTGATATAGCAGAAAATCAATTATAATTAGATTTTTTAATATAGAAAGGATGGTCAGATTCAAGATGACATATTGATCACTTTAGGTGCTATAAAGTATGTCGAGGGTATGAAAATGCTGAGACCTAAAATTAAAAAAGGTTACAAGTTTAAAATCAATGAGATAAAGTAATATAACTAAAGTCTTAAAGGAAAATGAATTACTGTAACATGAAATAGTACTGCTTAGAGTTCCATTGTACAAGACCACCCTTAAAGGAAATAACCAAAGATTTTTAACACGTAGGTAACTTATTTTTTTTATGACTGACATACCAGGAGTCAGCTATCTATTATCTAGCCAATAATCTCCAAAAATGCTTGGTACCAGAGGTCTGGCCAAGAGAGAGTATTCTATAATAGACAGTGACATAGCCCACCAGAGCCCTTCCTTTGAGGCTCCTGAATGAGAGATGTTTAGAAATGTCACAGTGACACAGAAATCAAGCACACAAAGAACTGCTGTAAGCAGAAACCAAGGCGCATGGAATCTGTGAATAAACAAGACTCATGCTGTAGTGGAGGAGGCAGAGGCAATCACTGACCACAGGAGCAGTAGAAGTGGCTGAGGAGTGAGGGCTGAAGCAAAACGCTGGGGGAGGAAGCAGCTGACACTGGCTTCCACAGGGATGTCTTCTGTAGTTGCATCTGGCTCCAGAGAGGCTGGCAGGCCACTAGAGCTCTGTTGTGTGCTCCACGATGGCTTCTTTCTCTGGAGGACCTGGCTGTGCAGCTGCCCATAGGCCTCCCATCTCCCTCACTTCTCAGACCTTGTGAACTGAGATAGCCAGAAAATGCCTTTGCCTCTAGCAAATTGGAAGTATGTAATTAACACACTATCCTAAGAGCACCACTGGCTTGAATAATGCAGGGAAGCTTACTCCTATCACCCTACAGACAGGCTTAACTGCCTCACCTAAACAGTAGCTCAAGAAAACCATACCTACCCTCATGTTTTCTCTACTGCCCTTACCAGCATCTCTTTATTTGTATAACACTTTATGGTTTCAAACGCCTCCATGCTACCATTACCTCATTTGATTCCTATGTTTTTTTGTTTTTGTTTTTGAGGCAACGGAGCAACAGACAAGTTCCTCTTCTGTGGCTGATATAGATTTGATAATGTATACAAGGTCAAGGGGCCAGTTTGAGATTCCTAAGCTCAGGGAGTTGTATATTACAGCAAATCCTCAAAGCCAGAGGTGAGCAGTTAAAAGAACAGTGGGCCAAACCGAACCGAAGGAGAAACCAAACCAATGAAGGATATGATGCCCGTATGGCACTTCATAGTGGATGTAACCAGAGGAGCCCCAAGAGAATCCTGTCATAACCAGGACAATTACAATTGCCCACTGGTTGGAGGACTCTTGTAGTTCCTCCAGTCTAACATTTGTTCCACTTCCTTTCACTCTCAAAATTGTCCCAATTTGAACAATAGCTCTATTAGGATTCTCCAAGAGGGACAGAACTAATCGGATATAGATATATGGTTATAGATTTAGACTGATGATATAGATAGATGTATGGCCAGGCGCGGCAGCTCACGCTTATAGTCCCAGCACTTTGGGAGGCTTAGGTCAGGAGTTCGAGACCAGCCTGGCCAACATGGTGAAAACCCATATCTACTAAAAATACAAAAATTAGCCAGGTGGGGTGGTGCACACGTGAAATCCCAGTTCCTTAGGAGGCTGAGACAGGAGAATCGCTCTAACCCAGGAGGCAAAGATTGTAGTAAGCCGAGATGGCACCACTATATTCCAGCCTGGGCTACAAAGTGAGTCTCTATCTTAAGAAAGAAAAAAAGAAAAGAAAAAGATATAGATGTACCAGGGGAGATTTACTGGGGAAATTGGCTCATGCGATTATGGAGTTTAAGTCGCACCACAGGCCATCTAGAAGCTGGAGACACTGAGATGCCAGTAATAAGGCTCAGTCCCCGTTCAAAGGCCTCAAAAATCAGAAGCTGATAGAGTAACTTTCTGTCCAAGGCCAAAGGCTTGAGAGCCTGTGGTCGTGGGTGTCATTGGTATAAGTCCTGGAATTCAAAGGCCAGGGAACTTGGAGCTGTTGTTCAAGGACAGGAGAAGAGTGTATCCCAACTCCAGCAGCAGATGGAACGGATGGACACACTCACTTTTCCTGTTTTGTTCTTTGTGGGCCCCCAGCAGATTGGATGGTGCCTGTCCACATGGAGGGTGAACATTCCCCACCTCGTGCACTCAGACTCACTTGCTAATCTACTCTGGAAACTCCCTCACAGACACACTCATAAAAAATACTTTAGCAGATTTGCAGGCATTCCTTAATCCAGTCAAGTTAACACTTAAAATTAATCATCACAGTAGGTTATATGGTCAATAACCTGAGGTATTGCTAATTAACAAATTGAGGGAAGAGGAAAGTATACTTTTCTTTATAACAAGAACATAAAACTACATTTAGAAAAAGTGTCTTTTGGAAAATTATTAATGATATAAGTTTAAAGAGTAAAAGGTTTGGTCCATATTGAAGCAGACTGTTGAACCAATTAGAACAATTACATTTCTTGAGCATTTCAGTTCGTGTTTCTGCAGACTGAGCGAGTCCATTGCATTTGTGTCATGGGGGTTTTCTTAGCCACTCAAGCTACTACAAAATGTCATCAACTGAATGACCTATAAACAACAGATGTTTCTTTCTTACAGTTCTGGTGGCTAGAAGTTCAAGATCAGAGTGCCAGCAGATTCAGGTTCTACTGAGGGTCTTCTTCCTGGGTGCAGACACTGACTTCCTGTATCCTCAAATTATGGAAAGAAAAAAGCTAGGTCATTGCCCTTTCCTTATAAGGGCACTAAGCCCATTCATCAGGGCTCTACCCTTGTGATCTAATTACCTCCCAAAGTCCCACCTCCAAGTACCATCACATTGTGGATTAGATTTCAACGTGTGAATTTTGTGGAGAAAAAAAATTCAATCCATAACAGGGATCAAAACTCTGTTCTCAACCTCTCTTCTATATGAAATTGGAACTAGATACAAGTTCTTGTTGTTTGTCAAATATTTGTGATATCTTGAACTCATTTCGTATTTAAAACGACAATTTTTTAATAGGTGGAAATAAAATATTTAAAAGTGTGATTTCATAACATCCTAAGTTAAACACAAAGAAGTGACTGAGGTTGCCAGCGAGCAGGAGCAAATGCTGGTTGTGGGCACACATACTCATTTGTCCATTTTACAGAAACATGCATTGTTATCTTCATGTGCATGTTACGAACTAGAAGTAAGTCTGATAGAATGCCTTTTGCCAAGTTGACTTTTGATCCTGACTCCTTTGGAGTCAAATTATGTCCAGGTCCTTATCATCCTAGCTGTTTATAATTACAGCATCCCAATCAGTCTTTCTTCAGTTCATCCCCAAACCAATCCATCCTATCGAGTGCCAGAAGGCTAATTGTCCTAGAATACAGTCATGCACCACATTGCATTGTTTCGATCAATGACAGACCTCATATGCAACGGTGGTTTCCTAAGATTATAATGGTGCTGAACAATCCCTATTACCTAGTGACATTGCAGCACAACACATTACTCACATGTTTGTGGTTATGCTGGTGTAAACAAGCCTACTGAACTGTCAGTCATATAAAAGTATAGAATATTCAATTACGTACATGCAGTAAACATTTCAGAACGACTAAAGTAGACCTAAAGACACTTAAGGGGTCCTTTCTTCCCAAATTGATCTATAGATTTAAAGGAGGGGTGGAGCAAGATGGCAATATAGAAAGGCTCCACAGATTATCCCCACAACAAGGACACCAATTTAACAATAGTACATAATGATTGACAATGATAACAAATGACCATGTTACTGGTTTATGTATTTATTACACTATATTTTTTATTGTTATTTTAGAATGTACTCCTACTTAAAAAAAAAGTTAACTACAGAACAGCTTCAGGCAGGTTCCTTAGGAGGTATTATAGAAGAAGACATTGGTATCATAAGACATAGCAGCTCCAGGCTGGATGTGGTGGCACACAGCTGTAATTCCAGCTACTTGGGAGGCTGAGGGGGTAGAATTGCTTGAACCCGGGAGACGGAGGTTGCACTGAGCTGAGATGGTGCCATTACACTGCAGCCTGGGCAACAGAACTAGACTCTGTCAAAAAAAGAAGAAAAAGAAAGAAAGAGAGAGAGAGAGAGGAGGAAAGAAAGAAACAAACAAAGAAAAGAAAGAAAGAAAAAGAAAGAAAGAAGAAAGAAAGAAAGAAAGAAAGAAGAAAGAAAGAAAGAAAAAGAAAGAAAGAAAAGAAAGAAAGAAAGGAAGGAAAGAGAGAGGGGAGAGAGAGAGAGAAGGAAAGGGAGAAAGAGAGAGGGGGGAGAGAAAAGGAAAGAAAGAGAGAGAGAGAAAAAGAAAGAAAGAAAGAAAACAAGAAAGGAAGGAAAGAGAGAAGGGGAGAGAGAGAAGGAAAGAATGAAAGAAAGAGAGAAGGAAAGAAAGAAGGAAAGAAAGAAAGTGGCAGCTCACCCATGTTACTGCTCGTGAAGACCTTCCAGTGGGACAAGATGTAGAGATGAAAGGCAGTGACATCAATGATCCTGTCCCTCTCTAGACCTAGGCTATTGTATGTGTTCATGTCTTAGTGCTTAATAAAAAAAGTTTAAAAAGTAAAAAAAAAAAAAAAAAAAAAAAAAAAAATTCAAAACAGAAAAAGCTTGTAGAATACCAAAAAAAAAACTATTCTTGTACAACTATACAATGTGTTTTATGCTGTGTTACCTACAAGAGTCTAAAAATTTTATAAAATAACAAAGAGTAAGCTAACGTTAACTTATTAATGAAGAAATCATAAGAATAATAATAAGAAATAATTGAAGAAAGAAAAATATATTCTGGCTGGGTGCAGTGGCTCATACCTGTAATCCCAACACTTTGGGAGGCTGAGGCAGGCAGATCACTTCAGGGCAGGAGTTCAAGACCAGCCTGGCCAACATAGCGAAATGCCATCTCTGCTAAAAGTGCAAAAATTAGCTGGGCCTAGTGGTGCACGTCTGTAATCTCAGCTACTTGGGAGGCCTAGGCATGAGAATCGCTTGAACCCAGGATGTAGAGTTTGCAGTAAGGTGAGATAGGGCCACTGTACTCCAGCCTGGGCAACAGAATGAAACTCTGTCTCCAAAAAAAAAAAAAAAAAAGAAAAGAAAAGAAAAAAATACATTTGTATAAATTTAGTATAGACTGGCTGGGTGCAGTGGCTCATGCCTGTAATTCCAGAACTTTGGGAGGCAGAGGCAGGTGGATTACGAGGTCAGGAGTTCAAGACCAGCCTGGCCAATGTGGTGAAACCCCATCTCTAATAAAAATACAAAAAATTAGCAGGGTGTGGTGGCATGCGCCTGTAGTCCCAGCTACTCGGGAGGCTGAGGCAGAAGAATCACTTAACCCGGGAGGTGGAGGCTGCAGTGAGCTGAGATGGCACCACTGCACTCCAGCCTGGCCAGCAGAGCAAGACTCCATCTAAAAACTAATAAATTTAGTATAGCCTCAGTATACAGTGTTTAAATGTCTACATTAGTGCATGCTAATGTCCTAGGCCTTCACACTTACTCCCCACTCACTCACTGACTCACCCAGAGCAACTTCCAGTCCTGCAAGCTCCATTTATGTAAGGGCCCTATACACTATACCATTATTTTTCTCTTTTCTTCTGTATCTTTGCTGTGCTTTTCTATGTTTAGATATCTGTAGACACACAAATACTTACCACTGTGTTACGATTGCCTAAGTATTCAGTACACTAACATGCTGTACAGGTTTGTAGCCTAGGAGGAACAGACTACACCCACATAGCCCAAGTGTGTCATAGGCCATCCATCAGTCTGTGTAACTGCACTCTACAATGTTCAAACAACTATGAAATCACCTAATGACGCATTTCTCAAAGCATATTCCTCTGGTTACACGAGACATGACTGTAATAGTTCTATCATCACTTCTCTGTTCAAAAACATTCAGAGCTCCCCCTGATCATTAAAAGAAATTCCAGACTCACCCTTTTGAGTGACTTTCCAGGTGTTCCCTTAGCTGCTATGTCCTGTCTCTCCCAAAACTCCTATGGCTCTACTATTGATAATTTTCATTTTAGTATTTGATCATACACCAGCTTTGTATTGCTACTTAATTTATTCTTGGTTGTAGATCTCATTTTTTTTTTGAGATGGAGTTTCACTCTTGTTGTCCAGGCTTGAGTGCAGTGGTGCGACTCACTGCAACCTCTGCCTTCCAGTTTCAAGTGATTCTCCTGCCTCAGCCTCCCGAGAAGCTGAGATTACAGGCACCTGCCACCATGCCCAGCTAATTTTTGTATTTTTAGTAGAGACGGGTTTCACTAGGTTGGTCAGGCTGGTCTCACACTACTGACCTCGTGATCTGCCCAACTTGGTCTCCCAAAGTACTGGGATTACAGGAGTGAGCCATCGTGCCCGATTGACAGATCTAATTTTTTTTTAACAGAATTGAAAGGTCCATGGTGATAATGTCCACTTTTTTTTCTTCTTAAGCACAGGTAGTTTATACCAGAGCTGAAACACTAAATTCCTTGAGCATGGGAATTAATCACATTGTCCACAGAATCTAGGAAAGCATTTGATACCAAATTCCTGCTCAATAAAGTATTGAACTGAATCAATTAGGACAGGTGCTTAACACATGAGTTGAATAATTCACCTTTCTTCCAGCAGATGTCGCTAAATTTCAGGCTTAAATTACTACATTTAAGACAGCTTAAATATTAAACCGATATATATATATATATCGGTTTAATATTTAAGCTGTCTTAAATGTAGTAATATATATATATATTCAAACTGTAAATTTCTTCCTTATGTTATTGTGAACTTTTGGAATTTCGTTTGCTATGCTTTTAGTAGTAGTTCCTTGGCCAGTCTCCAATGGTGCACTTCTGATTTCTTTTCCGTGCAGTTTTTTGCTTGCTATACTAACAGATGATGACGGTGGTGGTAATAGCCATGGCTGACGATGTGCTGGCTGCAAAGCTAGGCACGTCCTGTGTATTATCTCACTTGAGATTCCTAGCAGCTCTGTGAGGTAGGAACTGTTATTATCCCTATTTGACTGTTGAAGAAATTGAGGAACATTAAGTAAGTAACTTAGTCAAAAATCTCACAGCTGCAAGGTGACAGAATCAAAATTCAAACTTGAAAATTTTACCAATTTTAGCATGTTGTCATTAAGCTTTTTTTTTGTCTCATTACACAGTTTTTGTAAACATCACTTTGCTAAATTTTTAACCTGAGTGCCAATGTTTGCTTATCACTAATAATATGTTTTGCAAAGTGAATTTTTTAACATGTTCATTTCCTGTTTGTTTGGTTTTGTTTTTCTTTTTTTGAGACTGAGTTTTGCTCTTGGTGCAATGGTGTGATTTTTGTTCACTATAGCCTCTGCCTCCCGAGTTCAAGTAATTATCCTGCCTCAGCCTCCTGAGTAGCTGGGATTACAGGCATGCACCACCACGCCTGGCTAATTTTGTATTTTTAGTAGAGATGGGGTTTCCCCATGTTGGTCAGACTGGTCTAGAACTCCTGACCTCAGGTGATCTGCCCACCTCAGCCTCCCAAAGTGCTGGGATTTCAGGAGTGAACCATCTCGCCCAACCAACATGTTCACTTTCTTCAGTGAAAATCTCAAAGAGTGGGCTCACGCCCTTCAATTTTCTGATTAGCATCTCTCATGTGAATTAAATTGGTACATTCTTTTTTAACTAGAAAAAGGATGAGTGAGCTTTAAAAATTTAAAACCCAAGCTTCTCTCTCACATACAAACTGTATTCAAAATACTTGATGAAATTTTCTTTAATCAAAGACATATCTTTAGAAAGAACTCCTATAAAACAGCGTGTAAAGCCTAGCACAGAGATGTGCTCTGTAAGTACTACCTATTAAAATTATTAATATCTTCATCTATATGGAAGCAAAGAAAAAGATCAGAAAGAAAGGTATCAAGAAGATAGAAGAGATTGTTTATGGCTATGGTGAACACCTATTATTTTTATCTGATCTAAACTGCTTTTCTTTTTTTTTTTTTTTTTCTTGTAGAGATGGGGTCTTGCTGTGTTTGCCAAGGCTGGTTTTGAACTCCTGACCTCAAGTGAGCCTCCTGCCTTGGCCTCCTACAGGGATTACAGGAATGTGCCATTGTGCTCACCCCACTCAGTGTTTTTTTCCTCTCTGACTTAGGGAACAGTATTGTTCCTTCTTTTGAGGATTTCTCCCAGACACTGATTCTGTGAGCTTTGGGGCAGATGCCAATCATGGCATTGTGCTGGCCTGGCCACCCAGGTGGGCATATTATCCAGCCAGGCCAGGCTCAGCACTTCCTCAAGATTAATTGATCTGATATTGGGAGGAAAAAGTCCTTCCTCTCCTTTAAGGAAAATTAAGCAAAATAAAATTAAATAAATTTTCTAAAAACAGACATTTGCCAATCCATGTTGAAAAAGATAGATCTATATTTCACACCATTTACAAAATTCCAAATGAATCAAAAGTCTAAACAAATCTATTAAAAGGAAAAAAGGATAATATACTTTAGTTAAAAGTAGATCTTCTTAAACATTATATAAAATGCTAATGCCTTAAAAATGGTGAATAAATGCAATTTTATCAAATTTCTGAACTTTTACATAACTGACATCATTGGTTTTATAAATAAGCTTATAAGTAAATAAATAAGGCTAAAAGACAACTGTAGACTGGGAGGAAACATTTGCTACATATATAACGATCAATGGATTAATACCTTATTTATTTATTTATCTATTTAGAGACAGGATCTCCCTCTGTCACCCAGGCTGCAGTGCAGCGGTGCAATTATAATTCACTGCAGCCTTGACCTCCCAGGCTCAAATGATCCTCCTAACCTCAGCCTCGGAAGTAGCTGGAACAACAGGTGTGTGCCACCATACCTGGCTAATTTTTTTTAGATGCAGAGTCTTTTATGTTGCTCAGGCTTGTCTTGAACTCCTGGGCTCAAATGATCTTCCCTTCTTGGCCTCCCAAAGTGCTGAGAATGCAGGTGTTAACCACCATGTGTGGCAATGGATTAATATCAAAATCTGCAAAGAACTTGATAATCCATAAATAAGAGCAAAACAATAGTAAGAATAGACAATTCACAGAAGAGGTGGTATAAATGTTGAACAAACATAAAAGATGCTCAATCTTGCCACTTATCAGAGTGATACCAAACGTAAATTTTTATGAAAAGTTCTATGAAATGAAATAAAAGGCTTTGTCACCCATAATATTCAAAAAACTTCAAACTTTGATAATATTAATAGTTAGAAAATATAGTTGTAAAGGGACTTTCTCATACGCTATTGATGGTAGTAAAAATTTTGTAACATTGTAGAGTGCAATTTTAAAATGTAGTACTTGGCTGGGCACAGTGGTTCAGGCCTGTAATCCCCGCACTTTGGGAGGCTGAGATGGGTGGGTCATCTGAGGTCAGGAGTTTGAGACCAGCCTGTCCAACATAATAAAACCCTGTCTCTACTAAAAATACAAAAGAAAAAAAAATAGCTGCGTGTGGTGGTGGACGCCTGTAATATCAGCTACTTGGGAGACTGAGGCAGGAGAATCACTTGAACCCGGGAGGCAGAGATGGCAGTGAGACTAGATCACACAACTGCACTCCAGCCTGGACAACAAGAGTGAAATTCCATCTCAAAATAAATAAGTAAATAAACAAACAAACAAATAAATAAATAAATAAAATGTAGTCTTCATATCTTATGACCCAGACATTTAAATTTTTGGTGTTTATTCTAGGAAAACATTTGCACATGTGCACAATGAGGCATGTTTAAGAGTGTTAAATTGCGGCATTATATGTAATACAAAAACATTGGAAGCAGCCAAAATGCCTAATAACAGAAGGTAAAAGGATTTCAGAAAGAGTGTATCACATGCCATAACTATAAAGCAGCTTTTAAAAGGGTTATGTTTAAGTATCTGATTTGAAAAGATCACTGAGAGACATTGTTAAGTAATAAAGTGGGTCACAGAAGAGAATGTATAGCATAACATCCCTATATAACAAACAAACAACTACATACACCGCCTGGGCACTGTGCCTCACACTGGCCATCCCAGCACTTTGGGAGGCTGAGTGGGGTGGATCACATGAGGCCAGGAGTTCGAGACCAGCCTGGCCAACATGATGAAACACCATCTCTATTAAAAATACAAAAATTAGCTGGGCATAGTGGCGGGTGCCTATAACCACAGCTACTCAGGAGGCTGAGGCAGGAGAATCGCTTGAACCAGGGAGGAGCCGATACTGTGCCACCACACTCCAGCCTGGGTGACTGTGAGACTGTCTCAAAACAAAACAAACAAAAACTACATATACATATAACTAGAGATATATGTAATATACTATGGATGACACAAATATAAACATAAATGTGATGTACTCTAAATGATAAATGCCAAGCTAATAGTAATTACCTCTGACAAGAGATTAGGATTAGGGATGATCATTGAGAATAATTTTAAATTCATCTGAACTGCTTGACTTTTTATAATGAAAAGTTTACTCATTCTTTGAGCCAGTTCTTCTGGTGGTTAACTAATATAATAAATTAATTCCCTATGAATTATGATAATAGTGTTGCATATTATATCTCACAGATAAATTATTTACTTTTACCAGAAATCTTTAATACATTATTTTATTAATTTATTTATTCTGTCGAGACAGGATCTCCCTGTGTCACCCAGCCTAGTCTTGATCGAATTCCTGGCTTCAAGTAAAGTGATTCTCCTACTTTGGCCTCCCAAAATTCTGGAATTACAGGAGTGAGCCAATGTGCCAGGCCTTGGTACATTGTTTTAACGAAAAGATAAATGGTGATCATTTTAGAAAAGTCAGTGTGAAATACATGCAAGAGAAGAGAGATTTTTAGAAACCGCTTCATCAAATTATAGAGGGTCTACCTTCCATATTCATAAATGATCTTCATCTTATTGACTGTCAAGATTGTTTAAAACTCATTTATATGTTAAGTCATAAAATTTGCTATGATATTATTATATCTGTGATCACTATAGATGGAAGACAGTCATTCTGCAAATTCTATATATTCCTTAGTTTTTCAGTCTTTAAGATAGGGAGAGTTTGAGTAAGCTGTAAAATGTATATTTATTATTTCAATGTGGATAAGAATCTTCTTGAGATTCTTTCAAGAGACTTAAAGCAGTACTACTTTATAATAAATGGAATTGACACGGCTTCTTTCAAATGCTTTGTATGAGCCTTCTTACCTTCCAAAACATCAGCATGCCCTAAAAAGTGCATTGGAAAGGTCTGAAATAAGCTAATAGTTTAAAGAAATTGCTGATAATATCATTTAATACAATTAAAACTTTGAAATTAATTGATTCTTCGTATTTTAAGTTAAAACAGACACATAAGTCTATTAAAAATTCACAGCTTGCCGGGCGCGGTGGCTCAAGCCTGTAATCCCAGCACTTTGGGAGGCCGAGGCGGGTGGATCATGAGGTCAAGAGATCGAGACCATCCTGGTCAACATGGTGAAACCCCGTCTCTACTAAAATTACCAAACATTAGCTGGGCATGGTGGCGCGTGCCTGTAATCCCAGCTACTCAGCAGGCTGAGGCAGGAGAATTGCCTGAACCCAGGAGGTGGAGGTTGTGGTGAGCCGAGATTGCGCCATTGCACTCCAGCCTGGGTAACAAGAGTGAAACTCTCTCAAAAAAAAAAAAAAATTCACAGCTGCCAGGTGCAGTGACTCAGGCCTGTAATCCCAGGCAGATCATAAGGTCAGGAGATGGAGACCATGCTGGCCAACACAGTGAAACCCCATCTCTACTAAATATTAAAAAAAAAAATTAGCTGGGCATGGTGGCATGCACCTGTAGTCCCAGCTACTTGGTAGGTTGAGGCAGGAGAATCGCTTGAACCCAGGAGACAGAGGTTGCAGTAAGCC